>NW_015386354.1:1190570-1238152 GCF_001527695.2 Protobothrops mucrosquamatus
TTCCTTCCTCCTCCTTCCTTCCTTCCTTCCTGCCTCCCTCTCTATTTCTCCCTTTGCTTCCTTCCTTCCTCCCCCTTCCTTCTTTCCTTTCCTTTCCTTTCCTTTCTTTTCTTTTCCCTTCTTCCTTCCTCCTCCTTCCTTCCTTCCTTCCTGCCTCCCTCTCTATTTCTCCCTTTGCTTCCTTCCTTCCTCCCCCTTCCTTCTTTCCTTTCCTTTCCTTTCCTTTCTTTTCTTTTCCCTTCTTCCTTCCTCCTCCTTCCTTCCTTCCTTCCTGCCTCCCTCTCTATTTCTCCCTTTGCTTGCTTGCTTCCTCCCATCCTCCCTCCCTCCCTCCTCCTCCTTTCCTTCCTCCTTCCCTCCCTCCCTCTTCTTTCCTCCCTCCTCTATTTCTCCCTTCCCTTCTTTCACCCCTCGCAGCTGAGACCCGGGCAGCGCGCAGGGAGGGAGGCGGCGGCGGCGGCGGCTGCATCCAGCGGGGCTGCGGGCCGGGTCTTCCCCAGCAGAGGTCGTCGGGAGGACGGCGGGGTTGCGTGGCTGGCTGGCTCCTCCCTGTCCGGGGCCGGCGGGGGTCCGTTTCATGGAGCCGGGCCCGGCGGGGTGGGTCGGCGGGCGGCTCGCGGCTCCGGGAAGCGGCGCCTGGGCCTCTCCAGGCAGCCCTGGAAGAAGCCCGAAGCCGCGAGGCGATGCCGGCCTCTTGCCCGCCAACGCTCGGGGTCGCCCGACTCGGGTGACCGAAGCAGGTAGGAGCCGCAGAGCTGCGTTCGCACGACCGGGTTAGCCCGGGTTAAGCTGGGTTTTGCGGGGAAGGGGTTTGCCTTGTACAACGAGAGGCAGGTCGGAGCTGGCAGGCAGGGAGAAGAGGGGTCGGGGTCGGGGTCGGGCCAGCTCTGGGTCGTGTGAAGGGGACCCCCAACCCGTTCACTAGGCTCAGATTAAGACCTGGTCGTTTGGGGGGGTGGGGGGGGAGCCCAACCCGGGTCCTGTTAACCCCGCGTGGGGCATCGCTGCAAATCACACCCTGGTTTGGGAGAAACGTGTCTTGTGTGAATGCGGCAAGCGGCGCCTGCGATTCCGCCGCTTTCTGCTAGCCAGCCCCAAGAGCCACATTGAACCCGGCCTGGCTCCAGGTAGGAGCCCTGCCTAGCCACGTGACCATCTTTACGGCAGGTTGATTCCTCAAGGTCTGGAAGAGAGGCAGGTTGATTCCTCAAGGTCAGGAGGAGAGGTGGTTCCTGGAATGCCGTAACCTGAATCAACTCCAGATTGGTTTGAACCGGCCAGTTTTAAAACCCTAAATAGACCTAAACCACCATCCACAAAAGTCTTTTTAACCAGACCCAGCCTGTCTTTCTCAATCCTGTTCCAAATGGCACAAACATCCCTATTATTTCTAGTAAGGATGACGGCTAGTCCTCAAACTATAACCACAATTCCATTGCTAAGCTTCGTGCTTTTGAAGTCAGTCGTGCCAGATTTTAGCAATTTTTTAAAATGGTGAAGCCATTAAGCGAATCACACGGTCGTAAAGCGAATCCGTTGACTTTGCTTGTCGGAAGCCGGCTGGGAAGATCGCATGACCCCAGGACCTTGGCAGCTGTCATAAAGACATGCTGAGCACCCGGATTTTAAATCTCACGACTGTGGAAATGCTGTGACGGTCGTAAGTGCGAGGACTGGTCGTAAGTCACTTTTTTTAGTGCCGTCATTTCAAACGGTCGCTAAACGAATCGTAAGTTGAGGACTTCCCTGTAAGATACTTTGGGATGTAAAGTTCTGGGGTGCCTCTGACAACAGAGGCACAGCTCAGCCCAGAATTTCCGTTGCTAAATGAGACAGCTGTTAAATGAACATATACATACACATACATACATACATATATACATACTATATATTTTTTAAAAGTTTTCATTGCTGACACAATATTTTTTTGGGAAGTAGCTACTCACTTCCATCTGGGTGGCAAAAGTAAAAAAGGAATTGAAAGCTGGTTTGGTTTAGCAGTTAAGCCATCAGGCTGAAGAGCGGGAGACGGTGAGTTCTAGTCCCTCTTTAGCCACAAAAACCGACTGGGTGACTTTGGGCCAATCCCCAGGAGACGGTGAATCCTAGTCCCGTCTTAGCCATGAAAACTGGCTGGATGACTTCGAGCCATTCATTCTCTCTCCGCCCATTCCATCTCACAGGGCTGTTATTGCTGAAAAAATTGGGCGGAGGAAGGTGCGTTGGATATCTTCCTTGCTCGAGTTATTTATAACAATAACAAAGGTGGGATATTACAAATAATTTTTTAAACAAAATTCTTTTTCAGAGAAAAAAAACTGGACAATCATTTGTCCGGGATTATATAGGGTCTCCTGCTTGAGCAGCGGGTTGGACTAGAAGACCTCCAAGGTCCCTTCTTAGCCCTAGGATTATATGAATGCCAAAGCTCAGGACAGCCTTTGGGTTAAATTTCTCCTTCAATCCTTTTTCTTTTACTCTGCAGATCCAGCCGTGGTTTGATAGAAGCGGAAGTGCACCACGTTTCCTGCTCCCACTTCGGGCAAGCTGTGAATCATGGGTCCTCAGGAAAAGCCCAAAGATTTGTAAGTTACAATTGTGTGTTTCCTTTGCGTAAGATGCTCTTAAGCCACTCCAGGACGTGACGTGCTCGGATACAAGAATTGAACCCACAAGCTGCATTTGGGGTGGATTTCCTAGAATCCTAAGCCGCTGTTTGGGTGGAAAGAAATTTTAGCAGCTCTGAGATATGATGGCTTGCGTACAGATGGTCCTCAACTTACGACAGTTCATTTGGCGACCGTTCAAAGTTACAACGGCCCTGAAAATTACTAATTTAAAAATCCTTGCACCAATGCAGCAGGAAAAGTCGTAAAGTTGCAAAAGTCACTTCACGCATTTCTCGTTTAGCAACATACATGCCGGCTCAATTGCGGTCGTAAGTCAAGGACTAGCTGTATTTAAGAGGGAGGGCTTGTTTCTGAGCATGTGTGGAGTGTTTCTCCCCCCCCCCCCGGTCCCCAGCTGAACTTTTTGTGTTGAGGCTTTCAGAAGCTTAGGAGCTGGTGCTTTCCAGCGGTGAGCTGATGTTTGTCATGCTACAAGTGTGTGCTCGTACGTGTGTTTTGCCTTTTTTTTCCCCAGGCCAGGCGGAAATCACGCTTCAAAAGTCCTACATTCAAAATTTGCAATTCTCCCATTTGAATACTTTCTGAATCCTACAGTTCTGTCTATCTCCTTTATTTTTTTGGTTGAGTTCTATTTTTTTCACTGCTCCAATAAACTCTGCTTTGATTTTAACATCCAGCTTCATTCTAATATCCCAGATAAATTGAAGGTCGACACTGTGAAAAAATGAAAATGATTGTCATAATAAACAACAACAACAAAAAGCCCTCTTAGCCATCTCTCGTTTCAAAAGCTTCCTCCTGTCAACTCAAAGCTCACTTTAAACTATTTATTTTATACCCCCCCGTCTAAATTTTTGTCTTTTCTACCCCTTGAGGGCGACCTGATGTCAAGGGTAGTAGGAATTATAAATTGGTACGACAGGCCCCCTCTTACCCGCAGTATTAATTCTTTATTACTCTCCTAGACCACAAAGGGAAAAAAAAACATCTACCTTTTAATTTCGTATCTGTGTCACTGGGCTTCCTTAGAGGAAACGAATTGCATCTAAAGCAAAGTTTCTCAATCGTGGCAACTTTAAGATGTAGAATATAGAGGAATAGGATTGGAAGGGACCTCGGAGGTCATCTAGTCCAACCCCCTGCTCAAGCAGGAGACCCTAACAGAATCGGAACAACAGAGTTATTTTTTGAGAACATTTAAAAACATTGGGAAACACGCAGCATTTGGCCTCGCCAGCTAATGACTAATATTTGACTAGTGACTAATATTTCCACTATGCTAGGCGTGGTTGTTTGAACAGTGTCCTTTTTAAAAGATATTTTATTTATTTATTTATTTATTTTTGTTTAAAATGCTGTGAATTTTGCGTTCACTGGCAGCATTTCTGTGGGTTTTCTTTGCCGCTGTTCGCGCGTCTCCTGGAGAATTTCCTTCCCGCCCCGATGAAATACGGACTACTATTGGCTAAATATTAAACCTGAAGCCACTGTCACTTTACGCCTTTACGTACACTTTGCATGCGCAAGCTTGCACACTCACACACACAGGTAGTCTTTGATTTATGACCGTCAACCAGAAAGTTTGCCATGAAGTGGTGCAATTGATAAAGTGAGGCATCGTGGGAAAGAACCTTTCTTGTGGCGGTCATTAAACAAGACATTACTTGACTGGGATTTGTAATCTTCCCTGCTGTTTTCCCCCATTGATTAATGTCTGTCTGTCTGTCTCTCTCTCTCAAAATGTCTCATCTATCTATAACTATATCTGTCTATCTAAATCTCTCATCTGTTTATTACTATCCATCTCTCATTTGTTTGTCTATCTCTTCTCTCTCTCGTCTGTCTGTCTATTGATCTGTCTGTCTGTCTGTCTATCACTTATCTGTTTGTCTGTCTGTCTGTCTGTCTGTCTGTCTCTATCTATCTACCGTATCTATCTATCTATCTATCTATCTATCTATCTATCTATCTATCTATCTATCTATCTATCTATTATCTGTTTGTCTCTATCTGTCTGTCTGTCTATCACTTATCTGTTTGTCTGTCTGTCTGTATCTGTCTATCTATCTATCTTCTTTTCTATTCTATTCCTATTCTGTTTTATTCTATTATTTATTCTATTCTATTCTATTCTGTTCTATTCTATTCTATTCTATTCCATTCCATCTATTCTATTTCCTTATTCTATTCTATTCCATTCCATTCCATTCATTCCATTCTATTCTTATTGTATTTCTGTTCTATTCTATTCTTATTCTTATTCTATTCTACTCTTATTGTATTTCTATTCTATTCTTATTGTATTTCTATTCTTATTCTATTCTATATTCTATTGTATTATATTCTTATTGTATTCTTATTGTATTTCTGTTCTTATTCTATTCTACTCTTATTGTATTTCTATTCTATTCTTATTGTACTTCTATTCTTATTCTATTCTATATTCTATTCTTATTGTATTCTTATTGTATTTCTATTCTTATTCTTATTCTATTCTATTCTATTCTAATTTTCTAGTTTTTATTTTCGATTCTCTATTCTCTGATTTCTATTCTATTGTACTCTCTAGGCTGTGTGGTGGAGTGGGTAGAGTCTAGGTCTGGTGATCTGACGGGGGGGGGGTCTCTCCTTCCAGGTTCCACTGTGTGGGAATCATATTTTTTCTACTGGGCTTAGGAACCCTCCTTCCTTGGAACTTTTTCATCACAGCCATCCCGGTGAGTCCTGCGTTTGGGAGACAGTCTTGGGCAATCGGAGGAGCGGAGACCGTCTGCTTTACATCCTTTTTTCTCCTTCCGTAAAGAGACTCGCGGCCACAACTCAGCCCCACAGTTCTGTTGTTAAGTGACGCATTTGTTAAGTGAGCTTCGCCCCATTTTACATCCTTTCTTGACCCAGTTGTTAAGTGAATCACTGCAGCTGTTAAGTTAGGAACGGTCGTTAAGCGAATCTGACTTCTCCGTTGACTTTGCTTGTCTGACGGTCGCAAAAGGGGATCCCATGACCCCGGGACACTGCGACTGTCGTAACTATGAGTCAGTTGCCAAACATCTAAGTTTTGATCACGTGACCGTCACAAGTGTGAAAAACGGTCATCGGTCCCTTTTATCAGTGCTGTTGTAACTCTGAACGGTCACTAAATGAGCTGCTGTAAGTCAAGGAAAGCATAAGTGCTTTCATACTGGTCATCCCTGGCTTGCGTCCGTTCGCTTAGTGACCGTTGAAAGTTGCAAGAGCCCTGACGACAAGGGACTTACGACCGGTCCTCCCACTTAACAACCGTCACAGCATCCCCACGGTCACGTGATCAAAATTGGGGCGCTCGGCCACCGGCATGCATTCACGAGATCGTGCGTTCACGACTCGCTTAACAACTGTCTTCCTTAGCAGCAGAAATTCTGGTCTCCGTGGTGGCCGTAAGCTGAGGACTATCTGTAGGAACAGGCCAGGATGGGAGGGATGGAAAGCTGCCCCTCTTTATACAAAAGAAATGGCTGATTGCATTGAGCACAGGGTTGGGATAGATGTCCTCTTAAGGTCCCTTCCAATCCAGTCATTTCCTTGACTCTTAGAATGCTTTCCACCCAATTCTGCCATTTCCCCCCCCCTTAACCTACATTTGTTTTGATGGGAGGGGGGGTCAGGAAGATAAACTAGGTTTGTTAAGCCTAGTTAACCCCCCGTTACATCCTCAGGGCCAACGGGGTCTCTAGAGCAGTGTCAGTGCACAAAGGATGCTGGGATACATTGGTTTTTTTTTCCAAAACATGCTCTCTTCTAATGAAACACTTTCTCTCCCGCCAGTATTTCGAGAAAAAACTCGGGGGGAACTGCTCTGCCGGGTGGGAGGCGGCTGGGAATCAGACAACCTCGAACCCGCCACCGGGGTCCGGCTGCAAAGACGAATTCAGCTTCAGCAACTGGCTGGCCCTCCTTTCTCAGTTGCCGTTGCTGCTCTTCACCTTTCTCAACTCCCTCCTCTACCGATGGTGAGACACGTTTCTGTCTACGTTGGAGTTGCTTTTCTCTCTGCATTTGACTCGCCGACGGCCTCTTACCACGTTTCTCTCTTTGGAGCTTGAGCATTTTAGCCCTGCTCAGGGAGAAGGGCCTTGCAGGATCCCAATCTGGGTCGGTCACCTGGATCGGAGGCTTCGTGTTCGGAGCTTTCAGACTGGTGCTGGAGCCCCTCCTGAGGGAACGTCTCTCTAGCCGAATGTGTGCTTTGGGCTATTGTATGTGGGATAGGAATAGAATAGAATAGAATAGAATAGAATAGAATAGAATAGAATAGAATAAGAATAGAATAGAATGAATAGAATAGAATAGAATAGAATAGAATAAGAATAGAATAAGAATAGAGTAGAATGGAATGGAATGGAATAGAATAGAATAGAATAGAATAGAATAGAATAGAATAGAATAGAATAGAATAGAGTAGAATGGAATGGAATGGAATGGAAATAGGAATGGAAATTAGAATAGAATAGAATAGAATAAGAATAGAGTAGAATGGAATAGAATAGAATAGAATAGAACAGAAATACAGAGCAGAACAGAATAATAATAGAATAGAATAGCATAATAATAGAATAGAATAGAATCTTAGAATAGAATAGAATAGAATAGAATAGAATAAAAATAGAATAAGAATAGAGTAGAATGGAATAGAATAGAATAGAATAGAACAGAGAGCAGAACAGAATAATAATAGAACAGAAATACAGAACAGAATAGCATAATAATAGAATAGAATAGAATAGAATCTTGCAATAGAATAGAATAGAATCTTAATAGAATAGAATAGAATAGAATAACAGAGTTGGAAGGGACCTTGGAGATCTTCTAGTCCAACCCCCTGCTCAGGCAGGAAACCCTATACCATTTCAGACAAATGGTTGTTCAATCTCTTTTTAAAAACTTCCACTGTTTGAACATTCACAACTTCTGAAGGCAAGCTTTTCCACTGGTCAATTGTTCTCACTGTTAGATAATTTCTCCTTAGTTCTAGGTTGCTTCTCTCCTTGATTAGTATTTATGTGTTGCCTGTTGTGTGTGGCTTTTTAATTGTTGATCGATGGTGTTGATGATTAAGTTCACATTCACATGTCTTTTTTTCCCCCCCTTGCAAAGCATTTCGGACAAAATACGTATTTTGGGCAGCCTGACGGCGATCCTGTTCCTCTTTGTGCTGACCGCCATCCTGGTTAAGCTGACGATGTCGCCCCAGAGTTTTTTCTCCATCACCATGGCAAGCGTCTGGTTCATTAACTGTGAGTTGGCTCTGGCTAATTCCTCTCCAGCATTGATGAAGTTACCTAGCTGGATCATGAGATGTCTGCAAGAAAACCACCAAGCACAGAGATCCCGCCCCAGGGACCCCCAAATTCCTCTCTGTTACATCTCTGAGATTTTGGGCTTTTGTCAAATCCTCATTTGCCCACCCCACTACCCCCCAAAACTCTGGGCAGCCTGCTTCACACGGTTGTTGTGAGCGCGAGGATTTGATTCCTGGTCCTTCAAAATCTATTGGGCCGCAACTCCCAGAATCCTTAGCCAGCATGTCAGTAGAGGGAAGTGTTAGATTACAGGGGTCTTCAAACTTGGCCCTTTGACTTGTGGACTTCAACTCCCAGAATTCCTCAGCCAGAATGCCTGGCTGACTGAGGAATTCTGGGAGTTGAAGTCCACAAGTCATCAAAGGGCCAAGTTTGAAGACCCCTGCTTGTGGGACTTCAACTCCCAGAATTCCTCAGCCAGGCATGCTGGCTGAGGAATTCTGGGAGTTGGTCCACAAGTCATAAAAGGGCCAAGTTTGAAGACCCCTGTGTTAGAAGGGTGTAGGCAGCAGCATTCAGCTGCGGAATTCTGGGAGGTGAAGTCCACCTGTGTTAAAGTTGTGAAACACCAACTTAGAGATCCGTTCAAAAGGAGATTGTTATCAGCAATATATTTTCTTTTCATCCAAATAAATGGGATATGCAATACAGTCGCTCCTTGACTTGCCACCACAACGGAGTCCAAAACTTCTGTTGCTAAGCGAGGAAGTTGTTTAGTAAATTTTGCCCCATCTTACGACACGGGGCACGGTTCAGTGGGCACGGTTCAGTGAAGTGCTGCAGTTGTTACGCCAGCCCCATGGACTTCGCTTGTCAGGCGGTCGCCAAAGGGGATGAACGTGACCCCGGGAGACCGCAACCGTGATATTATGAGTCAGTCGCCAAGCGACTCCATTTTGTTCACGTGACCATGCGGGATGCTGCGACGGTCGTTAAGTGTGAAAAACAGCCAGAAGTCACTTTTCCCAGTGCCGTTGTAACTTTGAACCGTCACTAAACGGATGGCCGTAATTCGAAGACGGTGTGTAAACAAAGTAGTCTCATTCTTGACGTTGTCCTCCTTTTTTTCCCCGTCAGCCTTCTGTGCCGTCCTGCAAGGAAGTCTTTTCGGCCTGCTGGGGTCTTTTCCGCAACGATACAGCACCCTGTTCCTCAGCGGTCAAGGGATGGCTGGGATGTTTGCCGCCATCGCCATGTTGCTTTCCAAGGCCAGTGAGTATCTGGGGTCTGGAAACAGCCATGGAAAACCCAGCCCCGGTGTTTTCAAGTCCTACCTCTTGGGTCCGTGGAGATTTTCACTCCTCCGGGTGAAAATTATCCCAAAGGTGCTTTGGGATCAGAACTGAAGAAGCTTCTTGGAGGAGAAGCGAAATGTTTTCAAGGGAAAAAAAAAAAGAAAGTCCAATTGCCTCTTGGAAAAAAGGGTCCTTTGGGACGCACAGCCACTTTTCTCTCCAATTTAGGTGGATTGGACGATCAGTCGTCTGCCCTGATCTATTTCGTCACCCCCTGTGCTGGGACCTTAGTTTCGATTGGGTGTTATCTCTTTCTGCCCCACCAGGTAAGATGAGATCCCTCTTAATAGAATAACAGAGTTGCAAGGGAACGTGGAGGTCTTCTAGTCCAACCCCCTGCTCAAGCAGGAAACCCCCAGGCCAGGGGTAGGCAACCTTGGCTCTTTTGTGACTCGTGGACTTCAACTCCCAGAATTCCTGAGCCAGCATGGCTCAGCTTGGAAACCTCTCCCTTTCCCCTCAGCGTGGCTGGCTCAGGAATTCTGGGAGTTGAAGTCCACGAGTCATAAAAGAGCCAAGGTTGCCTACCCCTGCCCAAGACCATTTCAGACAAATGGCTGTCCAGTCTCTTCTTAAAAACCTCCAGTGATGGAGCACCCACAAGTTCTAGTTGCATGCTGTTCTGCTGGTTAATTGTCCTCACTTTCAGGAAATTTCTCCTCCGTTCCAGGTTGCTTCTCTCCTTGATTAGTTTCCATCCGTTGCTTCTTGTCCTGCCTTCTGTTACTTAGGAAAATAAGTTGACCCCCTCCTCTTTGTGGCAGCCCCTCAAATATTGGAGCACTGCTATCATGTCACCCCTAATCTTTTTTTTTTACCAGACTAGACATCCCCAGTTCCTGCAACTGTTCTTCATAAGTTTCAGCCTTCAGTCCCCTGATCATCTTTGTTGCTCTTCTATGCACTCTTTCCACAGTCTCAACATCTGTTTTGTATTGTATTGACCAAAACTGGACGCCCTCTTCCAAGTATGGTGTTAGCAAAGCCTTATAAAGTTCTTATAAAACATCCCCTGGTTTCCCAGGGATCATTTTCAAGTTCTAAGGTCATGCTCTGGGATTTCCTGGTGGCGCTCCGTCCAATAGAACCGGCTTGGCTTTTTGAGAACCGGATTGGTCAGGAGCTCCCAGCAATCCAGGTGACCCTTGAAAGACCATCGGTTCTTCTTCTTCTTTCCCTGTAGTCCTTCACTCGTTACTATCTGGACAAGAGACCACCGGAAGATTTGGGATATGAGCTGGAAACCAAGGCAGTTCTTCTTTCGCCAGGTGGGACATCTGAAATAAAAATAAAAATAAAAATGGGGAGAATTGAGAAGTTGTCAACATTGGAGATTTTTGTGTTCTTTGTATGCTTTGGTCTTGCGATCCTGGTTGGTTCAAAATCAGCCTGGTGATCTTCCTGTGCTGGACTCAGAATTCTGGGAAATGAAGTCCGAAAGACAAATGGGCTGACCGCAGGGAATTTGACTGGGTCTTTTTCCCCCCATTCTCCAGAATCTTAACATCAGATGGGGGTTGAGGGCTGAAAACAGAGTTTCTCAACCTTGGCAGTTTTAATAAAGGTGGATTTTGCCTCCCAGAGTTTCCTCGCCAGCGTACTTTAAGATGGGGTGAATCAATGCAGTTGTTAAGTTGGTAACCCAATTGTTTGTTTTTTTCTTTTAATTTGTATTTTATTCAAATACAAAGAATATGACACATAAAAATAATACAACACATATAAATCTAAATAAAAAAACAATATAAAAAAAATACAAATACTACAGCGCACCCCCCCCCTGGAGACCACTTTTATGACCTATATTTCTTCTCATATAACAACTAACAATATGCAATATATTTCAATTGTGCCCTTATCCCCTCCAAAAGGGCATATATTCTCGAGCAGGTGTATTTATTCGCTTTGCCTTCCATCAAAACTGTTTTTATAAAATCATCCCATATTTCATTATAATTATTTACTTTAATCATCCCTTGGTGACACAATTGTTAAGTGGATCCAGCTTCCCCATTGACTTTGCTTGTCAGAAGATCACAAAAGGGGATCGCGTGACCCCGGGAGACACTGCAACCCGTCATAAATATGAGCCGGTTGCCCAAAGCGTCTGAGATTTTGATCACGTGATCCCGGGGAATGCCTCGACGGTCCTAAGTGTGAAAAACGGCCATAAGTCACTTTTTTTTTCAGTGCCACTGTAACTTAGAACAGTCACTAAACGAACAGTTGCAAGCCGAGGACTACCTGACGATTAAAAAGCTGCAGGGTTTGATTTTGATTGGCGCCCTTGCTTTGTGTCTCTTCAGATCTTGTGGCAGACAGTTCCAAAGGAGAGCCGCTCAACGTGAAGAATGGGAACGCCGGTGTTGTGGAGCAGGATGGCTCGGCTTGCCCGCCAGAAGTCATGAGTGGAGGGAGTGGGGTGGGCATGGTTGCCCCCAACCCCTCCCTCTTCAGCGTCCTCAAGAAGGTAAAAACCATGTGGAAGTTCCCGTTTCAATTCCTGGTAAATAGGACGGGGGACGGGGAAGAGATGGGTCATGAAACAGGAAAAGCCCTTTTCTGCAAAATCATAATCATAATAACGTTTCATCCATAATCGCGCAGTTTCGATGGCCAGCTCGCGATATTTTGTAATTTTTCCAGTTCTTTGTCTTCGATTGATATCGCTGTACCAGGAGATGCCAGAGTCGAAGAAAAAGAACTGGAAAAAAGTACGAGTGGGAGTCCACCCATTTTAAAACATGTTTGCTGGGGAATTCTGGGACTTGAAATCCACCCATCTTAAGGCACGCTGGCTAGGGAATTCTGGTAATTGGAAGTCCACCCATCTTAACGTGTGCTGGCTGGGGCATTCTGGGAGTTGAAGTCCACCCATCTGAAAGTACATTGGCTGGAGAATTCTGGGACTTGAAATCCACCCTTCTTAAAGCACGCTGGCTGGGGAATTCTGGGAGTTGAAGCCTACCCATGTTAAAGTTGACAAGGCTGAGAAACCGTGGCTTGGATTAAATGTTCCTTGGTCACACGACTGTTATTTACATCAATTTGTTTTTGTTGGTTTCTGGCCTTTTTGGTCAGTTTTTGGCAGAAAAACGGCCATTGGAACAAATGTATCCACTTAATGACCGCCCCATTCACTTAACAACCGTAGCAGAATAAATTGGAAAACTGAGTCAATCACATGGGCGCCTTGACTTATCGACCGTCATGACTTGATAGATATTCCAGGCTCCATGAAGGTCATAATTTGAAAACTGCCTTTACACTGGGGCTTGGTTTGCTCTGGAATTGTGCTCCATTTGATGCCGGTGGAAGGGAGACCACAGAGTGATCCGGATATTGAATGCGGTCCATGTTCACATCGCAGCTTCTGCTTTTCCACTTCAGATTTGGCTGCTGGCCCTCTCCATCGTTATGGACTTTTCTATTACCCTCTCGGTCTTTCCAGCAATTACCACGAAAGTCGTCAGCTCCACTCAGAATCCGCATTGGCGTGAGTCATGGGACCTTTAATTACTGGACAGGGCTGGTCTGCATTGGCTGGAGCTGGGGCGGGAGCAAGGGGGGGGATTTGGGGAAAGGGATCTGCTCCGAAGCTCATCTCCGAGTTGAAGATCAGGTGGTGGGAAAGGGCCGTCTCTAAGGAGGTGCTGGGGGCTCTCTGAGTTTGGTTTCTTGCAGACGTTTCATGACCCAACTAGGTAACATCATCAGTGCTAGAAGGGAGGGGAGTTTGAGGGGGAGGGGGGGAGGACTGTCAGGTCCTTGGTACTCTCTGAGCTTGGCTGTTTTCTTGCAAATGTTTCATGACCCAACTAGGTAACATCATCAGTACTAGAAGGAAGGGGTGTTTGTGGAGAGGAGGAGGACTGGGGGGTCCTTGGGGCTCTCTGAGCTTGGTGGTTTTCTTGCAGACGTTTCATGACCCAACTAGATAACAACATCAGCAATAGCGGCAAGTGGGGTTGGCTCTCTTTTTACATTCTAGTGGGTCGCCCTGTCAGTATTGTTGGGAAAGGTGAGGTGTTGGCGGTTTCCCGGTTCGGCCGTTTTTATTGACAGCTGTTTCTGTCTGGAACTTGGAGGGCTGAGCTAACTTGATTCAAGACACGGTCTAACTCTTCTGTGGGTCTCCCCATCTTCTCCCCACCTTAGAGGATTACTTCACTCCAGTTTGCTGCTTCCTTCTCTTCACTGTGATGGACTGGCTGGGGCGGAGTTCGACTTCCTACTTCCTCTGGGTGAGCAATTGGTGGCAGGAGTGGGATACATCCCCAGCTAGGCTGTTTCCCACAAAGGGGAATTGGGGGAGGGGGGCATCAAGGGCAGGCCTACAAATAGTCCTCGACTTACAACGGTTTAGTGACCCTTTGAAGTTTTGACGGCACGGAGACAAGTGACTTAGGACTGTTTTTCACACTTAACGACCGTTTGCAGCATCCCTATGGTCACGTGATCCAAATTCGGAGGATTTGGGCAACCGGCATGCATTTATGACCGTTGCAGTGTCCCGAGCTCACGTGATCCTCTTTGGTAACTTTCTGACAAGTGAAATCAAGGGGGAAGGCAGTTCACCACAGTGTTGTTAATAGCTGCAGTGATTCACTTAACAACTGTTGCAAGAAAGGTCATAAAGCGGGATAAAAGTCACTTAACTGCTTTGCTTAGCAACCGAAATGTTGGGCTCGGTTTTTTAAATCTTCCTTCCTGTTTAGGGTTAAGGGGATAGAAAATAAAAGTTTGGTCTACTGGTTGAGGCACCGGGCTAGGAACTAGGAGCCGGGAAGTTCTAGTCCCACTTTATCCATGAAAGCTAGCAGGGTGACTTTGGGCCAATCACCAGGAGACAGTGAGTTCTAGTTTTGCCTTAGGCAGGAAAGCTGGCTGGGTGACTTTGGACCAATCACCAGGAGACAGTGAGTTCTAGTTTTGCCTTAGGCAGGAAAGCTGGGAGGGTGACTTTGGGCCAATCACCAGGAGACAGTGAGTTCTAGTCCCACTTTATCCATGAAAGCTGGGAGGGTGACTTTGGGACAATCACCAGGAGACAGTGAGTTCTAGTTTTGCCTTAGGCAGGAAAGCTGGCTGGGTGATTCTGGGCCAATCACCAGGAGATGGTGAGTTCTAGCAGATGGATAGATGGATGGATGGATGGATGGATGGATGGATGGATGGATGGAGGAGCGGGCAGGCAGGCAGGCAGGCAGGCAGACACAGAGAGAAGAGATAGACAAATGAGAGATGGATAGAGATAGATGAGAGATTTAGATAGATAGATAGATAGATAGATAGATAGATAGATAGATAGATAGATAGATAGATAGATAGATAGATAGATAGATAGATAGATAGATAGATAGATAGATAGATGATAGACAGACAGACAGACTGCTTTATTTCTAAGCAACGTGGTTTTCTCTCGACAGCCACAGAAGCACCTTCGGCTCCTTCCCGCCGCAGTGGGACTCCGAATCATCCTCATTCCCATGTTTCTTCTGTGCAACATCCCGAGAAAGAGTGACTGGCCTGTGCTTTTCCCCCACGACGCCTGGTTTGTGGTCCTGATGGTGGCCTTCTCCCTCTCCAACGGCTACTTCGTCTCCCTCACCATGTGCCTGGCCCCCAAGTGAGTAGGCCTCCCCGATTCCTCTCCCAAAGCAGGACGCGATTAAAGCGAAATTCCAACCTAGAACGAAGGAGAAACTGCCTAACGGTGAGAGCAATTAAGCCGTGGAGCAGCTTTGCCTTCAGAGGTTGTGGATGCTCCAGTGACTGGAGGTTCCCAAGAAGAGATTGGACAGCTGTTTGTCCAGAATCATAGAGAGCGGTGTTTCTCAACCTTGGCAGTTTTCAGAAGGGTGGACTTCAACTCCCAGAATTCCCAAAGGTGGAGAAGGAAGAAAATGGGAGGGAAGGAAAGAAGGAAGGAAGGAAGAGATAGAGAAGGAAGAAAAGGGGAGGGAGGGAAGGAAGGAAGGAAGAAGAAAAGAAATGGTAGAGAAAGAAGAAAAAGATGCAGGCCGGGAAGGAGGGAGGGAGGGAGGGGAAGGAAGGAAGGAAGGGAGAGAGGTAGGTAGGTAGGTAGGTAGGGAAGGAAGGAAAGAGGAAAAGAAAGAAAAAAAGAAAAAGAAAGTAAGTGGGAGGGAGGAAGGAAGGAAGAAAGGAAGGAATGAAGGGAGGAAGAGAGGTAGGGAGGGAGGAAAGGAAAGGGAGAAAGAAAGGAAAGAAAGAAAGGGAGGGAGGGAAAGGAAGGAAGGAAGGGAGAGGTAGGTAGGGAAGGAAGGAAAGAGGGAAAGGAAGAAAAAGAAAGAAAGAAAAATAAAGAGAAAGAAAGAAAGAAAAAGAAAGAAAGAAAAAGAAAAGGTGGGAGGAAGGAAGGAATGAGAAGGGAGGGAGAGAGTTAGAGAGGGAAGAAAGGAAAGGGAGAAAGGAAAGAAAGAAAGAAAGAAAGAAAGAAAGAAAGAAAGAAAGAAAGAAAGAAAGAGGGAGGGAGGGAGGAAGGAAAAGCTAGAGAAGAAGAAAAAATGGAGGGAAGGAAGGAAGAAAAGAAAAAGTAGAGAAGGAAGAAAAAGAGAGGCAGGGAGGAAGGACTTCCAATTTGGACCTTAATTCTCTCCTCCAGGCAGGTCCAGCCGGAAGAGAGCGAGCTGGCGGGGGCCATCATGACGTTTTTCCTGGCGCTGGGACTCTCCTGTGGAGCAGGGCTCTCCTTTCTCCTCAAGTTGCTTCTTTGACGGTCTCCATCCCGCCACTCCGGCTCTTGAAGCCTCCAAGGGCGGCTGCGGAGGCCCCCCCTTGCACTATTTTCCTCTAAGTCCCCCCCCCATGTGGCAGCTAAGACACCTCCTTTGTGATGAAGAAAAACCAGATTTATCGGGCCATAACGCTTTCTCCAAGGTCCCCCCCTTTATTTATACACATACATATACTCCCCTTTTTTTTTGTGCCTTTGTGTGTGTGTGTGTGTGTGTGTGTGTGCCCCGTCTTTTTCTGTAGACATCTGAATGTATTTGGAAAGAAGCATTCTGGATTTTTGCAGCTAACATTTCTGTGAAACGTTGTACAAACGTTGGAGGCCACCTCAACAGGCTGTGATGGAAAGGGTGACTTTACTCCGGCACTTATTATTTTGTGACGCACAACAGCTCGACTTGCTTGAATACACGGCTAGATCAAGCTTGTCTTAAGCCCTTGTCGTCTGGACGTGTGGGAATTGCAACTCCCAGAATCCCCCTCGTCCTTTGGCAGATTGGCTAGGAGTTCTGGGAAGTGACATCCCAACAAAGGATCTCTCAGAGGCAACAGTAGATTCCTTCACGGGAATGCTGGTTAAGTCAAGGTCTGGGATCTTGGAAATCTGCCAGATTTAGAATGGTAGCCTCTCTATCGTGGTGGTGGTGATATTAAGTGTATCCTAATTACTGTTGTGGCCTAACAACAGTTGGATGGCTCCGAAGATGGCAAAAATCGCAAATAGGGAAGCGACCTTTGCCTCTTCCCCATTTTGAACAGATCTAGTAAGTGAGCCAGATTAAATCAGGACAAAAAAACTTAAAAGCGTGTCTTTTGTGTTTTTAAAAGGGACATCTACTTGCATGTACAATACTGATTTTTTAAAAAATATAATTATTTTGCTGTTACTTCGGGGAATGGATATGGGGAAGATATTATGTGCTCTCTAATAAAGGTTTTTTTTTAAAAAAAAAACAAACCCACAAGTTTTCCGTTTTTATTCCATTCACACCCGCAGAAAAATGTAACCCAAACTTTATTTCCCCAGAGAAGCGTCTCCAATTGCTATCTGCTCATATTTTGGGGGAGATTAAAGAGATGATCCCAGACAAAAACGGTTTGTCAAAATTGGCCTGGTGGTTGATATTATTTTTCAAAAAAAAAGTCCACAGGAACCAGCCACTGCACATCTGAGAAATTACAGAAAGAGTGTTGTGTGCCATTAGTACGAGGAGGATGTTGTGCGCACACTTGGGAAAGTGGCTTGCGTAAGTCGTGGTTAACCATGGATTTCTGAATAGAATCACTGTCTGCCTCGCCTTTTTGTATGTCACTTGGAGAGCTTTTTCCGTCAGAGGTATGGAAATACTTTAAATAATTCCCCCTCTCAAGTTGCTTGGCCTTAAGATTATTCTTCCGAAAAGCAAATTGATCAATAAACGAGATAGAGATGAAAATTAATTATTTTTTTAAGATAAGATAGACAAACGTCATGCACCAATTCTTCCATTGGATGTAGTTTGATGGTCTCTCTTTCCTGTGTTCTCTGCGCATAAAAGCTTGCAAATCTTTTAAAGAGCCAAAAGCATGGAATACCAGCATGGAATTTAAATAGTCCTCTATTTACGACCATTTAGTGACTCTTCAAAGTTAACAATGGCACTGAAAAAAGCGATGGATGACGGTCGATCACACGAGCCTTGCAGCATCCCCCGGGGTCACGTGATCAAAATTCGGAATGCTTGGCAACTGACTCGTACTTATGACAGTTGCAGTGTCCCGGGGTCACGTGATCCCCTTTTGCGACCGTCGGACAAGCAAAATCCATGGGGAAGCCAGATTCACTTAACAACCATGTGACTATCTTAACAACTGTGGTGATTCAATTGACAACTGTGGCAAGAACGGTCGTAAAATGGGGGAAACGCACAACTGTCTTGCTTAGCAACGGAAATTTGGGGGTCGATCGTCGTAAGTTGAGGACTATCTGTAAAAGTAATCCTCGGCTTACAATCGCAATTGGGAAGTGAACTTTCATTGTTATGTGAGGCTGTGAAGTAAGTCACACCCCATTTTACAGCCTTTTTCTGCTGCAACTGTTTTATTTATTTATGAAAGTTATTTGCTTGCCCGTCTCGGCCCAAGGTTAAGAAAATCACAAGGTTAGAATAGAACAGAATAGAGCTGGAAGGGACCTTGGAGGTCTTCTAGTCCAACCCCCTGCTCAAGCAGGAGAACCTATACCATCTCAGATAAGTGACTGTCCAGTCTCTTCTTAAAAACCTCCAGTGATGGAGCACCCACGATTCCTGGTGGCAAGCTGTTCCACTGGTTAATTGTCCTCACTGTCGGGAGGTTTCTCCTTAATTCCAGGTTGCTTCTCTCCCTCTTAGATCAGTTTCCAACCATTGTTTCTCGTCCTGCCCTCTGGTGCTTTGGTTGACTTTGCTTATCAGAAACTGGCCAGGAAAGTCGCAAATGACGATCAGAAGACTTGCCACCATCATAAACACCTGTCAGTCGGCAGCTGCCCAAATTTCAATTGGGTGACCCTGAGGAGGCTGTGACGGTCTTAAGCGCGAGGACCGACTTGCGAGTTACTTTTTTTCAGTGCCGCTGTAGCTTTGGACAATCCCCAAACTAAACGATTTGTAAATCGAGGACTGCCTGTATTGTCCCATGGATGTTTTTAAGAGATCCTACAATCGCAATTCTGTGGCAGTTCAGCGTTTGGCCACTGAATTATCCTGCATTTGGGGTTTACGCAATCTGGAGGATTTGGAAGTTAGCAGAATTGGCAGAATGAAAAACAAACAAACAAAACATGATTTGCTTGCTTTCCCCCCCAAAATACATTTTCTGGCGTGGATTGGGGACACACACACCCCCCTGCAGCTCTGCTTTCCAGATCTGGGATTTCCTTCTTGCAAAAGGCTCCACCGCCTGTTGGGGATGATGGTTTTTGCAATCACAGCGCACCTAATTTCAGAGCCCCCCCCCCCTCTAAAACATGGGAAGTCTCCAGCTCCCATTAGTTTTGGGGTGGGTGGAGAGCCAAGAATTCACCCCCCCAAAGAGGGTTTTCGTCTCTGGAGGAAGACCCTTGCAAAGGATGGAGGGAGGGGGGGCTCTCCACCCTCTCCGCTTTAAACCTCATTTTTGGGGGGAGGGTTGCAATGCAAGAATATAAAGTCACATTTTTTGGGGGGGGGGGAGTCCCCGGATCCGTCCCAAAACGGTAGCGACGAGGGTGGGATTCGAACCCACGCGTGCAGAGCACAATGGATTAGCAGTCCATCGCCTTAACCACTCGGCCACCTCGTCTCACGGAACGTGGTTTGTTCGCCAGCTGGTCTATGCTTGCTTTCCTCCAAACCGGGATTTAAAAAAAAAATTGCAAATTGCATTGCAAAAAAAAAAAAAAAAAAAATTTGGGGAGGGGGGATTGGTTCCTGCTTTCGCCCCCCCTTCCTCCTTCCCACTCCGATCCTTGCCATGCTTCCGTTGCAAAGCCTCTTTCCCGTCTCTCCCCGCCCCAATGCAAAAAAAAACAAAACACCCTCTAATGGGGGGGGGATGTGAGCGAAGCCCACCCACTCCCTCCCACGCGCGCCCCCCCGTGCAAAGACCGCGCAAGGCAAAGCCGGCGCGCAAAAGGCAACCGCGAGCCCGCGGGCGCTGCAAAAAGCAAAGGGGGTGCGAGGGTTTTGGGGTTTTTTTTTTGGTGGGGGGGGCTGCAAAGGCTGCTTTTCTTGTTGCACTGCCTCCTCCTGCTGAGCAGAGGGCGCTGGAGGGAGCCTCATCGCTAGCAAGCCCCCCCCCGCCGCCTAGGTGGGAGGTGGGGGCCCCCATTTTAGCTCGCAGCTAGCGCGAGGTTGGTACTAGGAAGCTCTGCTTGTGTCTTTGCTTGCTTTTGCAAAGAGGGGAAGGAAGGGGCGCCACGGGGAGAGCCAATGGGCCAAGCTTGAGCCCTGGTCTGCTCCCCACCCCCGCCCCTCCATGACCTGTTCCTGCTTCCAGGCGCTAATCCTGGCGCTGGGACTGGTGGCCGGCTTGCAACTGCTTTATTTGGCCCTGCTCTCCGGGCTGCATGGACAGGAACAGCGCTCTCGCTATGCCCAGCTTTTCCAGACTCGCCATGCCTTGCCAAGCAACGGGCACAAGCAGAGGCTCAAGCCGGTGCTGGCCAGTGGAGGCAGCCTGGATGCCAGCGGGCAGTACCGCATCTACCGGGACATGCTGCGGGCCTCTTGGGACGACCAGCACCGGCAGGACGTGGTGCTGGTCACCCACACCAGCCTGGGCAACCTTCACCATGCCCAGCAGCTGGTGGAGCGCTGGCAAGGACCAGTCTCGGTGGCCCTCTTTGCGCCAGGCTCTGACGACGTGCGCCAGGCCACGGCCATGGTGTATGCCTTAGCCGTCCTGTGTGCCCCTCTCCGGCAGTGGCTTCGCCTGCACCTGGTGTGTCCTGCCAACCAAATGGCTTCCTTCCCCGAGCCGGACCAGGACGAGGGGGAATTGGCCCGCCTCCGGTCTTGCGGAGATGTTTTTGCCAAGCTGGCACAGCTAGGGGCCGGCCGGCGTAACTATGCCATGGATGTTGCCAATGCTTCATACCCCAACAATCTTCTGCGCAACGTAGCCCGAGGGGCAGCCGGTGGGTACTGGGCGCTGGTGGTCGACATGGATATGGTGCCCAGCGAAGGTCTGCGGGAAGACTTCCTGGCCTTGCCTAAAGCCACCGATGAGGGGACGCCGCGGGTGTTTGTGGTGCCGGCGTTTGAGATCCGTCACACGCGCCGGATTCCGGCCAGCAAGACGGAACTGGTACAGCTGTATCAAGTGGGGGAGATCCGACCGTTTTACGAGGAATTGTGCCCCCGGTGTCAGGCTCCCACAAACTTTTCCCATTGGTTGAACCTTCCCGTGGGGGGCGCCCTGCGTGTGGCCTACGAGATGGCATGGCGAGATCCTTGGGAGCCCTTCTATGTGGGTGCCACCTCAGTGCCTCCGTACGATGAACGTTTCAAGCAGTACGGCTTTAACCGGATCAGTCAGGTAACCAAGCAAGGGGAAAGACCAGGCAACTGGGAGAATTCAATGCAGGCAGTCCTCAGCTTACGACTACAACTAAACCAGAACTTCCATTGCCAAGCAAGGCGGGTGTTAAGTGAATTGTGCCAGATTTTATGAGCTTATTTGCCACGGTCGTTAAGCAAATCGCTGCCATTGTTTAGAGTGAGGACCAGTTGTAAATCACTTTTAAAGTGCCGTTGTAACTTTGAACGGTCATTAAAGGAATGGTTGTAAGTCAAGGACTATCAGTATTTATTAATTCCCAAGATTTTCTCAGGATGTTTATACTAAGGTTATTGTTTAAGGTTGGGTGTGTGAGATCTATCATCTATCTAGCTATCTGTCTGTCTATATCATCTATCTTATATATCTATATCATCTATCATATGTCTGTCATCATCTATCATCTGTCTGTCTGTCTATCTGTCTGTCTGTCTGTCTATCTTTTATCAATCATCCATATCTGTTTTTATGCTGCCCATCTCCCTTACAAGGTGACTCTGGAGCATGGTGATAGACACCTTCATTAATCTCTTGGTTTCTTCTCTTTTCCTGGCAGGCCTGCGAACTCCACATTGCCGGCTACCATTTTGCAGTGCTGAGCAATGCCTTTTTGGTTCATAAGGGATTCAAGGTGGCGGGTGAGTTCCATGCACAAAAGGATGCTGAGAACCAGCGCAACAAGATCCTCTTTCGACAGTTCAAGCAGGAGCTGAAGAGCAAATACCCAGACTCGCCACGGAGATGTTGAAATGCACTTTAATTTTGCTGACTTTAACTTCAGCTACTTTGGACTTGGAGTAGAGCTACAGACAAGATGAGAACAAACTCTGTTTGCAGTATAATTGTATGAACAAGCTGTGGGTCATTTTTCAATTACTAAAGACAGTCTGTGTCATTGATTTCACTTCTGCACTGCGTTAGTCAGTTTCTGACTGTTACTATGGGCTGACAGAATAAGATCAAAGGCTATGAAAGGATGGTGTGAGAACATGGAAAAGAGCTTTCAGTTTTGAACTCTTTGAGACATGAAATAGTAAAATGTAGACCATTGTGCAGCGAGATTTTTCCGCTTTGTGCCTGACCTTCCTTCTTCAACTGGTCACCTCAGTGTCTTGTTCTGCACAACGAGAAGGATTGCATAGGTCCTGGAAGAGAAGTGCTTAATTTATTTCTGTACCTTAAAATTACAAACCACCTGTTAATTAAAGTGAACAATTTCAAATCTGTTCATTTTCTACCAGTCCGTATTTTCAGAGCTTCCAGTGAACCATATCAGCAACTGTGTTATGTCCTTATTTATAATCAGTTTGTGCAATCTTCTTGCACAATGTATTATTATGTTGTGTTGCATAGTCAAGCCAGATGTTTGGACCGGGTGTGGAATTTTTTCTTATCAATTCATCACATAGTCAGTCAGATATTTTGACTGGATTTGGGAATTTTAATCCACCTATTGAGCCCTTCCCAAGGACCTGGGATAGGCAGATATTGTTGTTTAATAATATTAAAGGAATGTAATTTGTTCCTAGCAAAGCTGCCTTTTGCAATTGACTGATCATGATTTTGGCAATGGTGATGGTTTAAGTGGTGCTCCAGAAGTTTCAGGATTGCACCCATGTTGCCTATCACTATTGATCCTATCTTTGCTTTCTTTTGCCAGTTATCATTACTTTTATTATTAGATTTCTCTCTCCTGTCATCTCATGCATAGCCTCCAGATTTATGCTGCTGTTATTTGGGGATTTTAAAAAAAACGATAGCATCTTCTATAGCCATTGCAATCCTGCACAGATATTTGGGAGTTCGTCCTTTTCCAAAAAGGCTCATATTTTAAGATTTGGATGGGGGGGAATCCCTTTTTTTGTTTAGTTTTTCAGTTTTTCCTTTCCCATTTTACTATTTATTTTTCCTCCTTCCGTTCCCAGGGTTCTATTTTCTCTGTTGTTATGGAAACGCCTCTCTTTCCGCTTCCGGCTTCCCACAATGCCGTGCGAAAGAACTACAGAGAGGTGGCTCTAAATAGCGGGATCATAGAGACGTAGCCGCGCTTCCAACGGCCGGCATTAACAGCCGGTCGGATTGGTTAAAAAGAGTGGGCGGGGCCGACCGAGGGCCACTTCCGATCGCGGAAGGGAACCCGAGCGGCGTCTACGCTTTGCGCGGCTCCTCCCCCAGGTAATGAAGGGGGTCTAGACGCTTTTCCCAGCACCCCCCTTTTTTCTGGGTGTTTGTTGGTCCCGCCCATTCCATTTGGGCGAGCGGCGAGGCGACTGTGGATTAGACCACTAACCGGGCTGGGGGTACACATTTGTGTGTCGGTGCTTTTGTATGAACGTACGTGCGCCTCTACGTAGGATTGGCTTCTGCTCGCTACGTTCTTTGTTGAAGGCGTATCGTAGGGGGAGGAAGTTCCTCAACGTACTTCTTGACTTTTCCTTTTTAACTTCTTCCCCCCCCTCCTCAAAGAATTGGTAATCTGTTCCCCCATCATATTAATAGGGGAACATGGTTCAGTCCATTGCATTATGGGGGGAGGATGGAGGGTGCAATATTTATGTTTATTCCTAAACATTTATAGTCTCTTATTTATGTAGCTGATTGGTTAGCAGTCCACAACAATCGTAAATGTCGTTTTAAAAAGTAGTCAAGCATGACAACTGAAAAGCATCAGGGGGTAACTTAAAACCTGCAACAGTAAGCCAGCTATTTAAAAATACCCTTTGGCCATTATCATTTGCAAAATGTTGTCTTAAAGATGGAAGGTTTTTTTAGGGAGCAGATGATGGTCAGTCAATGAGGTCTGAAGACTTGTAAACAAGTCTGAACGCCTGGGATGGCCTCTCCAAATACATGGGACTACAGTTCCCATCAGCATGGTTGGGTATGATGGGAATTATAGCTCATGTGGGGCACCATACTGGGAACAAGGCCCAGGCATAAGCTTCAAAAAGGTCCTTTTCTTAGCCTCAAAGGACCATCCTTATTGCGAGCCCCCAAAACTGTCAGTTCTCGTGGAATGACCCCCTGACAGTCCTTGACTTACAACAATTCATTTAGTGACTGTTCAAAATGACTACGGCACCGAAAAAAGTGAATTATGAGCATTTTTCACACTTGCAACCATTGCAGCCAATAGTCACGTGATCTTAATTCAAACGTTGGCAACTGGCTCATATTTATGACGGTCATTATCACACCAGTTGTTAAGTTAGTAATACGGTTGTTAAATGAATCTGGCTTCCCCATTGATTGTGCTTCTCAGAAGGTCACCAAAGTTCATGTGACACTGCAACCATCATAAATATGAACCAGTTTGATAAGGGTTTGGATTTGGATCACGTGACCATTGGGGACACTGCAACCGTTGTAAATGTAAAAAAAAACCAGTCATCACTCACTTTTTCCAGTGCTGTTGTAACTTTGAACGGTCACTAAATGAACTGTTGTAAGTCGAGGACTAACTAGTTGAGTGGAGGTACTTGATTTAAAATTTGAAATGTCCAGAAGGAACAATTGCTTAGAAATCAATATTCAGAATCAGAATAGAGTTGGAAGGGACCTTGGAGGTCTTGTAGTCCAGCTCCCTGGTCAAGCAGGAGATCCTATACCAATTCAGAAAAGTGACTGTCCAGTCTCTTCTTAAAAGCTTCCAGTGATGGAGCACCCACAACTTCTGGTGTCAAGCTGTCCCACTGGTTAATTGTTCTCACTGTTAGGAAATTTCTCCTTAATTCCAGGTTGCTTCTCTCCTTGATGAGTTTCCATCCCTTGCTTCTTGTCCTGTCTTCTGGTGCTTGGGAAAATAGGTTGACCCCCTCTTCTTTGTGGCAGCCCCTCAAATATTGGAATATTGCTATCATGTCCTTCTTTTCTCTAGACTAGCCAAACCCAAATCCTGCAGCCGTTCTTCCTATGTTTTAGTCTCCAGGCCTTTAACCATCTCAGTTGCTCTTATTTTATTGTATATTTTTTTAGCTAGTTAATGATGGCCTTGAAAAAAGTGACCTGACAGGTCCTGATACTTAACAGCCGTTGCAACATCCCCGTGATCATGGGATTGTGATTCGGGTGCTTGACAAACATCATGCATTCAATGATGGTCACAGCGTCCCGTGGTCACGTCATCGCCATTGGCAATCTTCCCAGCTTTTCTTCCAACAAGCAAACTCAGTGGGGGAAGCTGGATTCACTTAATGCAGGGGTCTTCAAACTTGGCCCTTTGATGACTTGTGGACTTCAACTCCCAGAATTCCTCAGCCAGGCTGAGGAATTCTGGGAGTTGAAGTCCACAAGTCATCAAAGGGCCAAGTTTGAAGACCCCTGACTTAATGAATGTTTTAATGTATTTCTTTATATTTATTGTGATGTAAGCTGTCTAGAATCGTTTGAAACGAGACGGGCAGCAGATACATGTAATAAGTAAGTAAGTCCCAAAGATGCTTTTTCACGAGGCAACTGGACATTCTTGTTGTTTCCTTTGAAGACGTTTCGCTTCTCATCTAAGAAGCTTCATCAGCTCTGACTGGATGGTGGGGAATGGAAGGATTTATACTCCTGGATGAGAAGCGAAACGTCTTCAAAGAAAAACAAGATGTCCAGTTGCCTCGTGAAAAAGCATCTTTGGGACAACCAGGACCTGGATGACTGAGAATCTCCATAGACATTAAGTAAGTAAGTAAGTAAATACATAAATAAAACCACTGCAGCAAAAAAAGATGATAAAATCGCCTGTTTTTCCTTCAGGTTGGGTGTCTTGACATCGGTCACCACCACCATGCCTGTTCAGCCTCTGCCTAAAGAGATGGAAGGCGAAGGCGATTCGGCCACAGAAATGAACGGCGAGGAAGAGAGCGAGGATGAACGCAGTGTCAGCCAGTCGGAATCCGAAGAGGAAAGTTCAGGTAAGCTTCAGGAGGGGAAATTGAGTTTTTGTGCTACTAAAATGCAGCCCAGAGTCTTACGTGAAACTTAATGGTTGGATTAACCCTACAGCAGGGGTGTCCAAGCTTCTCAACTTTAAGATCTGTGGAGTTCAACTCCCAGAATGCCCCAGCCAGCCATGGAGAACTTTGTTGTTGTTAGTTGCGAAGTCGTGTCCGACCCATCGCGACCCCATGGATGACGTTCCTCCAGGCCTTCCTGTCCTCTACCACCTTCTGGAGTCCATTGAAGCTCACGCCTGCTGCTTCAGGGACTCCATCCAGCCACCTCGTTCTCTGTCGTCCGCTTCTTCTATTGCCCTCCATCTTTCCCAGCATCAGGCTCTTCTCCAGGGAGTCCTTCCTTCTCATTAGGTGGCCAAAGGACTTGAGTTTCAACTTCAGGATCTGGCCTTCTAAAGAGCAGTCAGGGTTGATCTCCTCCAGGACTGACCGGTTGGATCGCCTTGCAGTCCAGGAGACTCGCAGGAGTCTTCTCCAGCACCAGAGTTCAAAGGCCTCCATTCTTTGGCGATCAGCCTTTCTTAGGGTCCAACTTTCACAGCCATACACTGCAACTGGGAAAACCATGGCCTTGACTATACGCACTTTTGTTGGCAGGGTGATGTCTCTGCTTTTTAGTATAAACCAATTAATCCAAGCCAATGTATAATGCGGTGTTTCTCAACCTCATGCTGGCTAGGGCATTCTGGGAGTTGATGCCCACCCATCTTAAAGCATGCTGGCTGGGGAATTCTGGGAGTTGAAGTCCACAGGTCTTAAAGTTGCCAAGGTTGGAAACCCCTGTTTTACAGGCTAAATTTAATTCATTTTACCTGCCATATACTGTCGTGCATGTCAGGATAGAGTTAATTCTGTGCATCATAGTTCCTTCATTCTGCCTGCTACGGTGTAATTCTGCAGATCATGGTTTAGTTCATTCTACAAATCATAACTTTTCCATTCCTTCCGTGGTTCCGTTAATTCTGCATTTTATAACATAGTTAATTTTGCCTGTCCTAAAGTAAATTCTGCCTAATGAAAAACAGTCGGTCAAGAATTTTGGACAAGGCGGTCCGAAATTCAGAAGCCCTGAAATAAATCCCCTTTTATCCAGGGATCTTGTGGGTTGCTTTTCGAATTGAATCCAAAAATTGTCCATTTTGCCCCCCTCCCCCCCCAGAGATGAACGATGAAGACTACGAACGGCGCCGGGCAGAATGCGTGGATGAAATGCTAGATCTGGAGAAGCAGTTTTCTGAAATCAAAGAAAAGTGGGTTATTTTCTTTCTCCTTTCTGTTTTCTTGTGTCTGGGTTTTTTAAAAAAAATACGTGCTTGTGTCCAGTCAGTCCTTGACTTAACGACAATTTGTTGAACCATGATCCGGAATTACAAAGAGGCTGAAAAAAGTGACTTAACTTTTTCAGAGAAAGAGAGTCCTTGACATACAATCACAATTCAGGCCAGAATTTTCATTGTTAAACTCATTGTTAAGTGAGTTAGGCCAAGTTTTATGATCTTTTTGCCCGGTCGTTAAGCAAATCGCTGTAAGTTGTTAAATGAATCAGTTGGTGGTTAAGTGAATCTTGTTTCCCCTCCTTGACTTTACCTGCCAAAAGATAGCTGGGAAGCTGCAAAGAGTGATCACCTGACCCCAGGATGCTGCAATTATTGTAAATATAGGTAGGTGGTCCTTGACTTACGACCACAATCCAGGCCAACATTTCTGTTGCTAAACGAGACATTTGTTAAGTGAGCATTGCCCCACTTTACAATCTTGCTTGCCGCAGTTGATGAGCGAATCACCGTGTCATGGTTCCGACAGGTGAAACTTCAAAGAACTTCGAGGCATTGTTTACCTTAAAGAATCTTTATTCGAGCAGCATAGCATCGGCACGTACATAGCAAAGCCAAAATCTGAATTCCCCTCCCCTGAGCACATAATATCAAACACAATTCCCTCCTCCAATTCACAGTCATAAATCACATTCTCCAATTAGTTTGAAATGCAGGCTTCCCCTCCAGTTCTTCAACCCGCAATTCCTTATCATCTCTTCTTTCAAAAAACCTTGGTTCTCACCCTAGTTACAGTATTGTTATGTCTAACTTAAACTCCCATGCACATTCCTCCTCCTCCCCCCCCCCCAGCATCATCTAATTCTAACTCTAATTCTAAGAGTAAAACATGAGAAGGAAAATGGCTGCATCTCCATAGGTTGTCAAAGCACGAACATTTTTTTTTAGTTTTTAGCTCCATTTCTTCCCCGTGAATTAGTGGTGCCTCTTTTTCAGGCTTTTTAAGGAGCGTCTGAATCAGGTGAAGGCCAAGTTGGAAGACGTGATGTCGGGAAAAGCCGCCGAATACCTCGACCCCCTGGCCGTGTTGCAGAATCACATGCAGATCCAGATCGAAGTGGCTGGTAAAGCTTTGTGGCCCACAAGCCATGTGGGGTGGGGGTGAGGGGGTGCATTTGAGGCAGGAGACTGATCTTGGAACTGCCAGGATGGGGAGAGTTTTGAATGAACTAAACACAACCACCGAAATTTCCATATTTCCCATTGCCGTTATTTTCCCCCCAGATTCTTAGTCTAGGTCTTCAAGCCTGAAAATTTCCTAGTGGTCTCTT
The DNA here is from genome assembly GCF_001527695.2 of Protobothrops mucrosquamatus. Classification (NCBI taxonomy): domain Eukaryota; kingdom Metazoa; phylum Chordata; class Lepidosauria; order Squamata; family Viperidae; genus Protobothrops; species Protobothrops mucrosquamatus. Next base: position 1,219,200 of record NW_015386354.1, read on the forward strand.
TTCCTAATGCACTAAAAAAAAAAGCTTATTCACAGTCTGCTAGGGGTTGCCATCTAGCTGGGCAAGTCATATAAAAGATCCCTTTGAAGTGACTAGATCAGGGGTAGTCAACCTTGGCTCTTTTATGACTCGTGGACTTCAATTCCCAGAATTCCTGAGTCAGCCATGCTGAGGGGAAAGGGAGAGGTTTCCAAGCTGAGCCATGCTGGCTCAGGAATTCTGGGAGTTGAAGTCCACGAGTCATAAAAGAGACAAGGTTGACTATCCCTGGACTAGATGATCACTCTGCTGTAGAATTTTTATTTTTTGGGGGACATAATTTCCTACTTCAGCTGTGGGATCTCTGGAGGGTCTCTAATCCAAGCACTATTGGGACTTTGTATGTATAGCTGATAAAATTATAGCGAGTCAATTGCAAACAGCAGCTTTACCCAGAAGAGGTCACATCCCGTGACAGTAACTTTAATCCCATCAAACATCCACATCTGCCTCTCCCAGGTCCTCGGGAAGGACTCCATAGGTGAATAAAAATGCCAAACCCAGTCTGAACATCTGGTTGACTCTATTAGAATACCACTTCAGACAAATGGTTGTCCAATCTCTTCTTGAAAATCTGCAGTGATGGGAGAGGGAGGGAGCGAGGGAGGAAAGGAAGGAAGGAAGGAAGGAAGGAAGGAAGGAAGGAAGGAAGGAAGGAAGGAAGGATAACAGAATAACATAGTTGGAAGGGACCTTGGAGGTCTTCTAGTCCAACCCCCTGCTCAGGCAGGAAACCCTATACCACTTCAGACAAATAGTTATCCAATCTCTTCCTAAAAACCTCCAGTGTTGGAGCATCCAGCATTCTTAAAAGAGATCCTGACCAACCGTAATCCATAATCCATCCCTTTACCCACTTGCTTACGTATTCGAAAACCCCTCTTTAATCATGGCTTTTAATAAAGAATAAGGCAGAAGCTTGGGTGGGATTTGTGGAGGAGGGAACAATATCCCCCCCACACACACACACACACCGAATTCACTTTCCACTGACTCCAAATATTTGCACTTTTTTTTTTTCTCCTCCCAGGGATATATAGAGGTTTTTGCCTGGAAGTCATCAAGCACCGACATGGGTGTGAGCTGCAAGGAGCTCAACAACATCTGGAGGTTAGAAGACCCCACCCTAAACTTTTCATTTACCACCACCCCCCATTCTCAAGAAAGTGGGAAGGGGGCATTGGCCCCATTCCACATACAGGTAGTTCTCCACTTAGGCCACAATTGAGCCCGAATTATTTTGTTGTTAAGTGAGTTTTGTTAAGGTGGCTTTGGGTGTTGGCTGGTTGTAGGATCCATCCAGGCCTACTTTTGGGCCTGGCAACAAAGAAAGAAAAGGATGCCGGATATTTTCTATATTGTCTATCTCAGGGGTAGGAAACCTTGGTTCTTTTATGACTCGTGGACTTCAACTCCCAGAATTCCTGAGCCAGCCACGCTGAGGGGAAAGGGAGAGGTTTCCAAGCTGAGCCATGCTGGCTCAGGAATTCTGGGAGTTGAAGTCCACGAGTCATGAGGGGGGCCATAGTTCCCCCACGCTGGCTCAGGAATTCTGGGAGTTGAAGTCCACCAGTCATGAGGGGGCCATAGTTCCCCCATGCTGGCTAAGGAATTCTGGGAGTTGAAGTCCACCAGTCATAAAGGGCCAAGTTTGAAGACCCCTGGTTTAAATATTTAAATATTTTTTCCTCACGATCACGTGATCAAATTTCAGGCATTTGGGCAGGGATAAGCAACCATGGTTCTTTTATGACTCATGGACTTCAACTCCCAGAATTCCCGAGCCAGCCACGCTGAGGGGAAAGGGAGAGGTTTCCAAGCTGAGCCAGGCTGGCTCAGGAATTCTGGGAGCTGAAGTCCACCAGTCCTAAAAGAGCCGAGGTTGCCTACCCCTGGTCTATCTGCTTCTACTTTAGAGCGAGAAACTGCTGCTGTTCGACAGCCTTGAGGAGCGTCTGCTGGAGCGCATCCAGCGTTTGGAAGATGACAGACACAGCGTGGGCCTCACTTCCGGTCAGTTCCCCTGCCCAGTGGATTCTCCTTACCCTCTCCTGCCTGCAAATGCGATCCCTTTGAGCCAGAAAAGGATCAGAATTCGATTTCGGAGCCTGCAGTTTAATGTGTGGACAGTCTTGAACCTAGCTGAATAGAATAGAGCTGGAAGGGACCTTGGAGGTCTTCTAGTCCAGCCCCCTGCTCAAGCAGGAGAACCTATACCATCTCAGACAAGTGACTGTCTAGTCTCTTCTTAAAAACCTCCAGTGATGGAGCGCCCACTATTTCTGGTGGCCAGCTGTTCCACTGGTTAATTGTCCTCACTGTCAGGAAGTTTCTCCTTAATTCCAGGTTGCTTCTCTCTTTGATCAGCTTCCAGCCATTGTTTCTCGTCCTGCCCTCTGGTGCTTTGGTGAATAACGTGACCCCCTCTTCTTGAAAAGGACTGTGTTCCACTCCCATTTTTGCACCACTCAAATGACTCTGAAGATACAGATAAACCTCCAGGTGGCCTCAACAACTCTCTAAAAGAAGGCAAATGACCAGCGGTCTGCAAGTCGTATAAATCCTTCCATTCCCCACCATCCAGTCAGAACTGAAGAAGCTTCTTGGAGGAGAAATGAAACGTCTTCAAAGAAAACAACAACAACTGGTCATTTGCCTTCTTTTAGAGAGCCGTTGAGGCCACTTGGAGGTTCATCTGTGTCCTCAGGGCCACCTGAGTGGCGCAAATGGCTGCGGAGCCTTCTTGGAACTGCTGGCCAGACTGGCAATTTTACTTTTACCTGGAAGGTCTGTTTTTTCTCTCCCTCTCTTTCTTAGAGTGGTGGGACGGCAAACTTCGGCCCAAACACAGCTCCAAAGAGTGGGACTCCCTCTGGCCCAGCAAGAGGAAGAAACCGCCGTTGGTGTCTGATATCCTTTTGTGCGATATCAATTTTCTAAACTTGAAGCGTCCACTTAGCCACGGAGTTTTTGTTCGTCCTTCTGCGAAAGAGAGCTTGGTATAGTGGTTAAGGGGCTGGCCTAGAAACCAGGAGCCTGGAACTTCTAGTCCCATCTTAGCCATGAAAACCAGCCGGGTGACTTTTTCATCAGTTACCAGAAGATGGTGAGTTCTAGTCCTGCCTTAGGCATGAAATCTGGCTGGCTGACTTTGTGCTAATCACCAGGAGACAGTGAGTTCTAGTTCTGCCTTGGTCATGGAAGCTAACTGGGTCAATCACCAGGAGACAGTGAGTTCTAGTCCTGCCTTAGGCATGGAAGCTAACTGGATGACTTTGGGCTAATCATCAGGAGATGGTAAGTTCTAGTCCCGCCTTAGGCATGGAAACTAACTGGGTGACTTTGGGCTAATCACCAGGAGATGGTGAGTTCTAGTCCTGCCTTAGTCATGGAAACTAACTGGGTCAATCACCAGGAGACAGTGAGTTCTAATCCCACCTTAGGCATGTAAAGCTAACTGGATGACTTTGGGCTAATCACCAGGAGATGGTGAGTTCTAGTCCCGCCTTAGTCATGGAAGCTAACTGGATGACTTTGGGCTAATCACCAGGAGATGGTGAGTTCTAGTCCCGCCTTAGTCATGGAAGCTAACTGGGTCAATCACCAGGAGATAGTGAGTTCTAGTCCCGCCTTAGGCATGTAAAGCTAACTGGGTGACTTTGGGCTAATCACCAGGAGACGGTGAGTTCTAGTCCTGCTTTAGGCACGTAAAGCTAACTGGGTGACTTTGGGCCAGTCCTCCTCTCTCAGTCCAACATTGCGCACAGGGTTCTTATTGTGGGGAAAATAGGCGGACGAAGGAGTATTAAGTACATTGGCCTCGTTGAGTTACTTGCAAAGTAATAAAGGCAAGATCCAAAACTTCTAATGAAGAAATAATGTAGAAAACAAACCATCTGAACACAGGTTGGTTGGGGTCTGCCGTGTCTGATTTCCCCGATTCCTCCTTAACGCCTCCCTCCCACGCCCGTACATCGTCTACATGCTGCACGATATCGACATTATGGAAGATTGGACGGCCATCAAAAAGGTCAGAGGGCACGGGGACCATGGAGGAAGGCAAGCCTGAAATGCAGTTTTGGAACAGGGGTGGGCAATTCGTTTTTCCAAGCGGCCACCGGAAACTGGGACCGTTGTGGAGGACCGAACCAAAAGGGCCGTGGATTTGCAGAGGCACACGTGCCAGCACATAACGTCAATGGGAAAAACATTTAACAGTCGCCTTCAGAATGAACAGAATGGAATAGAATGTAGAATATAGAACACAGGGTCTCCTGTTTGAGCAGGGGATTGGACTAGATGACCTCCAAGGCCCCATCCAAGCCTGTGATTCCAAGAGAAGCCAATGATTTGATTGCTTCTCAGGTTCTGCTCTTAATTTTTCCTTCCTATGATGGGATGAGTCTATGCCAGGGGTCTTCAAACGTGGCCCTTTGATGACGTTTGGACTTCAACTCCCAGAATTCCTCAGCCAGGCACGCCTGAGGAACTCTGGGAGTTGAAGTCCACACGTCATCAAAGGGCCACGTTTAACGACCCCTGGCCTATGCTATAGCATAGCATGGAGGTTGTAGAGCAGATTAACAGTCCTGTGGGGCAGGACTTCTCATTCCTTGTCGTCTTATTCTCCCTCCCTAGGCAAAAGCTGCTGTGTCGCCCCCCAAGAGGAAGCTTGAAGGCAAGTAACTTGGTTTCTTTGCATAACTGGGATCCCCCTCTGTATTTCCCTAAAATTGTGGCCTGGAGCCCAGTGCTTGAAGGGCTTGTTCAAAGGCACGCAGGACCCACCGACGTGGACCCTTTCGGCAGGGAAGGAGAAACGGTACGTCCGATTGAGGCTGAACTACAAGTCCCAGAACCCTTTGCAAAGCCAACCACGTAGGCTGAAGGGTAGGGCACCACTGCATGCCTGGGAAAATTGTCACTTAGCCAGGAATATATTTTTTTTCCACCAGGGTTTGTGGGGCTGATTGATGACTAATTCTAAGCTGTAATCGATGGGTTTGTGCATTATTCTGAGCCAGTGTTTCTCAACCTTGTGAACTTTAAGCTGGGTGGACTTCAACTCCCAGAATCCCCCAGCCAGCATGCTTTAAGAGGGGCGGACTTCAACTCCCAGAATCCCCCAGCCAGCATGCTTTAAGAGGGGCGGACTTCAACTCCCAGAATCCCCCAGCCAGCATGCTTTAAGAGGGGTGGACTTCAACTCCTAGAATTCCCCAACCAGCATGCTTTAAATGGGTGGACTTCAACTCCCAGAATCCCCCAGCCAGCATGCTTTAAGAGGGGTGGACTTCAACTCCCAGAATCCCCCAGCCAGCATGCTTTAAGATGTTCCCCCCACCCCTCCCATTGTTTCCAAGGACTTATTGAACTATTCTCTTAGGCTTTGGCTATTCCCCTGTTTCCTACGGTCATTCCGACAGACCATTATGTCCCTTCTCCAATCCCAAACAGCCCTGAGCCCCCTCTTTGCCCCCTCCTCTCCTTCCTCCAGGCCCGCTGAAGACTGACAAGCTGTCTTCCCCGCCCCTTTTTGCCGCCCACTGTGAGGATGGCCGCCTGCATTACGAGAGCGAGGTCTACGTCAAAGGGGAAAGCATCTACTTGCAAGTGGGAGACGAGACCCCTGTCCAGTGAGTTGCAAAGAGGGTGTGGCAGCCGTGGGGAGGTCAGCCAGCTGTGCCTGGTGGGGTTCAGCTATCTGAAGGATGGGGGGGTGGGGGGAGCTTGTCCACGAACCAGCAGATCTTTCAGGTCTGGTCTGACCAGGATGGATCGAAAAGGAGGCCAGTGTCTCTAGACCTTTTCCCAAACCCAAAGATCAGCCTTGAACCCGTAGCCCTGAGCACGACAGGCTCCCATTTAGACCCAGCCTTCCCTTAACTACTTGGTGTCCTCCAGTGGTAGGGGCTTTCAGGGCACCTCTGGCGAGCACAAAGTTAATTAATTAATAAGTTTACAATTGTAAGAGTGTTGAGTTGGGGGGGCTACAAAAGAAAGAAAAGGGAGGGACGGAGGGAAAAAAGAGGAAGAGGAAGGAAGGAAGGAGGGAGGGAAGAAAGGAAGGAAGGAAAAGAAAAAGAAAGAAAGAAAGAAAGAAAGAAAGAGAAAGAAAGGGGAGGGAGGGAGGGAGGGAAGGAAGGAAGGGAAAGAGAAAGAGAAAGAGAAAGACAGAAAAATGAAAGAAAGAAAGAAAGAAAGAGAAAGAAAGAAAGAAAGAAAGAGAAAGAGAAAAAGAAAGAAAAAAGAAAGGAGGTAGGGAAGGAAGGGGAAAGAGAAAGAGAGACAGAAAAGAAAGAAAGAAAAGAAAGAAAGAAAGAAAAGAAAAAGAAAAGAGAAAGAGAAGAGGTACGGAAGGAAGGGAAGGGAAAGAGAGAGAGAAAGAAAAAAAGAAAGAAAGGAGAAAAAGAAAGAAAGAAAGAAAGAAAGAAAAGAAAGAAAGAAAGAAGAGGTAGGGAAGGAAGGGAAAAAGAAAAAGAAGGGAGAGAGAGAAGGGAAAGAGAAAGGGAAAGAGAAAGAAAGAAAAGTAACTTAAAAACCGCAGTGATTCGTTCAACGACAGCAGCAAGAAAGGTTGCAAAACGGGGCACGGCTCACTTAACAACGGTCTCGCTTAGCCACGGAAATCCTGGGCTCAGTCGTAAGCCGAGGACCCCTGCCCCGAATGGCCGAATTGTGCGGAGTTGAGGGGGCCCTTAACCAACTCTAAACGGAGCCCCCCCTCGCTTCTTCCTTCCTTCCGTCCCCCAACTGTGTGTCGATCCCAGGGCTGTGATCACCGCCATCAGCACCGGGGAAGTCTGGCTGCGCCGGGAAGATGCTAGCAAAACCAAGATCTACGTTTCCCAGCTCCAAAAAGGCAAATATTCCGTCCACAAGGCTTAAGAGCATCCTGTGCGGTGTGTGTGGGGGGGGGGAGCCTGGAGGGCGGGCCTTCGGTAGCCCACCTCTTCCAAAACCACCCCGGACTTTTTCCTGGAAACGGAAGAGACCTGAGCCGGTATTTCTTCCAGGTGACACCCACCCACGCACCCAGCATCCCGGGACCAGATTGACAGTAGACAATTCTGAAGTTTTGTGTTGTTGGGTTTTTGGGTTTTTTTTTTTCCTGCGTTTTTAAGCGTGCTTCCTCACGGCAACTCCTCCCCCCCCCCCCCCCCCCAAAAAAAAGGGAGAAGGGAAGCTGGTTAAAAGGGGTGGAAGGAATCCCGCCTGGCCGAAATTCACAAATAAAAAGCACCAAAGTTGACCTGTTTTTCTGTATTCCGGGCTTTTTAATGATGCAGTGCAGGTAAATTCTCACGTTGCAACCGTTCGGTTTAGTGGGCGAAGTTAGGACGACGCTGAAAGAAGCGATTTAGGGCTGGCTCTCATGTTTACGCGGTCACTCCATCAAATTTTGGGCACTTGGCAATCGGTATGCACGGGAGACACACACACACACACACACACACACACGTGTTCCACAGAAAAATTAGGAAAAGAGTTTTCCTTTTCTTTAGAAATCCGTGTTTCACAAAATGCCCAGGCTTCCACGCCAATTCGTATCCGGAATTACTGCACTTTTCATCCAGTTTTTGGTCTGCTTCGAAAGAAAGCAAGTCAACCCACACCTATTCGGAGAAGCTCCAGTTTGCTGTAGCTTTGAATATAACTGGGAAGCACGGTGGAAGAACGTTGCAAGCCGGGTGGGGGGGTGGCGCTCTCACAAAATGGCTGCCAAAAGCGTTTGCCCTAGTTTGTAAACTGGTGGCTTGAGCCAGCGTTTCTCAACTTGGGCAATTTTGCGAGGTGTGGACTTCCAAGGGGACTTCAACTCCCAGAATACCCCAGCCAGCAATCTTTAAGATAGGTGGGCTTCAACTCCCAGTTAGGGGGGGTCGTTCGTACGAAATTCCCCCTCCCCTGAAGTTGAGGGTCTTAGGGGGGTCGTTCGTACGAAATTCCCCCTCCCCTGAAATTAAGGGTCTTAGGGGGTCGGTCGTTAGAAATTCTACCCACCTGAAGTTGAGGGTCTTAGGGGGGGTCGTTCGTACGAAATTCCCCCTCCCCTGAACAACTCCCAGAATTCCCCAGCCAGCAACCTTTCAGCTGGGTGGACTTTCAACTCCCAGAATTCCCTAGTAGCAGCTATCAGGTATAGAACTCCGCATGTCGGCTTGGGCATTCTGGGGGTTGAAGTCCACCCAGCTTAAAGTTGGCTGAAGTTGGGAATCACTGGGCTTGGGGGACTCCCTGCCACATTCCAGCTGTTGGTACCAACTCCCCGGAGCAGCTGGGAAGAGTAAATGAACTCTCCTCTCTTACAAACGAGGAAGCTTAAAAGGTTGACCCAACACCCACACCTAACTTCCAAAGCACTTCCTGGAAAGTTTTCCTTTACAGACGCTTGCAGCTCAACTTCCCCTTTAGGTAATTGGAATAAAAATGAAATTTAAATTGTTTTTTTTTTTAAAAAAATGGGGCGGGCAGTTCCCAGGGTGCCACCCACCTCTTCTTCTTCTCCCGGCTGCCAGCTGCCTGCCCAGGCCTCGCCCTCCCCTTGGAAGGCAGCCCAGACTTGTGTGTGCCGACAACTTTCTTTGCCACCCTGGGTGTGCGACAGCGAAAATCACATGGACTAGAGACGGGAGAGCATTCTGGAGAAGGAGCAGCCCTTGAGAAGGTTTGAGCTGGTGGCAAATTTTCCTACTCTCCCTTTTTTAGTTTATAAATCTCTTTTTTTTTTTTTTGTCTGCTGTCCTGGAAACCCCTGGGCAGGGGGAGAAAGGGGCAGGATGGCTCAAAGGTTAGAGCTACAAGTTATATATTTGAATCCAGGTGCCCAGAATTAGAAAAGGGGGGCTGTGCAAAGGATTATTAGGGTGATAGGAGTGGCAGGGAGGGGGGGCATTTTTAACTTTGGGGGGGCTTTTGAAAAAAGGGGAGGAGGGAAGGGGAGAGAGAAGCTGGCCTGATTTGGGAGTTTTTTGGGGTTTTTTTTTTCTCTTCCTGACTTGAGTGACGTTTGCTTAAGAGTCAGGGAACAGGTTTCAGATAGAAATTGCTTTGACAATTCGGGGAAGGGGCGTCCGGTCTTGCAAGGCTGGGAGCGATGGGAGTTGTGGTGCCGTCACTCACCCGCACACACACACACACACACACCACCCTCCCCGCGCCAAGACGGGGATTGCAACCGAAGCAGAGAAGACTTCGGGAAAGGCTGGACACGCCACGCGGGAGCCGCTGAACACGCGGGTCGGATCCTCGCAGGCGAACCCGTGTCTTGTTTCTCGCGCTTCCTTCCCCTTTCCTTGCCACCCTTGAGGACTACACCTCCCATCAGGCGCAGTAGGGCATTTCTGTAGGGGGGGGGGGAGATTAGTCCAAGCTGATGATCCCAGCATCCCCCCCCCATGCCAGAGAGATGGGGGGGGGGTCTCTCCTGCTGGGGGGAAGCGAAGCCGGCACCCCCGGGAAGGGGGCAAGCCATTTTTAACCGGGGAGGGGGCATTTTTACTTCGTGCTGGAGATCTGCCACCCCCCCCCCACACACACACACACACCTCCAGTTTCTTACCGGGCAACGTGGAGCAGAAGCGATTCGCCGTTTTCCCACGTGTGTTTTGCACGTGAAGATTTCCCCCTTAGGGGTTGCAATATCCCTGCCCATGCTACTCCCCCCCCCTCTCCAGAGGCAGCTAAGCTAATCCATTCAAGGGTGGGTGGGGAATAGAATAGAATAGAATAGAATAGAATAGAATAGAATAGAATAGAAATTATGGGATAGAATAGAATAGAATAGAATAGAATAGAATAGAAATTATGGGATAGAATAGAATAGAATAGAATAGAATAGAATAGAATAGAATAATGGGAAAAGAATAGAATAGAATAGAATAGAATAGAATAGAATAGAATAGAATAGAATAGAATAGAGAATGGATGAAAATAATAATAGAATAGAATAGAATAGAATAGAATAGAATAGAATAGAATAGAATAGAATAGAATAGAAATACGGGATAGAATATTTTCCAAAGCGCCTGGAGGCAGGACAAGAAGCAACGGGTGGAAACTAATCAAGGAGGGAAGCAATCTAGAACTAAGGAGAAACTTCCTGACAGGGAGAACAATTAACCAGTGGAACAACCTGCCTCCAGAAGCAGTGAATGCTCCAACACTGGAAGTTTTTAAGAAGAGACTGGACAGCCATTTGTCCGAAATGGTATAGGGTTTCCTGCCTGAGCAGGGGGTTGGACTAGATGACCTTCAAGGTCCCTTCCAACTTTACTATTATTATAATTAGAATAGAATAGAATAGAATAGAAATACGGGATAGAATAGAATTATGGGTTAGAATAGAATTACAGGTTAGAATAGAATAGAATTACGGGATAGAATAGAATAGAATAGAATAGAATAGAATAGAGTCGGAAGGGACCTTGGAGGTCATCTAGTCCAACCCCCTGCTCAGGCAGGAAACCGTATTTCATTTCAGACAAATGGTTGTTCAATTTCTTCTTAAAAACTTCCACTGTTGGAGCATTCACAACTTTTGGAGGCAAGTTGTTACCTCTGGATGCTCTCCTCCCTAGCATTCTTTCCATCATCCACACCCTCACCTGGACACACCCGGCTGGCATTAGGAACGCAGGGGTGGGGTGAACGGGCAAATAGGATTAGATTTTGCTCCCAGGTTTTCTTTCTCTGCACCCCCTGGCCTTTTTGCCCCACCTACCTCACAGGGTTATTGTTGTGGGGAAAAAATAAAGAGGAGAAAGATGTCTTGGATGTGTTCTTCACCTTGAATTATTTGCACAAGTAATAAAGGCAGGATACAAATTAATAAATATAAATAAAGGAAATACGTGCTGTTCCTGGAAAGGAGAGGGGGGGCATTTCCTACAGAAATAGTTCTGCCTTCAGGGCAGATGCCCAGAGCTTCAGCAAAACGTGGGCGAATCTCTGTGCAGTACAGCCTCCAATCTAAAATGAGATTTATTTATTTTTTTGCAAGAGGCGAAAAAAAAAACCACCCATTCCAGGCACTAATCTTTCCGATAATATTTGATGCTCTGTGGGAGATGCATGAAACCTCGATTCCCCCTCCCCCCAAAAAAATCCCTAAATGAATTTCTCCCTTTGGGGGCAGAAAAGGACCCCAAATTTTGCAATTCTTTTAAAATATTTTCTTTCTGGGGTTTCCCCCCCCTCCCTCTCTTGTTTTTTTTTTCTTTTTCCAGATTGCTGTTCCACGTGGACCCTTGCCATGGCGCTGACTCACAGCTTCTCGCCCCCGCTGTGTTTTGCAACAGCTCAAGGTTGGTACTGCCAATGCTTAACTCCCCCTCCTCCCATCACACACTAGTTGTGACTCCACCAAAGATAGCAAAAGCTTTTGGCTCTGATTTTCGGAAAAGGACTTAATGCTGTTCCCCTTTTAGCGTGACTTGCTTGAGGGAAAAAGCCTGGAAATTGGAAAAGCTTTTTTTTTTTGCTCGCAAGATGTCTTGTTATCCTAAGGTTGGCTTTTCCTAACCAGAGAGTAGGAATACAGAATAACAGAGTTGGAAGGGACCTTGGAGGTCATCTAGTCCAACCCCCTGCTCAGGCAGGAAACCCTGTACCATTTCAGGCAATTGGCTGTCCAGTCTCTTCTTAAAACCTTCCAGCGTTAGAGCATTCACCGCTTCTGGAGGCAGGTTGTTCCACTGGTTAATTGTTCTCACTGTCAGGAAGTTTCTCCTTAGTTCTAGGTTGCTTCTCTCCTTGATTAGTTTCCATCCATTGCTTCTTGTCCTGCCTTCAGGTGCTTTGGAGAATAGCTTGACTCCCTCTTCTTTGGGGCAGCCCCTGAGATACTGGAAGACTGCTATCATGTCCCCCCTCGTCCTTCTCTTCATTAAACTAGACATACCCAATTCCAGCAGCCGTTCCTTATATGTTTTAGCCTCCAGTCCCCTAATCATCTTTGCTGCTCTTCTCTGCACTCTTTCTAGAGTCTCAGCATCTTTTTTATATCGTGGTGACCAAAACTGGATGCAGGATTCCAAGTATGGTCTTTACCAGTACAGTGTTTGTTTATTTTATTATTATTTTATTTTATTTTATTTTATTTTATTTTATTTTATTTTATTTTATTTTATTATTTTATTTTATTTTATTTTATTATTTTATTTTATTTTATTTTATTTTATTTTATTTTATTTTATATTTTATTTTATTTTATTTTATTTTATTTTATTTTATTTTTTTATTTTATTTATTTTATTTTATTTTATTTATTTATTTATTTATTTATTTATTTTATTTATTTTATTATTTTATTTTATTATTTTATTTTATTTATTATTTTATGTTATTTTATTATTTTATTTTATTTTATTTTACTTTATTTTATTTTATTATTTTTTATTCTGGGAGTTGAAGTCCACATGTCATAAAAGGGCCAAGTTTGAAGACTCCTGTCTTATTGTCTTACTATTGTTGTTCCATCCATGGTGACCGCTGGGGCTCCTGATTTCTTTTTGATTCTTTGCCTCCTTTTCAGCTCCTCCAAGGAGTTAGGGAAGCCCCATCCTTCATCTCCTGACCAGGATGACCTCCAACCCCACCTATGATTATCCGGAGCCCTATGCCAACCCCCGGGGAGAGGCTGCGGCTTTGCCCCGCAACGTCAGCCTGGTGGGACGACTGCGACTCACCCAGCCCGTTTGGCTCCAGCTGGACATCAATTCGGCCACAGCCCTCCACATCTTGCAACGGGAACCGGCCGGGGTAAGGACCAGGGTTAGGACCTAGGAGGAGTAAGAACTGGGGTTAGGACCTAGGAGGAGTAAGAGCCAGGGCTAGGACCTAGGAGGAGTAAGGACCGGAGTTAGGAGGACCTAGGGGGAGTAAGGACCAGGGTTAGGAGGACCTAGGAGGAGTAAGGACCGGAGTTAGGACCTAGGAGAAGTAAGGACTGGGGTTAGGACCCAGGAGGAGTGAGGACCACGGTTAGGACCTAGGAGGAGTAAGAACCGGGGTTAGGATCTAGGAGGAGTAAGGACCGGGGTTAGGAGGATCTAGGAGGAGTAAGGACCAGGGTTAGGAGGACTTAGGAGGAGTAAGGACCAGGGTTAGGACCTAAGAGTGAGGACCAGGGTTAGGAGGACCTAGGAGGAGTAAGGACCGGGGTTAGGAGGACCTAGGAAGAGTAAGGACCGGGGTTAGGACCTAAGAGTGAGGACCGGGGTTAGGAGGACCTAGGAGGAGTAAGGACCAGGGTTAGGAGGACCTAGGAGGAGTAAGGGCCAGGGCTAGGACCTAGGAGGAGTAAGGACCAGGGTTAGGACCTAGGAGGAGTAAGGACCAGGGTTAGGACGTAGGAGGAGGAAGAATTCCCCTTCTCTTGCTTTGTCTGTACCATCACCCAATTTCTTGTTTCCGCAGACATTTCTGGTGCGAAGGTCCAACACCCGCCAGTGCCAAGTTCTTTGTCTCCGTCTTTTGAATGACTCTTCGCCTGCTTTTGTGACAACTTACCGTTTACACCAGGAACGGGCAGGTAAGAGCAGGCTGGCATTTTCAAAGAAAATAGGAAATTCCCACGATTGAGAATCATAAAATATAAATAATAAATAAATCACTCACACGATTTAAACAGAAAAGTAGATTCTCTGTATTTTTCCTGGGCTGGACATTGTATACAGATAGCCCTGGATTTATAATCATTCATTTAGTGACCGTCTGAAGTTTCCAGGCCACTGAAAAAAAAAGAGACTGAGGACCGTTTGTCACACTTACGACCGTCGCAGCCTCCCCAGGGTCACGTGATCCGAATTCAGGCGCTTGGCAACTGACTCATATTTATGACGGTTGCAGTGTCCCGGGGTCACGTTTGCAACCTTTTGACAAGCAAAGTCAATTTTGGAAAGTCAATTTTCCTTCCAAGTACAGGTAATCCTTGACGTATGACCAGAATTGAGCCGAAAATTTCCGTTGCAAAGCGAGACAATCGTGAAGTGAATTTTGCCCCATTTGACGACCTTTCTCGCCACAGTTGCTAAGTGGATCACTGCAGTTGTTGAGTTAGTGACCCGGTTGTTAAGTGAATCTGACTTCCCCATGGACTTTGCTTGTCAGAAGCTCGCAAAAGGGGATCACGTGACCCTGGGACACGGCGACCGTCATAAATATGAGTCTAAGCACTGGAATTTTGATCACGTGACCACGGGGGGGAGGCTGCAACGGTCGTAAGTGTGAAAAACGGTCATAAGTCACTTTTCTTAGTGCTGTTGTAACTTCAAACAGTCACAAAATGAACTGTTGTAAGTCAAGGAGTGCCTTTATTCTGCATTATTTTTTTGCAACAGATTTTCAGATGGAAATTAATCGCAACTGTTGAGTAGATGAGAAGGCTTTTTCCTCCTCTTAATATTTTAATATCCTCTTTAATATTTTTTAAAAAATTTTCTAGCTATTACACTGGAGGGATCCGATCGGAGTTTTCCCACGCTTCTTCATCTCGTTGCTTTTTACTGCTCAGCTCCGTAAGTGATTTTAGCAAAATCTTTGGGGGGGTTGAAGGTATCGACGGTATCCAGAAAATGGGTCAGGTCACTAACCAAGTTACTGAACGCATACAAAATTGTACAGAGTACCATCTTACCTGTAAATGATTTTTTAAAATTTTTTAATCATAATGTCACGCCTGCGAACAGCCGCTTTAAACTTAATGTAAACCGCTTTAAACTTGATGGTAAAAAAAATAATCTTTGTAACAGAGCTGTCGAAGTCTGGAATGTCTTACCCGATTCAGTTGTCTGGGCTACTAACTGTCACAGTTTTAATGCCAACGTAATTTCTGTGGACCTCACCCCATAACTAAGGGGGCGTGTGTAACTGCACTAACAGGCCTATCGTTCCTGTCACATTTTCATTTTGTTCATTTGAATTTGTAATTTTTGAAAGAAAGAAAGAAAAAAAGAAAGAAAGAAAGAGAGAGAGAGAGAGAGAGAGAGAGAGAGAGAGAGAGAAAGAGAGAGAAAGAAAGAAAGAAAGAAAGAAAGAAAGAAAGAAAGAAAGAAAGAAAGAAAGAAGAAAGAAAGAAAGAAAAGGGGAGAGAAAGAGAGAGAAAGAAAGAAAGAAAGAAAGAAAGAAAGAAAGAAAGAAAGAGAGAAAGTAGGAAGGAAGGAAGGAAGGAAAGAAAGAAAGAAAAAGAAAGAAAGAAAGAAAGAAAGAAAGGGAGGGGGAGAGAAAGAGAGAGAGAGAGAGAGAGAAAGAAAGAAAGAAGAAAGAGAGAGAGAAGGAAGGAAGGAAGGAAGGCAAGAGAGGGAGGGAGGGAGGGAGGGAGAGAGAGAGAGAGAGAGAGAGAGAGAGAGAGAGAGAGAGAGAGAGAGACCAACTTCCGACAAGCAAAGTCAATGAGGCAAGCCAGATTTGCTTAGTGACCTGTGATTCGCTTAACAAATCTGGGAAAACTCTGGATGAGGTTCTCTTTTTCCCCTCTCTTAAGGGACGTCCTGCCTCTTCCTCTACGTCTCCCGCAGCCTATCTGGGAGGCTTCAACCTGCCAGGAGCTGGAAGCCATTGCTCACCTGGGCCTAGGTAAGATTTTTACCACAATCACCTTTGATGCTTCCCCAATAAACACACCTAGGCCTTGAGATGGTCTAGGTCGTCCTGCTTGAGCAGGGGACTGGACTAGAAGACCTCCAAGATCCCTTCCAGCTCTATTCTATTCTATTCTATTCTATTCTATTCTATTCTATTCTATTCTATTCTATTCTATTCTATTCTATTCTGTATTTGTATTCTATTCTCTAGTCTATTGTATTCTCTATATTCTCTATTCTATTCTTTTCTATTCTATTCTATTCTAGTCTAGTCTAGTCTAGTCTAGTCTAGTCTATTCTGTATTTCTATTCTATTCTGTATTTCTATTCTATTCTGTATTTCTATTCTATTCTCTAGTCTATTGTATTCTCTATATTCTCTCTTCTCTTCTCTTCTCTTCTATTCTCTTCTATTCTATTCTATTCTATTCTATTCTATTCTATTCTTATCTGGGCCTGTGGATCTTTGAGTCTCTGGGCTCAGAAGCCTGGAGTTAGGATAGTACTGCTTTATACTCTAAGGCCACACTAGGAATATTGTGTCCAGTTCTCGTCACCACTATACAAAAAAGATGTTGAGATCTTAGGAAGGGTGCAGAGAAGAGCAATAAAGATGATAATGGATACTGGAGAGTAAAACATATGATGAACAGTTGAAGGAACTAGATATGTCCAGTCTAAAGAAGAGAAGGATTAGGAGTGATATGATAGCCATCTTCCAATATTTGAGGGGCTGCCCCAAAGAAGAGGGAGTCAAGCTGTTCTCCAAAGCGCCTGAAGGCAGGACAAGAAGCAACGGATGGAAACTAATCAAGGAGAGAAGCAACCTAGAACTAAGGAGAAATTTCCCAACAGTGAGAACAGTTAACCAGTGGAACAGCTTGCCTCTGGAAGTTGTGGGTGTTCCATCACTGGAGACTTTTAAGAAATTAGACAGCCATTTGTCTGAAATGGTATAGGATTTCCTGTCTTGGGTCTAGGGGGTTGGACTAGAAGACCTCTGAGGTCCCTTCCGGTCGTATAATTCTACGTTCTTTTCCTTCTCATTCTCCTGCAGAATTCTGGAATTCCTCTCTCAATGCCAAGGGATCCACCCAACTGGCTTGTTTGGGATCGACTTCCAGCACTGATGCACTCTCTCCATCCCATCCCTTGAGAGACCCCCAAGATCCAAACAAGCCCCAGACGGGTGGAGGAGAGCCCACCCAAGCCCCTGGCCTTCCTCCCACCTCTCTGGATGGCCCATCCCTTGAAGACGTGAGCGTCCGACGCCGGTATTTCAAGAGTAACATCAAAGTGCAAGTCTCCACCGAGGCTGCCAGCCCCCTGTCCCCTCCAGCTGCTCCACCACCCCCCATTCCTGTTGGGAAGAAGAAGAGGAAGGCCCCTCTCCAGCCCCCTGCCTCCGATGGGAAAAGTCCATTTCCCAACAGCAACATCCAAGACTTTTCCACGGACAAAGCAGCGACTGGAAACCGCTGCACAACACAGAAGAATTCCTGAATTCTTCTTCAGCTTCGTTGGGTCAGCCGCTGTGAGTGATGGATGAGAAACAGGTGGGGGTACCTGGTAGGTAACACTGCCACTGCCCCCCCCATTGCTCAAAACTGGGCCTCGGAGTCCAAAACTACATTTCCGGTTCACCTGAGTCTTGTTGGGTTGCAGGTACGTAAGAAATGGAAGACAATGGTGTATCCAAGGCAGAAATACAGGTAGTCCTTAAATTATGACCACGATCAGGATTGGATGTTCCACTGCGGTTGTTAAATGAGTCACGCCTGATTTTGTAGCCTTTTCTTACCGTGGTTGTTAAGCGAATCATGCAGATGTTAAATCCCGCTTCCTCCATTGACTTTGCTTGCCGGAAATGTTAGAAATTCTGCGTATATATAGCACCGCAGATCAAGCAAGGTGCACAGTCACCATGTGGTTTACCGCTTAACTGTTTAACTGAAACAGTTAGCACTACTTAGGACAAAAGAATATAGAGTATAGAGGGCATCTAGTCCAACCCCTTGCTCAGAGCAGGCTCTGCTAAGAGCATTTCTGATCAATGACCCTCCAGCCTCCGTTTGAAACTGGCCTACCTGGCAAGGCTGTCAGCGTGAAAAGACAAATTATACATGCTGCTTTGGTTTTTTCCGGAGCAAAACTGAGATCGTTCTTAAATGTTTTCTTAACTCGTTTATAACAATGTCAGCCAGTTTGTGTTGGACAGAGTATAATTAAGAGGTGTAATTTTATGTGTTTATATAAGCTTAGGTCAAATCAGGACATGTAAAGGTATAGTATCTAGTTACCTGTTAGTATTTTTTTGTGTGTAATTTTCCTTTCTCTACTTAAAGAAAAAACAAATATTGACGTTCCTCTTTGGTCTCTCAATATTTGAAGAAGTAAGATATTATGCTGTGATTGAATGTTTTTGCTACTAAACGTTTACTAGTGTTATTTGGCTGCTGTTACTTTTATATATATATATATATATCTTGGGTGCAGCCTCTTCTATGAAGAGCAGGCATTTCAAAACATTTCAGATAAAGTTCATTGATAAAAACACATTTACGTCTCTGTCTGTTTCATTTTATTTCCTTATTTTTCCAGGCCACAAGTGCCCTCCGGGAAGGGGGGGAGAACAGATCACAACACCCATCATCCCCACCCCAACTGGAGAAGGCTTGGGTAAACCGAGTCCCGGGAGCCTCCCGATGGTGTATTGATCTGATTTTTTTATTTTATTTTTCTTTTTTTTAAATTTATTTTTATTGGCTTAGATTTGCTGAAAACGGGGCAAATGAGGATTTTCCCCCCCCCCGCTTAATTTTATTTCTTCAATAAATAAATATATACAGGATAGTACTTGACTTACAGCCACAAACTGTTGTAAGTTGAGGACTGCCTGTATCCTGGAAGAACAACACAAGGCATTCTCTTTTCCATCTTTTCCCTCACAACAGCCTTGCGAGGTGGGCCTGGCTGAAAGCAAATATCTTTCCATTGTTGAGGATGGACTCCGTTTTGGTCCCTTTTTGGAGGGAGAAAATCATCTTAAAAGATGATCTTCCCTTCTAAGTAAATCCAGCAATTCGGTTCTGCTTCATTCGGGGAAAAGTCACTCTGACCTCCTTTCCCCCCCCTCCCATGGAGCTGGACCTGGGGCAACGACTTTCCCAAAATAGTTTTTCCCCCAGCGATTCTACTTTGGGGTGAGGAAAGAGGCAAGCAAGAGCAGAATTCTCCTAAATTTAATTGGAGTGACCTTTTCATCACCTTCCAAAGAGTTTTTTTTCCCTTTCCTTTCCTTTCCTTTCCTTTCCTTTCCTTTCCTTTCCT
>NW_015386354.1:1239055-1242720 GCF_001527695.2 Protobothrops mucrosquamatus
ATAATAATAATAATAATAATAATAATAATAATAATAATAATAATAATAATAATAATAATAATAATAATAATAATAATAATAATAAAGTTGGAAGGGATCTTGGAGGTCATTTAGTCCAACCCCCTGCTCAGGCAGGAAACCTTTTTCGGACAAATGGCTGTCCAGTCTCTTCTTAAAAACTTCCAGTGTTGGAGCCTTCACCGCTTCTGGAGGCAGGTTGTTCCACTGGTTAATTGTTCTGACTGTCAGGAGGAGTGGTTAGAGTTAACCGGATGGGGGTCACTCCCCCAGATATCCTAAGGGGCCTGGGCTGGGTTATCCGGAGGCCACCGCAGGCCCGTTTTCCAGGTAAGGCAAGAGGCGGGCCAGCCAGAGAAAGAAGGCTGATCTCATCCGCTACTAGCAGGCCACGAATATCGGTGAAGTGTCAATTAATGATTAAAAGGGGTTGCCAGGTTGGAGAAGATTCAGACGGAGCCCGGCTGAGCCATGGCACACAGTGAGTGGGGACCTGGGGAAATTTGGCATGTGGGCACGCAGCGAGGCGGGTGGGAGGGGGGAACTAAATCAGACGACTCGACTTACGACAACAATTGAGCTCAAAACCTACGTAGCTGTGGTGCCCCCATTTCACAACCTTTCGTGCCACCGCTATTAGTGAATCACTGCACTCGTTAAGTCAGCCACACCGTCGTTAAGTGAATCTGGCTTTCCCCCCCCCCCCATGGACTTTGCCTGTCAGAAAGTCGCCAAAGGGGATCGCGTGACCCCCCCTCCCGGGGCTTTGCGACCGTCATAAATAGGAGTCCGTGGCCCAGCGTCTGAATTTGGATCACGTGAGCCCCCCGGGGAGGCTGCAACGGTTCTAAGTGTGGAAAATGGTCGTAACTTGTCTTTTTTTCAGTGCCGTTGTAACTTTGTAACGGTCGCTAAATGAACGGTTGTAAGTCGAGGACCGCCTGTATGACATGCAGGGCTTTTGCAGCAATGTTTAGAGGTGGCCAAATATTTCTTAATATTTATGCCCCTCTTAAAGAAGAGGGGGTGGGGGTCAGCCTGTTCCCCAAAGCGCCCGAAGGCAGGACAAGAAGCAACTGATGGAAACTAACCGAGGAGAGAAACAAGCTAGAAATTAAGGAGTGAGAACAATTAGTCAGTGGAACTCCTTGCCTCCAGAAGTTGTGAATGCTCCGACCCTGGAAGTTTTTAAGAAGAGACTGGACAGCCATTTGTCTGAAATGGTATATAGGGTCTCCTGCCTGAGCAGGGGGCTGGACTAGATGACCTACAAGGTCCCTTCCAACTTTATTATTATTATTATAACTAAGGAGACATTTCCTGACAGTGAGAACAATTAACCAGTGGAACAGCTTGCCACCAAGCTGTCTGTCTTCTTTTCTCCCTCCCTTCAATTCTCTCTCCTTCCTTCCTTCCTTCCTTCCTTCCTTCCTTCCTTCCTTCCTTCCTTCCTTCCTTCCATCCATCCTTTGTCCTCTTCTTTCTTTTCCTTCTTTCCTTCTCATTCTTCCTTCCTTCCTTCATCCTCTTCTTTTCTTTCCTTCTTTCCTTCTCATTCCACCTTCCTTCCTTCCCTTTTCTTCCTCCTTCCCTCCTTCCCTCCCTCCCTTTTCTTCCTCCTTCCCTCCCTCCCTCCCTCCCTCCCTCCATCCATCCATCCATCCTATTGTTTTTCCAGCCCTCATTTCTAGTTTTTTTACTTAGCCAGGCTCTGCTGCTTGTGTAAATTCAGACCATCCTCATCACCACCCTCCTCATCCTCCTTATTCTTACTCCTATTATTAGTCCAGTTGTTAATATTATCCCAATCCTCGGTGCTAGGTTCCTACTGAGCCTGGCTCAACAGGGTTGTGTGAATCCAGCCGGGGGTTTTTACGGTACTGAGGCCGTCTGGATCAGGGCTGCTGCTTTACCCTTGAGATCCGCACATCTTTCCTCGCCTGCTCCCAGATGTTGGCCAGAGTTCTCGTTCCGTCCTCTTCACAGGCTTTTCATGACCTTCACCCAATTCTTTATCTGTTGCGTATCACAATCCTTCTCTGGCCCTGATCTTCGGTCCTCGGATTCCAGCGTTCGCTGCCGTCCAAAGGTCCCCCTGCCTCTCTAAAACCGGCCACCTCTTCCTGTCGTGTTCAGCTCCTGGATTTGCCTCCATCTCACACCATTCCCCCCCCCCCCGGTCATCTCTCCCCTTTTGCAAAATTCCCCATCATTTTTCTCCCTTGAGAAACAGAAACATCCCTAGGAGAGAACGTGTAAGAAAAGAATCATGGAAGGGACCTGGGAGATATTCCGAGAGCTGAATGCAACGAAATTTCATTTTAATGTATGCTCATTAGTGTACATATAATAATAATAATAATAATAATAATAATAATAATAATAATAATAATAATAATAATGATGATGATGATGATGATGATGATGATGATGATGATGATGATGAAGAAGAAGAAGAAGAAGAAGAAGAAGAAGAAGAAGAAGAAGAAGAAGAAGAAGAAGAAGAAGAAGAAGAAGAAGTAGTTGGAAGGGGCCTTGGAGGTCATCTAGTCCAACCCCCTGCTGAGGCAGGAAACCCTATACCATTTCAGACATGTGGCTGTCCAGTCTCTTCTTAAAAACTTCCAGTGTTGGAGCATTCACCGCTTCTGGAGGCAGGTTGTTCCACTGGTTAATTGTTCTAACTGTCAGGAAGTTTCTCCTTAGTTCCAGGCTGCTTCTCTCCTTGGTTAGTTTCCATCTGTTGCTTCTTGTCCTGCCTTCAGGCGCTTTGGAGAATAGCTTGACTCCTTCTTCTTTGGGGTAGCCCCTGAGATACTGGAAGTGACAAATAAAATTCTATTATCTTTTCTATTCTATTCTATTCTATTCTATTCTATTCTATTCTATTCTATTCTATTCTATTCTGTTCTGTTCTGTTCGGTTCATATTCTATTCTATTCTATTCTATTCTATTCTATTCTACTCTACTCTACTCTACTCTACTCTACTCTACTCTACTCTACTCTACTCTACTCTACTCTACTCTATTCCATTCTATTCCATTCCATATTTTCTATTCTATTCTATTCTATTCTATTCTATTCTATTCTATTCTATTCTATTCTGTTCTGTTCTGTTCTGTTCGGTTCGGTTCGGTTCGGTTCGGTTCAGTTCATATTCTATTCTATTCTATTCTATTCTATTCTATTCTATTCTATTCTATTCTACTCTACTCTACTCTATTCTATTCCATTCCATATTTTCTATTCTATTCTATTCTATTCTATTCTATTCTATTCTATTCTATTCTATTCTATTCTACTCTATTCTATTCTATTCTATTCTATTCTATTCTATTCCATTCTATTCCATTCCATATTTTCTATTCTATTCTATTCTATTCTATTCTATTCTATTCTATTCTATTCTAGTCTAGTCTAGTCTAGTCTAGTCTATTCTATTCTAGTCTAGTCTATTAAAAACTAATTATAACCATTTTTGAATATTTTTATTATTATTATTATTATTTTCCAAACAGCACCCAAGGCCACTCCCCGTCATCTGATGCTCCAGTTCTGGGAGGAACACTCACAAAATTCCTCGCTGGAAGAAATGATGCTGGATTCCAAAGCGCAGGAACTCACTCTGGAAGATACACCTGAGAT
>NW_015386355.1:0-31228 GCF_001527695.2 Protobothrops mucrosquamatus
GCTGTCACTAAATGGTGCAGCCACACGATGTTGCACTTTATGACCATGTTGCTTAGTGATGGAAATTCCAGTCCCAGTTGCCATTGCCTGATTTACCTCTGTGTACATATTTATATACTGTAAGCCCTATTTGTGTGTGCACAAATTCACATTATATTTTTCATCCCCATAATTGTTGCTACAGCTTCTTCTTTCCTCATTGTCCACCTTTGTGGGGAAGATATTTGCTCTACATAAAGAAACTTACTTCCTCCCTCTCGGGTAGAATTTTGTGTAGATTGGCAAAGTCTATACTGCAGCTTCCCAGCTTAGTACTATAAAAAATGTGGCTCTTATCTCCTATAGCAGTGGTGGCGAACCTATGGCACGGGTGCCAGAGACGGCACTCACAGCCCTCTCTGTGGGCACGCGCGCTGTCGCCCCAGTCCTAGGCCTTCAGCTGGGTTTTATAAAACCTTTTCACTTTAGACCTCTGCTGCCGTGTGCAAAAAAAAAGGTTCAATCAGTCAATTTCAACTTCTCATGGGAAGTTGCAAAGTTGGAATTGATTGATTGAACTTTTTAGTCCCACCCAGTCTGCCGTTACCACTGCAGCCACGCCCACCCAATGGGTCACATCCACCTGGCACTCGATGATGCATAAGTGGGTTTTGGGTTGCAGTTTGGGCACTCGGTCTCTAAAAGGTTCGCCATTACTGTCCTCTAGATCCCATTGTTATGGCAGCTGAGGTTCAGGTTTTTAAGAGGGCATCAGGCTGAAGACAGCTGATGTAAATGAATAGTGAGTTTTGATGTGGTTTTCTTTTCTTTTGCCACATGCTTATGGTCACATGGAGGAAGAGGCCTTTAATCTATAGCATGCAGAAAATAAATGAATAATTATTAGATGCTTACCTTAACTGTTCTAATGTTTCCAACTCAGATTTACAAAACCTCCAGTGTTGCTGTTTTCTTTGGATGGATTCCGAGCTGAATATTTGCAAACGTGGGGCAAACTTCTTCCTGTTATTAGCAAATTAAGTGAGTACCTACTCTTTCTGAGCAATAGCAAGCAGAGATAATAAGAAAAAAAGGGAATGAAGTGGTGTTCCCTTTCATATGACGTGAAGCTCTTCATATCCTTTGTAAACTCCAAATACGTCTTGGATGTTTCATGGGTGAGCAGTGATTCAAGACCCAAGAATGAACTTGCTGGAGTCCTGCTTGAATTCAGCAATTCTTTTTAAACTCTTATAAGTGTGTAATGATTACATTTCCAGATATGGAAATTTTAATACTCTAAAGAATGATTATGAAGTATATGAGCAATGGGATTGTAGAGAAAGAATACTCTTGAATATATTTGAAACCTATTTATTTTAGAGGGCTGATAGATGACAGAAGAACAATAAGTATTTTTCATCTGTAAGTTATTGATATAGTAATTCAATCTAAGTTCCCTATTTGATACTTTTAGCAGTACCTAAAATATATGAGGACAGTGAGGATGATGGGCATTTTGCATTTCATTTGGAACAGTGTAATAACATTTATTTTATTTTTTGTAATGCAAAGGAACAGAAAATAACTACATTAAAAACAAGTGGGTCCCTCTATTTCAAAGGTGTCAAGCTGCCGGTCTGCGGGCTGAATGCGTCACGTGGAAGCCGCGCCCACCCCAGCTCCGGCAAGGGGAAAAAAGTTGTGACATGTCACGTGACGTGGCAAGTTTGACACCCCTGCTCTATTTGATTAGGCTCATATAACAGATTAAACTATAATGTAGTTTGATTTTGGCTTACCGGGATGCAAAAACCCAGTGCAGTTACGGTCTGCAAACCATAGTTTAGTATTACATGTGAACCAGGCCACTATGATTAGTTTAGCAAACCATTGTTAAAATAAACTGTGACTTGGTAGAATGTACTATTTTCTAAGCTATTCTATAACAACATATGCCCATTTTACCTAAACTTTTATATTTAAAAAGAAAAACTGCAGTATAGCAGTTAAAAATGTCAAGGTGTACTCAATCAGACTGGTCTGTCTGAAAAACTTCCTTTATGTATGTATGTATGTATGTATGTATGTATGTATGTATGTATGTTCTGATTTTCCTGAGTTAACTGTTTGAAAAGTCCCAGTCAAACATAAAATTCGTAGGACCCAATAATACATTTGTTATATATAGACTTTTTATGGTTCATTATTACAATATATCAAGAGTGTTAATGTTGTCAAGTTAGTGCACCTGGAGGCTCCAGCTAGTTCAGAATGCAGCTGTGCGGGGGATTTTGGGGGCCTCTAGATGCTCCTATGTAACACCTCTCCTGCGCGAGCTGCACTGGCTGCCGGTGGCCTTCCGGGTGCACTTCAAGGTGTTAGTAACAACTTTTAAAGCGCTCCATGGCAATGGACCTAGGTATTTGCAAGACCGCCTCCTACCAAATATCTCCCTTCGACCAGTCCGTTCCCACAGAGAGGGCCTCCTTAGGGTACCGTCGGCCAGCCAATGCCGGCTGGTGACCCCCAGGGGGAGAGCCTTCTCTGTGGCAGCTCCTGCCCTCTGGAATGACCTGCCCCCCGACCTACGTACAATTGCGGACCTGCGCCTCTTCCGCCGAGCCCTGAAAACTCATCTGTTCCATGCGGCCGGCCTGGCATAGTTTTGATTGGGTTTTGTTAGAGGTTTTATATTTTAGAACAGGCTTTTATGTAATATTTACTGTGATTTTTATTATTGCCTGTTCACCGCCCTGAGTCCCGTAAGGGAGATAGGGCGGTATATAAATTTAAATAATAATAATAATAATAATAATTGCAAGAAATGTTAAATTAATTCTTTAGAATATACAAGTATTACAATATAGTAGAATGTTTTTTTTATTTTTAACTGATAATGAAACAAGTCCAAAGAAATCAATATATTTTTAGCAATTTTAGGCATGCTTTAAGCATTCATATCAAAAATTTAATATTATATGGGAATATGAATCTCTTTTCAATATCTCTATTATCCCTTTTAATATCTCTGTCTTGCAGTAGCAAAATATTAATGTCAGAATGCCTAATCAAAGCTGACTCTCTTTTTTTAAGGGAACCATTGTTTCACAGGAAATCCAAGAAGTCTAATGAGCAATTAGTGTATTTATATGTACTTTAGGAAGAAATTCATATAATTCTCCCTACAGGGAATAGCTAAAGCAATTTCCTAGATGAAATTGTAATTTTTCACTAGGCCAACAAAAACTGTCTCCAGCCTATTGAGGAAGGCTGCCTGAACTCTGTATATGGGCTTTGTATGAATAGATCCCTTCCTGATTCTTGCTCTATGCCACCATTCCTCAATAAAGACTATATTGATTGAGAATTCTGAATTTTGCAATCAGAGTGATTTATCTAATATGTACCAAGCCTATTTTAAAACTGAGGCTATTGTGTTTATTTCTTTACCCAGATTCACTGCTGTTGGCATTTGGCAGTTTCAGAGCTGGTAAAAAAAAGATTCAGGGGTTGCCCATGTATTATCTATTGCTGCTGCTGCTGCTGCAAAAAAAACACATATGGGAATTGCCATATTATTCTAAATCATTCTGAATATTTGATATGAAAAAAGTACGTTATTTATAAACATGGAATTGCATTTTTTTTCCTTGACAGGAAAATGTGGGACATATACTCGCAGCCTAAGGCCAGTATATCCATCAAAAACATTCCCTAATCATTACAGCATTGCTACGGTAAGAGTAGGTTTAAGTTCTTGCTTTTCTTGTTCCATACTCTCTTTGAAGGAGAGTACTAGAGTTTTAAAAATCCTATTTCATTATATTAGGAGAAATAACCAAGGAGTGACTTCTGTAACTTTCTCCCACTCCTTAATTCCATGTTTCCAGTGTAGATACCATAATGTCCCAGTATTTGTTTGCCTGATGTGTTCTTTGTGTTCTTTGTGCCTGTTTTCACTCTAAATCCAATATTGTCATTTAGCCTTAATGCTTTAACTTCTCTTGTGCCTTGCACATGAAATAAAGAGTGCCTAGAAATTTCCCAAACTGTGGAATAGTGAGAAAAGATTAACAAAGACATGTAGAGTTTCTTTTAGCAAACTTTAGTTTAAAATCCACTATTGTAATAATAAGCTGGAGGGAATCAAACCGGATGGATCTCCAAGTGTTACTGTCTCCTACTGTGTACAGTTTGGGGTCTCCAACTATTGATATGTCATCATTATTGATGCATATTAATTAATTACTTCCAGGGTCTGTACCCAGAATCCCATGGTCTAGTGGATAACAAAATGTATGATCCAGAGAGAAATGCTACTTTCACACTCAAAAATGCCGAGAAGTTTAATCGACAGTGGTACCAAGGACAGCCAGTAAGTATCAATTCTGAGTATAATGTGTTATTAATTATTAAAAGATACCAAATGCATCTCACATTCTACTATATTGTATCTTCTGTAAGGACCCATCTCATAATAGCTCACCTAATAAAATACCTGGGAAGCACCAATTTCTTTTATGTGCAATTGCTGTTATCGGATCAGTCAGATATAGTCTCTTTGAATGTAGCTAAATGTTGTTATACTTTCTGCAAAATTAGGCAGACTGTAACCACCCACTGACAACCCACCACCAATTGTTAAATATTATCTCATATTTTTTTCCTTTTTCTTCTCCTTGTTTTATCTTTTCTTTTTTCTTTTTTAATGCTTCTTATAGTCTTTTTTGAATGGTGTATAACCTATGTGCCTGTTGACGCTGATTTGTCTAAATGCCAAATTTCCAGGTGTTCCCTAAGATTTTTGGATTTAGTTTAGTCTAGGATGCTCACAATTTCCCTGTTGATGGTTAAGTCTGTCAATATGTTGTGAAATTAAGGAGCTTTCATTGTGTCTTCTGATTGGTGTTCATGGGTGCACTCTGCTATCCTTCTGCCTGCTTGTTCTGCAAGAGAAAATCATTGTGTAATTTTATTGCATGGAGAAGCAACATGAGCTGCGTGGGACTAACTATGAGAAATGAGAGAAAGAGAGAGTTAAAGATAAAACCAAGGCTATCTGCCTTCTCCACAGAGAAATGGTAACATAATATTGATAAAGATAGCAATGTAAAAAAGATGTTGAGACTCTAGAAAGAGTACAGAGAAGAGCAACAAAGATGATTAGGGTACTGGAGGTTAAAACATAAAAGGAAAGGTTGATGGAATTGGGTATGACTAGTTTAATGAAGAGAAGGACGAGGGGGGACATGATAGCAGTGTTCCAATATCTCAAGGGTTGCCACAAAGAAGAGGGAGTCAAGCTATTTTCCAAAGTGCTTGAAGGCAGGACAAGAAGCAACGGATGGAAACTAATCAAGGAGAGAAGCAACCTAGAACTAAGGAGAAACTTCCTGACAGAACAATTAACCAGTGGAACAACCTGCCTCCAGAAGCGGTGAATGTTCCAACACTGGAAGTTTTTAAGAAGAGACTGGACAGCCATTTGTCCAAAATGGTATAGGGTTACCTGCCTGAGCAGGGGGTTGGACTTGATGACCTCCAAGGTCCCTTCCAATTTTATTATTATTATTATTATTATTATTATTATTATTATTATTATTATTATTATTATTATTATTATTATTATTATTATTATTATTATTATTATGTGAAGAAAAAGGGAGGTTGAAAGAAAAAACAAGCTATTCAGTAATTTATACCTCAGGTGGGACTTGCCCTTGATGAAGTTTCACTTTTGCTGGAAGAAAGAAGTGGCAGAACTGTTTCTCTAATTTCTGCTTTTCCTGATGCTCCCCCTATGGAAAGTTTGAGATATCTGGAGGAAAAAAGAACTGACTCATTTGGGAATGGAGAGGAATCGAAAAACCATGACAGCCTGTTTTGTCCTGTAGGAAGCATTTGCTTGGCTTAGATTTGTTCTAACCCTAGAAAGTAGCACTCCATTTAGTTAAGTCTAGATTTCATTTCAAATCACAATATTTAATCATGATAGCATAAATGTGATCAGAGAAAATGGAGCTGCAGGATTAATGAGCAGAAATTGGTAGAGTGGGTTTCATTCACATACGGACTTAGAATTGAAAAATGGGGACAGGATTAACAACAGACTCATCTGTTGTTCTTCCCTTCCATGGAAACACTGAAAAGAAATGATCAGGCTGGTCAGAAGACATTAGCCTAAGCCAGGGGTAGGCAACCTTGGCTCTTTTATGACTCGTGGACTTCAACTCCCAGAATTCCTGAGCCAGCTGTGCTGGCTCAGGAATTCTGGGAGTTGAAGTCCACGAGTCATAAAAGAGCCAAGGTTGCCTACCCCTGGCCTAAGCTGTGATTATTGTGGAGACTTTTCCAGTGCAGTGATGATGCAATAGGCATAAATACCCTTGGGGATGTACGGTTGGGACGGTCTTTTTTTCTTTTTCATTTGAAAAATGGAAGACGGGAACGTGTTTGACATAGGGTACTTAGATTATATGAAAGACGCTAGTCGGCACAATCGTTTACTGGAGTTCAAATAAACTACATAGTTAAGATCAGAAATTCAGACGTAAAAGGGGGGAAAGCTGCAGTTCATTTTATGGTGTATGCTGCATTGATTCCATAGATCTGCACAAATTTTATCTACAGAATTATAAATACAATAGATGCAATATTTATAACGTGATGTCTCATGGGAAGCTGAGAGAATTTCAGGTAGTGGGTATTTTCCTTTTTCCTTCTTTTACTGATTTGTGTAATACAAGGCTTTTTGATAGACAAAAAGCAGGTTCTCCTTTCAGCGGTGCTGATTGTTTTGATGAAAGGTTTTGAAACATGAAAGGTTTTTCTCTTGCTATCTCATTTGTTCTTTTCTTGTTCTCCCTGCCTTTTACTCCTCAACTGTCTTTGTGTAATAGGCCACACTTGCAGTTTGGTTCATTGTATCATAGTCCTTTGATGTATTTTTATTCTCAGGATATTGAAAACATGCACAAATTATTATAATTTTATTTTACTTTTTTTAAAAAAATATTGTATTTATATCCTATCTTCATTATTTTTATCAATAAGCCAAGGAGGAGAAGACACACAATACTCCTTCCTCTTCCTATTTTCCCCACAATAACCCTTGTCCTGGACTAGGAGAGAGTGTCTGGTTCAAAGTCATCCAGCCAGTTTTCATGCCTAAGATGGGGCTAGAATTCACAGTCTCCTGGTTTCTAGGCCAGCACCATAACCTAGAGCAGGGGTAGTCAACCTTGGCTCTTTTATGACTCGTGGACTTCAACTCCCAGAATTCCTGAGCCAGTTGTGCTGGCTCAGGAATTCTGGGAGTTGAAGTCCACGAGTCATAAAAGAGCCAAGGTTGACTACCCCTGACCTAGAGCAAACAGAAACTTCCTCCTACACTCTAAGATAAATGGCAGAAACTTTTATTTTTTATTTTTACTAATACAAAGGCCTTTTTTTCTTTCATGTTGTTCCCAGAATCTTTAAAAAAAAAAATCCGATTGCTTTATATTGTACTTTCTTCATGTGTTCCAATTCCTTCTGATCATTAAAAGAAATGTGATCAGTTATTCTTTATTATTTCTGCAACATGCTAGTATAGCTGTTGTTCTCGGTATTGTTATTACAAGATTGCTGTTATCCTCAAATCTCATTTATGGTTTTCCTGTGTTCATGAAGCCTCTCAGTTGTTGTTTTTTTTTTCCCAAGCTTTTGCAGCTCTCAAGTAGAAAAAGAGATAATGACATAGAGATGAAAACCAGGAAAGGAGAGAAACATTAGACAAGGGGAACAAAATACTGAGGCAAAAAAGGGAGAAGAAGAAATAGTTTGTCAGGGGTGTTAATGTAGGACAGCTGGAAAATGGAAGGTAAATAGGAAGGAAGAAGAGGAGACAAACGGATTGGATGGGAGTGGAGAAATGTGGCAAGGGCATTAAGGATTCTGCAAACTACTGTGGATTGGCAGATATATTGGTGATGTCTGACCAGATAGCCTGTGCAGGAGAAGGAGGCCATCTTAAATTTATAGTGGATTAATTTGCCATGCTCTTTTGAAACAGAACAAAGAAAGGAAGAAAGAACAATTTTTTCCCCAAAACTTTATTAAATTTCCAAAAATATATAAAATGCACAAAAAAAGCAAAAAAAAAAAAAAAAAAAAAAAAAAAAAAAAAAAAAAAAAAAAAAAAAAAAAAAAAAAAAAAAAAAAAAAAAAAAAAAAAAAAAAAAAGGAGTTAGGGAAAGTGGTAACAAAAAAAACAAAACAAAAAAAAAACTAGGGAGTGCAAGAAACAGCAACTATAACAAAAAGATGTAGAAAAAAGTAATGTCTAACTTTCTTCCATCCGGATAAAAGCATATAAATTAATGACACTTTGAACTAGAATGCATCCTACTAAACAATACCTCAGTCACCACAAACATATCTAACCATGAAAACCCAAGTTAAAATCTCATTTGTTTCAAAAAAAATTCAAGAGTGATTACCAAGTAGAAACAAAGCTAGATCTTTCTTTAATCAAAGCAATCAATTTCGCCATGTTCTGCCAACTCCATTAATTTCACCATCCACTTATTTTTGAAAAAGGAATTGTGGCTTTCAGGAGACAGGTCCAAAATGAAGCCCTTCTTTGTAAATACAAGATCAAGAATGCTCAATGCCATACCGTATAGCGTAGAAAAGACTTGATCAGAGAAATGTTGAAATATTCAGTTATTCTTGCAGATTATATGAATAAATAAAGCATTTATCTATAGTTAGAAGAAACAGGTTAGCAGATCTAGGCAGAGGTACTATCATAAATATAGGCAGCTTCTCATCTTCTTATGAATGGCCTTGGAAAATAAATTGCTATAAACATAAACAATGAAAGATTCTGTAAGAGAAGAATGGCATGAGGTTAGTGACGAATATATTCTTTTTGAGGGGGTGGAAAATGGCAAGCAAAAATCCATGGAATTCTTTTAAAGCAGCAAATTATTTTCTAAATACTGTTCCAAAAACAGAAATAATTCATGAATAACAAGTGGGGTTTTTTTTAATCTTTTTATACAGATTTGGCTGACTGCAATGTATCAGGGACTAAAATCTGCTTCGTTTTTCTGGCCTGGTTCAGATGTTGATGTCAATGGAAGTTTTCCAAACTTGTACAAATTATACAATAGGTGAGAACTTGTGAATGGAAGAATATCATGAACAAAGTCCTAAAAAGCTAAACCTTTTAAGTGTGGCAGGATTTTTTGGGAATAGTTTTCCTCTTTTTAAAGCTCTTGCTGTGGTGCCCTTCTGCTGTTGTTTTAAATATTATCAATCACTTAGGTTTAGTTGGTTGATAAGGTTGAAAACCTTCTTCAAAGAAAATCTGTTGGTAAATTTTAAGCACATAATAAATTCTCCAGTAGATGCTCTCAGTCATTAGCATATCATTTGATTTTGTATTATCTTATGGATTCCATTTATTTAATTGTTCTATTAGGAACCCCTACATTCTATGGGATTGCATGTTTAGTTGATTTTGATATTATGCTGATTGTAAGTTGCTTGTTTATTAAAAATTATTTTGTGATGCATTTTCTGTTTTTTTGTATAAAGATTTGAAGATTAGCATTGATGACATTCTGAGAAGTTAATTAGCTTTCAATTTTTTTTGTTACACAACATGCTGAAAAGCTCTATAAGAATTCTGAATTTGTAATTCTTTCCAAATATCCTTCTTAAATATAGTTTGAGGGTTTTTTTTGTAGGTGGTAGGGGAGAGACAGAAGGGATTAGCTTTATAGTGCGTTGATTGATTATTTTCAACCACACAAATAAATTTTCTCCTTGATCTGTCCCTAACCTGGTTTTTCAGGTCTTCTGATATTATACCCATTGCCACTGTAACTGAGTCTATCTACCTCATTCCTTACAAAAGACCAGTTTTATTGATTCCAGATGTTCCATTAAACAAGGACATACTTCTTAGGGCTTATGAATTTATTTTAACTTCGTTAATAGTTTCACTAGAATTAACATTGTATTGGCTTGTAAAGCTACACAGCATCCATACAGGGTTGGTGTAATTATAGAATTTCTAGAATTATATCTGTGTGCTTGTTGTCCTAAATATGCATTTCCAAGCACAAGTCTCTGAAAATCCTAAGCAGATATTCCTGCACTTAAAAAGCCCGACTTGTTTTTAGAAAATTTTGATGTTTAAAATATTCTGAATATTTTCATAATATTCCAATTAGTTTTCCAAGATATACATGAAAATATTTCTTCTAATAAAAATAGTAGGCAAAAAAGCCTTAATTGGCTAACCATGTTATGGCAAATATCTTCTTATTCTTTTCTGAATGATAGGCTTATTTCAAACCAACCATCACTTATTCTTTTCTGTATCTCTTAGATCGGGGGTCTTCAAATATTGTACCCTGAGGATTTTATCTAAGACAGGGTCCTTCAAACTTGGCCCTTTTATCTAAGACAGGGTCCTTCAAACTTGGCCCTTTTATGACTTGTGGACTTCAACTTCCAGAATTCCTCAGCCAGCATGCCTGGCTGAGGAATTCTGGGAGTTGAAGTCCACAAGTCATAAAAGGGCCAAGTTTGAAGGACCCTGTCTTAGATAAAATCCTCAGGGTACAATATTATGGAGCTGTGGTGGCGCAGTGGTTAGAATGCAGTACTGCAGGCTAGCTCACCACTCCAGGAGTTTGATTCTGAATGGCTCAAGGTTTCCATCCTTCCGAGAGAGATAAAATGAGGACCCAGATTGTTGGGAGCAATATGTTCACTCTGTAAACCGCTTAGAGAGGGCTGTAAAGCCCTATGAAGCCAGTGGTGGGATTCAGCCGGTTCGCACCAGTTCGGCAGAACTGGTGGCTAAATTTTGCTGCATTTGAAGAACCAACTGGCTTCCAGAAGTCCAGTCTAGGCCTCGGAGGCCTGGAGAAGGCCTCCCAGGCCTAGAACAGCCCACTGGAAGTGCACGGATGCCACTTTTGGAAGTCCATTCTAGGCCTCGGAAGCCCAGGCCTGCATCGAATAAGAGAACTGGTTCAGGAATTTGAATTCCATCACTGTATGAAGCAGTATATAAGCCTAAGTGCTATTGCTATTCAGATGATCAGAGAGTTACTGCCATCTAGTGACTGTCCAAATTTCTGCAGTGCAGATGGGGATTCATAAAACTTGCTTGATTCAAAGTATCTAAGTAATAATTGTTACAGTGTTTAAATCCTGATCTATAATGACCTATTTTCTGGATATGACCTATTTTCTGGACCTATTTTAGAATATGCTGGAACTTTATATCCAGATTTAATAAATCAACAACAGCTGCCCAAAGCCAAATGCAAGTCTCTGTGTTCTGTTGGTATTTTCTCTTTAGATCAATACCATTTGAAGAAAGAGTAGTAACATTTCTTAGCTGGCTAAAATTACCAGAAGAAGAAAGGTAAGTAAATTGCCATCGCAAAGCAATGTATAAAATAATAGAAAGGCAAATAGTAACTGCTATGTTGAATTGGCTAGTTGGCTTATCTTGTGGATGTTGTGAAGTTTGTTTCAATAAATTTTAAAGGGTTCATAAAAGCTTGTACTGCAACATAGTATGAATGTGGAGTAATATAATACATAGTGATTTCTTCACATTAATGGTTCAGTTTGGTGAAAGGAGTTTCTATTATTCCCATTTATCTGTTAGCCTGGATAGAATGTTATATACCAGTGATGGCAAACCTTTTAGAGACCAAGTGCCCAAACTGCAACCCAAAACCTACTTATTTATCGCCGGGTGCCAGGTGGACGTGGCCCACTGGGTGGGCGTGGCTGTGGTGATCATGGCAGACTGGGTGGGTGTGGCCAAGGTGGGCGTGATCATCTCGATGTTGCTCGTGGGGAGGGACGCCTGTGGGGGCCAGGCAGGGTTGGGGGAGATCCAGGGGGGTCTCTGGCAGGTGGGACGGTGGGCAGGAGGCTCGTCCTACGGGATGAGGCGAGGCAAGGTGAGGCAGGGCAGACACCATCAGCCCCCCCACACACAGAGGCCAGCGAGTGCATGGGTGCTGGGATGCATCTGACCATGTGGGACCTCGGCGAGTTAGCGGGCGGCTGGTTGAAGAGGGACGGTTGCCATCTCCGGGGCCTGGCATGTGTGCCCACAGAGAGGGCTCTGACTGCCACCTCACGCATGCCATAGGTTCGCTACCATTGTTATATACCACAATGTCATAATTCAACTATAACTGCAGTGGAAATTTTATCTGTTGAATCTGAAATCTGTTGAATTAAAGTCCTTTAAACTGAGGTTTCACTATAGGTAACATTTGCACAGTGCTTTCAATTGTTCAGAATGCTTCATGTGCATACTTTAAATCCTTGTAACATTAATGCATACTGTAGTAAATTGATATTACTACTACTACTACTACTACTACTACTACTACTACTCATATCATGGGCCGAATTTGAGAGAGTATGATTTGCTTAAGGCTGGGGTCTTCAAACTTGGCAACTTTAAGACTTGTGGACTTCAACCCCCAGAATTCCCAGCCAGCCCTGGAATTCTGGGAGTTGAAATCCACAAGTCTTAAAGTTGCCAAGTTTGAAGACCCCTGGCTTAAGGCCATTTAGTGAGAGATTGTTTGATTCAGAACCCAGCCCTCCTGGTCATCATGCTTTATCCACATATGTTATCTATATGTGTACTATAATATACATTTTTATATAAACCACCACAAGATTTGTTATTAATGTAATTGTTTCTAATGAAGTCTACTGAATTTAAATATTTTCACTCTTCTCTTAATTTATATGTAAAATATTACATTTTAATGCTGTTTGATATAGACCACACTTTTACACTCTGTATTTAGAAGAACCAGATTCCTCAGGACACCATTATGGGCCAATCAGCAGTGAAGTAAGTAAATGGATGTTATAATGGCATTTCTTTTAAATTAAGTTCCATAGTAGATTAAGGATTACAACATTAAAGAAATCTAACTAAAAGGCTATTTGATCCCCTCATTTAAAATAAAACACCCTTTTAATTATTCATATATTATAAAAATGATGCACAGCTCTTTGAGTATAATATTATGACATATAAAAAGTGAAAACAACTATGAAAGATCTTGATGCAGAATACATTCAATGGAGACCACGGACAAGATTGCTAAACATAATTATTAAAGAAGATTTCAGATTTACAGTCGTATTAAATAACTAGACTCAGACATCCAAATTAACACTGATAGGATTAAAAGTTAAGAAGTGTTTAAAAAAATAAGTGACCCAACTAGATAACAGAGAAATATATGTATGTACATTGGGTTACTAGGATCAGATGGTAATCTGGAACTTTGAAAAGAGATCATTTTAATACTTCTTGGATCAAATTTTATGCATTAAACATATAAGTGAAAGTTAATTTTTAAAGGGGAAGGCCAATGCCTATCCCTAAATAGGGAAGAAAAAAATGCTGAACATTCAACTGCATGCAGAATTCTTTACATATTTAAATCCCTGGGTTAAAAAAGATTATTGAAGACCAGCACTGGGAGATCTTTTTTCTCATTTCTTCTTCTTAGACTAGACATATACTATATTAAAATAAGAAAATTGTTCTCTTCTGCTTTGAACCTGCCTGGTTACTTATATCAGCCAGAATCATCCTTTTGAAGATCTCCCTTGCTGCTAGAAATCTAGTATGGCTATCTAGTATGTGAGGATGGTTTTCTCTTAAGTGGTCCCCAGACCATGGAGTGTGTTTGACTAGCACTTAACAGTTAGGAAAAACTTTTAATTGCTAATTGCATTGTTTCTAATGACATTGATTTTAATTTTGGTTTCATTTTAATTTCATTGTTTTTATTCCTATATTTTATCATTTGTATTTTTAAGCTGCCGTTGGCATTGTATAGATAGAAAAGTGGGGTGTACATTTAATAAATTAAAAATAATAATAACATCTATTTCTTATCACATGGCATGGAATAACAATTGTTTTGAGGAAGGATGCGCATATCAGGATTGGCCTAATTTTTAGATATTTTTTGCTTCTTCTCTGTCATTTGCTTTTGTGATACTCCTCCTTGATTAAGTGTTCTGGAAATTTGGAATGTTTTCTACAATATTTGGCTAGTCTGCAAGGCTTTGTTTGTTTAGTTTTATTATGGAGGACTCTTTATCTCTTAACTCAGTTACAGGGGTGACTAAACAGCAGCCCAGCATAGCTCAGCCTTGCAGTCAATGAATGATCATTGCTGGAATTGCTAATCTTAGACAGTGGTCTATGTCACAAGTAATTTTACTTGAGTCAGCAGCTATCATGAAGGACATGGAAAAATTATTTGGTGATATCTAACTGATCTGCTGTTGATGGAAAGTATCATCAGTCAGCTATATTGTGCCAAAATGCTCTCCAAACTATATCAAGCAGAATTAAAGGGAGGCTAATGAAAAACCAATTCTTACTCTATATTGCTGACAGATGCTTTCTATTGACAGCAGAATATTTATTGGGAACCACCATTTTTTTTGAAATATGGGTTAACTTATTTACTTTGCCTCTCTTCACTTTTGATTTGCAGGTCATTCTTGCATTAGAGAGAGTAGACAAAGTGGTTGGGCTGTTGATGGATGGGCTTAAGCAAATGAACCTTCACAACTGCGTTAATATTATTCTTATTTCTGACCATGGTAAGTCTTGTTAAACCATGTAGATTTTAGAATACATAAAACATTCTTGAAATGACTCATCTGTATCTCAGCACTTTCATTACCACCAAGCATTGTTGGTTTGGCACATGGTTTCAGTTAAAGTACGATTATAATTTCTGTAATCAATAAACCAGATAAATAAATAATGAAACAGTAAACTATTGTTTGGAAAGAAAAGATAAATTTGCAGTAGTCTGGCAATATTAAAAAAACTTGTAAAATGTAGACTAGTTTAGGAGCAAATTTTCATAAGGTCACTACTGGACTTAATTCTAACCCATCTGGTTTATTGATTACAGAAATTATAATCATGGTTTAATTGAAGCCATGTGCCAAACCAACAATGCTTAGTGAAAAGGAAAGTGCTAATGTGACATACAGATGACTCATTTCAGTTATATGTGAAGTACAGCTTCAGAGGATGTTGTCCATAGAGTGAGCACCACTTGGTCAGGAAGGAAATGAATGTTCTAGATTTTCTGATTAGGCTACCCCTGTGACACCCTGCCTGTTGATTGGGCTAACCACTGTATAAACACCAGTTGCTTACATTTCCAGCCATCTGGAGCTCCATGTATAAATGCTGGGCCCAGACATGTATATATCCTATTTGGATTGAATTGACATTGATCTAGAACAGAGGTGGGGAACAATGGTCCCTTTATGACTTGTGGACTTCAACTCCAGCTGGCTCAGGAATTCTGGGAGTTGAAGTCCACAACTAATAAAAGGGCCATAGTTCCCCACCCCTGATCTAGAGCCTTAGATGTTTATTATTTAAAAAGACTACTAGTTTAAGTGGGTTCTAAACAGGTAGGTTTTGTTCAGTCATTGGAACTTGCATATAAAGAAGTTGGAAACAATATGGAGAGTGGAAATAATTTATATTCATTTATATGAACAAACAAGTCTTAGAGTTAATTTCTTGCTAGTAATTATATCTGAGAGCTACTTTTACTCAGTGCGTTAGTAAAATATGTCCATATTTATAAACAAGCATAAATCTTTATATTTTTCTCCAAGGAATGGAGGAAGCTAACTGCCAAAAAACAGTCTACCTGGATGCATATTTGGGCAATGTTAAAGACCTGTTTGTGGTACCCGGCCCTGCAGCTCGCTTAAGACCCCAAAATTCTCCAGATGAGTATTTCTCTTGTATGTAACTACTAGACCAATTTGAATTACTTGCTTGTTTTATATTGTTGTTTTAGTGTGTGGATGTTGATCTTATATGAAGCTGTGGGATCAGATTAAATGCTTGCATTTACTGGTTGAACTTTTCCTGATAACCTGACTTGCAGAAGTGAGGCTGGCCAATTCTTTCCTGTTTTGGAGATCTTCTAGAACAGGGGTGTTAAACTGCCGGCCTGCAGGCCGGACGCGACATCCGGAAGCCACGCCCACCCCATTGCCGGCAATGGCAAAACCTTGCGCGACGTCGTCGCAAGTTTGACATGTCTGTTCTAGAATAATTTGGCTAGAGATATTTTTGGTGGGGGGACTGCATATGTTCTCTTTCTTCCAGAATATGATCAATACTGGATTCCACCCTTTATTTGCACCTGTAAAAAAAGTCACAATGTTATAGTTTTAAACAACAATGGCAAACATTTAAATACTCCTCTCTATCGGTATTCATGTAGGGCATGGCTTGTGATTCCTACCCTGTGGCTCTTGGATGCAAACTCACGGGGATGCCGTGGGATGTTTAAAGTTTTTGTGACATCCATTCCTGAAGCTGAGTTTTGGGTGCTCTTTAAGCCTACTGTGCTCTAAAAAAATTATTGAGACACTAAAGGTGTTACCAGTGGTGGGATTCAAATATGTGAACAACCAGTTCTCTGTGTGGATGCTACTTACGGAAGTCCATTCTGGGCCTTAGCAACAAAAAATTAGCTACCGGTTCTGCCGAAGTGGTCCGAACTGGCTGAATCCCATCACTGGGTATTACTGTATAAACTTTTGGAAACTTTGACATAGACCTTCCAATGAAAACTGTACTACTGAACATCTCTTAGGATCACACATCAAAACAAATAGAAATATTGTAATTATGATTTGCCAATATAATAGGTATTACGTTTAAAGGCAAAACTTGAAAGTTCAGTGTCAGGTACCAGATTCCCACATTTCTTTACTACCAGTAGGCAAAGTTTCCCTAGAGGATAGCGATTTACAGTGAAGAAGTAGTCTTCCAGTGAACTGAGTGATCAACTGATCTCTGAAATCTTCTCAATACATATCTACAGTCATATTTTTTCAGATAATATCTTAAAGCAAAAAAAAATTGCTGCTTGTTACCTTTATATGGATGTTTTTGGGGAAATTTATGTATTTTCTGTAGATATTTGTATGTAATTTGGAACTGCAGCTACTTGCACTATTTGTTTTTATCTAGTGCAAGTTTGGACCTGGTTTCATTATGTGTAGGCAAGCCAGTCTGAAAGAGACCATCGGCATTCAATACTTTAGCAAAAACATTATGCCCTTTAATTCCACATTATAATATAGTTTGCCTTGTTATTATTTTAACAATTACATTGACCATTCAGAAATCTCCTAGAGCGTATGAATGTTGAATATTAATTCAATATGGGGCAGTTTTCAGAAAACTGTTTTAGCGTTATCTATGCTGATGTGTTTACATCCTTGTGTTCTGCTGTATGGCAAAGAGTTACTTTTAATGGCTGTGGCAGAGAAGAACATTTTGATTAGCTTATAAACAAGATGAAATGTGATTCAGATACTTAGTTGGACATTATTTATTTTTCTTTTTTTAAAACTATAGGTAACTAATTATCTCATCTAACTCTTCTAGTTGATTATGAAGGCCTTGTCAGAAACCTTACAGTAAGTACTGACATCTTCTCCAAGTCACGACTCTTATTTCATTGATTAGATTTAATATAGTTGCCCAACCCAGCAAACTACATTAGCTACATTTTCCCCATCATTTATAGAATTAGTCAACTCATCCAGATCTAATATACCTTCCCTCCTTTAGACATATCAAGATATGGGGGTTGCATCCCCTTGGTATATTATTATATTGCTGTTATAGTGTTCCTTTCTCCTGAGAGGGAAAGAAAAAAATTAAACAAGAATCAGTATTTGGTATAAAAAGTAATCCTGGATAGAAATATATATATATATATATATTAAATAGTCTGACTATGCTCCGACCCATCATTTTAAGTGATAAGGTGGTTTGGTTTGTCTTAGTGTTATTTTTAAATCTAGAAATTGTGGTTGGTAAACCAGGATTTTGAATATTATTTTTGAATACAAAAATACTTGTGGATTCCGCAATAGCTACAGTACAGCAATCGAAATAGCATTTGCGGAAATACTTTAAAAATATTACATGGACAAAATCTTGCAAGACACTCAAATCCTGTAGTTTTTTTTTATTCTCATGTGAGATTTTGAATTAGAATGTCCAATTCAATGAGATCTTGGGAAATACCAGATGTGTTTTCAGTTTTCTTGCGTGACATTACAGAAAGTCTCGGAGAAAAATCACTGAAAAGTTTTGAGATGGAAAGTAGGAAGATCGGCTTCATATGTTACAATATTAGCAATACCTGAAGAGTTCAGATCATAATAAACTGTGCTTCAAATCAAGTTAAAACAAGCTATGAACTTTGTTTTTTAATGCTTCAGATGTAACCTTAAAGAGAGAGAGGGTAAAATGTAAATGCATTTATAAACACCTGCCCCCCCAAAATTGAAGGATGCTTCTTTAATATTTTTTATTTCTTTCTTAGTTATTCATAACTCTTCCTAATTTTCTTTCTTTCCTTTCCAATATTTGTATTGTTTTTAATCTTGTTAAAAATCTCTTCAATAAAAATTATGTTTTAAAAAAAAGCACAGGCCCAACATGTT
Organism: Protobothrops mucrosquamatus; assembly: GCF_001527695.2. Lineage (NCBI taxonomy): Eukaryota > Metazoa > Chordata > Lepidosauria > Squamata > Viperidae > Protobothrops > Protobothrops mucrosquamatus. The sequence goes on from NW_015386355.1 coordinate 18,574, forward strand.
TACTTAGGCAAGCCTTTGATGTGCAAGCAGGTTTCGGATGCTTCATATGGAAGGAGAAATTGGTTATTTATTATGGCTGTCATGTTATATTTTAATAAATGTTTGCTTATGGTTAATTGTGCTTTTACAACATCAGTTATTTATTACCTGCTCCTTGTGGGCCACCTGTTGGAAGAAAAGAAAGTACAACCTTAATAAACATAGATAAAATTATCTGTAATTGGAGGAGGAATGTCATTGCTGATTTCTCTACCTCTTAAATCTCCATACATCTCTAAGTACTGTCCAGTGTAGATTTCTGAGGGCAGATTACAACCAAGGTCGAGAGAAAAAAACAAACCCTGTAAGATATTTTGCGTCATGTTGATGATATGACCATCTACTGTGATTTCCACATTGCAGTGTTTGCTCCCAGAGCAGCATTTCAAAGCATACCTGAAGCAGATGCTTCCCAAGCGATTTCACTATGCCAGTAATAAACGGATTGAATCGATACATTTTTATATGGACCAGCAGTGGCAGCTTGCCCGGTAAGCTCTTGGTTTTTGTTTTAATTCTTATTGATTTCACTTAAGTGGGAGCAAATTATTTCTGTTGCTGCCTTATCTTACACTTCTATCTTGCATTTCATTCCACAAGAGCAACAGGGGCACATATTACCCTGCTAGTGTTATGCCAGGGGCCATATGGGCTCAACCTTCCACCTTTATCAAACTTCTGCTCATTGAGAAATGCAGCTTTTGGAACAGTTGTCCTCTCCTTAGTCATCTTATGGGAATCAGATTCTCCTTCAACTTGTTATCTGTGAACAACAGAGGCCACAGTGTGGAAGAACTAGCTATTTATCTTAACTGAAGTTATTTGAGTGGTCATCTGTGAGTTCAGAAAATCAGCTCTCCTACCTTCTCTAATTTCAGGCGACTTTAATTCATTTGCAATGTCGGTCTTAGGAACTGAAGAGGTGTAATAAAAGTTCTACCCCAGTGATGGCGAACCTTTTAGAGACTGAGTGCCCAAAAACTGCCCCACACCCGCCCCACACCCCCTGCACTGCCCCCACTCCATCCCTGCCCCACCCACCCACAGGGCCACCCACCACCTCCATGGCCTGCCGATTGCCCAGGTTGCCCAGCAGCGCCATGGCGGCCACGCCCTCCACTCGTGCCCAGCAGCAGCATCTGTTTACGAAGGGGCGCAAGGGTGGAGTCTTGTCCCCACTGCCCGGCTACCATGTCCTTGGCTGCGCTGCTCCAGGTGGGCCGTGCCTGGGGCGACTCTCCTCTGGGAGGGGCTACTGGTGTGGAGGGGGCCATGGGGGGAGGCGGGGCTGGGGCAACGGCATGTGTGCCCACAGAGAGGGCTCCGAGTGCCACCTCTGGCACTCGTGCCATAGGTTCGCCACCACTGTTCTACCCATTAGCATGGGGGGTAGATATGTAGGGTGGGACAGAGCATCTGCCAAACAATTATGTAAGCTCCAAAATCTTCCAACTAGGAGCTACCCATATTGTACGTGTGGTTTGAGAAATAACCACTCAAAGAAATATACAGGTGCTTTGGTTCTTGAAGGAGTTTGGCATAAATCTCACCAAGGATAGTAAACTAGTAAACAGACAAAGAGCATTCTATAATCAGAGCCACCAAAGGAGAGAATGGGCTTACATTGTGTCAAGAAGACTCAATATGGAAAAGAAAGGCCAAGAAGAGATTTTATTTCAATTGATCCTGGCAGGCTTATTTGTTATTATTATATGTTTTGCAGGATACGGTCTGAGCTCAAATATTGCACTGGTGGATTTCATGGGTCAGACAATGTATTTGCAAACATGCAGGTAAATAGCAATATTTGTTGGTGCCTTCCAAACTTTTTAATGAACCTAGGCTGTTTTGGGGTTCTTTAACCAGGGATTCTATTTTCAGATTTCCATACTCCGGGGATCTTCAAACTTTGCCCTTTTATGACTTGTGGACTTCAACTCTCAGAATTCATCAGCCAGCGTGCCTGGCTGAGGAATTCTGGGAGTTGAAGTCCACAAGTCATAAAAGGGCCAAATTTGAAGACCCCTGCCATACTCTCTTTCCTCTTCTTTCCTTCAACCTTTCAAGGGACTTTCCAAGCCCCTTTCAACAGATCTTTGCTTAGGAGCAGCCTATGAACTTACAGTAATTTCATACTATAGAAAACAGCAGGTGAAATAATAATACTGATGTTGAGTTGAAATGGGTCTTATGAGAAGGGCGGGATAAAAATCCAAACAAATAAATAAATAAATAAAATAAATGATCCATCCAATTCAACCCCCTGCTCTGTGGAGAAATTTACTAAACTGTCCCTGACAGTGGCTATTCTGCCAGTGTTTAGAACCTTCACTCTTACTATCAGGAAATTATTTCTAATATTCAGCCTGATTTCCTTTGCTGAGGTATAAAATGTGAATTAAGTTCTTCAGACCTTTGTATAACAGAGAATATTATAGAGAGCCACTTTGGTCTAGTGGTTAAGGTAACCAGGCTAGGAAGTGGGAGACTCTGAGTTCTAGTCTCACCTTAGCCTGAAAGCCAGCTGGGTGACTTTGGGCTGTCACTTTCTCTCAGCCCAACCCACCTCACAGTGTTGTTGTTATTCTGGGGAAAATAAGAGGAAAAAGGTTTGTTGGATGTGTAAAAATAATAAAGGCAAGATACAACTAAATGAATAAAAAATTATAGCCTTCTTTGAATCTAATACTATTTCTTGACAGTTTAGTAGTCCTCGAAGGTTTAATTCAGACTTAGAGTCAGGAAGGGCCCAAAACATTAAAACTAACAGATATAAAATAACAAAGCAGATAAAAAGAATGTTCTTTTTATCTGCTTCGTTATTTTATATCTGTTGGTTTTAATGTTTTTTAATGTTTTTATGCAGTTAGCTGCCCCAAGTTGTTTGACATGAGATGTGTGGCAAACTTCATAAACAAACAAACAAACAAATAAATAAATAAATAAATAAATTTTGGTATGGAAATCTCAAGACTATTAGTATCTTCTCAGTTGCAATATTTAATTTCCTTTAAATTGCAAGACCTTCTCCTTCTGTGAGCAGCCAATGAGATATTGTGGGATGAAAGTAATTCAGTAGCGGATACTAAATTTGTGAGTTTCATAATCTATATTTGTTTAAGTTAGAAACAGTGATTGTGTTGCTGAATGAATCAGCTTGTAGGCAGATGGTAAGCCTCTTCATTTTGCATTGATGTTATCTTTTAAGCAGCTGTGATGAAATGCAAAAGCATAATGTTTGGAGGGGAAAAAAGAGTAGCTAAATAGCTTTGCTGGGAGAACTTTGCTGTTTTATATTACTGAAAGAGAAAATATGCAAACCTTTGCAGTAGAATATTCACAGTAGTGGGGGGGGGGGAGCCAGATGTTTTTAGGAGAAAATAAGAAAAAAAAATACCAAAAGAATTGATGAACCTCATTGCCTGGAATAAAGCTTTCAGCTCGCTGTCATTTATCTTAACACAGATGTATTCTAAATACTTACAGAAAATGGAAGCAGTTAACCTATGAATCTACTAACATTTGCACAGAAATATGTGTGGTTTGGTACATATTCTAATTGTTCAGAGAAATAAAAGTAGTTCTAGTGGAGTATTGACCATTGTGGAAATCTATTGTGGATATCTGCTGTCAGCTATGCTATATCAAACTTTGCTTTTATTTGGATTTCCTGTGTGACTTTTCTATTTGAATAAATCTATTAAGAGGGGAGCCAGCTGTCTTTTAAATATAGATTTAACTCTTCTCTTCTTCTGAAGGCAAGTTTTTAGTAAACTGCTTTGGGGAATTCAGCAATTTTTCCAGATAAAGACCAGCTGGATATTCCAATTACGGTACAACCAGAGTCACTTAGTTGAGTTGGGCAGCTATAGAAATTGAATAAATAAGTAACTAGATTTGCGGTTTTTGTTGTAGGCACTCTTTATTGGATTTGGGCCTGGATTCAAGTTTCAAACAGAAGTTGATCCATTTGAAAATATTGAAATCTACAACTTAATATGTGGTATGATAAATTGGCTTGACCCCTTTACCTCATCAACTCAAAACATTTCTAGAAAATATTTACCATTCATCTAGAATTATATTACTTACTTTAATTATGTTTATTATATTGAAAAGTTGAAAGATTACTTCTGATGTCTGTGCTGATGCCAGTTTCTAGTAACGTTAGAAATGGAATTTGGTCCCTATCTAACTCCCTTTCTTTTCCTTTAAAAACTTCTCTTTTGATTCTTTAAAACTTGCCATATGGGGCATCTCTCTAGTTTTCATCCATACGTTGAACTCTTCCTGACTATTTTTATATTACGTTTTAATAACAATTATTTGTACTTAGGATTTTTTAAAATAGCATGCTTTATTTATACTAATAGTTTTATGGAATAACTGGCATGGCCTGCTATTAAATTTAGCACATAGATAAGTAATGACCATTTATGTCCATAGCATGTTTATTATAAGAATTATGTTTAAACTGTGATGTAAAGCATATCTTCAATATCTTTGACACGGTTTTCTCAACTATTTTAGATCTTCTTGATTTAACACCAGCCCCTAACAATGGAACTCATGGAAGCCTCAGCCACCTTCTAAAGAGAGTCACTTATATTCCCAAGCATCCCCAAGAAGAAAGCAATCCTTCTGCATGCCCTTTGGTGAGGCAGAGGACCTCCACTGATGGCCATATCTGCTCATGTAAATCTTTGGTAAGGACTTAGAGCAGGGGGTCTTCAAACTTGGCCCTTTTATGACTTGTGGACTTCTACTCCCAGAATTCCTCAACCAGCGTGCCTGGCTGAGGAATTCTGGGAGTTGAAGTCCACAAGTCATAAAAGGGCCAAATTTGAAGACCCCTGACTTAGAGAAACAACAATTGCTCTTCAGGAATATCAATTAGAATTTTTGGTGATTTAATTAAAAATGCCTCCTATTTTCATGGTTGTATATGACAAATTTGGATACAATTCATTTACGATTCTCTCTCTCTCTCTCTCTCTCTCTCTCTCTCTCTCTCTCTCTCTCTCTCTCTCTCTCTCTCTCTATCTATCTATCTATCTATCTATCTATCTATCTATCTATCTATCTATCTATCATCTTATTTTTACAAATAACCCAAGATGGCCCCACAAAAACAACAAACTTGTAATGTGGGTTGAGCTGAGAGAGAGTGACTGACCCAAGGATATCCAGCTGGCTTTCATGGCTATGGCAGGACTAGAAAACACACTCTCTCATGTGTGTATGTGTGTGTGTATTCTCATCTCATCTCATATATATCTTTATCTATATCTCTACATTCATATAACTTATATGCCTCCCATTTCGCTATTCAATGCTACTCAATATCATCATTCTGTCAATTTATCAATCATTTTGTAGTTTACTGTAGATTGGTTTTTTTCATAATTTTTTATTTGTTTCTTCTGTCTGATGCTGCCTAAAAATGACTTCATCTTCTGCTTTCCTTTACATATAGCCCTTGCGACCGATTCAACCACAGGTAGATCTTACTATTTCAGAAAGTAAGTATTATAACTGCTTCTGGAAATGGGTAAATTAAGCAGAAAACCTTGACTGGGAAGTTGCTATATAGTAGCAGACCTAGTTTGCCTTTTTAATCTCCTGTAGTAAAGAAGATAGAAGAATACAACTTGCCTTTTGGGAGGCCCCATGTACTCCAAAAGAAGCAGACGTTTTGCCTCCTTCACAACCATCATTATGTCAGTGGATTTAGCCAGAACATCAAGATGCCTTTGTGGAGTAGCTATTCTGTTAACAAGCATGTAAGTATGCGGGTAATTCCGTTTTCATTTGAAGGAAAAAGATATAAAGCAGTGAGTGGCAGGAAAAAAACAATGTGGCAAGCCAGATGTGGGCTCATTTAAGTGGGGAACAAAGACTATGGAAATAAATCATTTTTAAATAGTGCATGTTTTCAGCAATGTTTTAAGTAAAATACATGAAACATATGTAGTTTGGCTGCTGGATTTTTTTTTTCTGATTTCTTTACCAGCTGTGATCACATATTTGCATGTATTTCTGCAGTGAAAATACATGATAAGTATATAGTATATTCTTATCTCTGAGTCATAGAACCAGAAATTAAAAACTGGTTGCTTCTTCACAGATATACTGTGGAATTTTTTTTTCTGAATTTGCATCATCCTCCAGCCAAATCAGGACCGTTATTTATTTTGATCTGTCCTTTGCTGGTTTCTCTTCATACAAGAAAATTGGCCTTAGTTTTGAAGAGTTATTATGCTGCTAGGCAGATGAATTAAATCACTACCTCTTTATATAATTTCTCAGTGTGTGCTGTGCAGCATATGAATGCATGCATGTTGTGCAGGGATACTTGAATAATGATACTTGAGTAATGTACACTTCCAATGTACAGTAATTAAAGTATGTGTGACTGCACAGTTAGCCATCTTAGGAACACTTTAAAAGCAGCTGCATCTTTTCCTGGTCAAGAAAAAAAGGATAATCCTGGCAAAAGACATGCTTGATTAAGATGCTCTTGACTGATACTTTCTGAACCCTTATATGAATCTGAAGTCCATTGTCTCCTTTGCATTCAGCTAACTGCACAGCCTATACCAGGGGTAGGCAACCTTGGCTCTTTTATGACTCGTGGACTTCAACTCCCAGAATTCCTGAGCCAGCCATGCTCAATTGAAGTCCATGAGTCATAAAAGAGCCATAGTTGCCTATCCCTGGCCTATACCAATGTCCGCACACACATACACAATCTCTGAATAGATTAGAAATGGAATTTGTTAATTCTGTCCCGTTGGATCCTAAAACCATACATATTGCTACCCAGTTGTTTTGCCAAGTAAAGGCCTATGTGCACAGCAGTTTGAACATTTGGATTTCACAACTCCTGTGGGCCAATTGTCTTACATAAGCTCTCCTGATAATGAGAGCCTAATATGAACCAAAAAAAACCCCACCCTGTAGGAAGCTGGGAAGTGATATACTGTAGATCAAAATGAGGGCTACATCAGTCTACCCTTGATAGGGGAAAATATAATGGATTTATAAAATGATAAATGCTGTGAATAGAGTGGTCTTTAGAAATCCTCTTTGCAAATATCTAAACTTAGCCAGAGGTACATTCTGTATAGACCTAATAGAGCTAAAACAAAACACTCTTTCATAATATAGCTGGATTATTGTATATTTATCTTGTCTTATTCTTTATATACAATAAATATACATAACCACTGGTACTTTTGTTTTGTTAATTAGGACAGCTGGAATGCCTCTGCAGGTGCCATCAGAAGCTGCTTCTACACGGATCATCGTATTTCTTTAAATAGCAGTCAAACTTGTTCACTTTACAAAAATCACCCTCAGCTTAACTATGGATTTCTTTTTCCTCCAAGTAATTTCCATTTTCTCTCTTATTTCTAAGCAGAGTGATAACAATATTTAGATAAATTTTCTCCTGATAAATTTGACTCCTGGTTCTATAGGCATATCCATGGCTTTTTCTTGGCAACAATATGCAAATAGCTCACTGTTGCCTTCTTCTGAATATTGTTTTACTAGTTAATTTAGCTTATAGCCCCAGGAATTTCATGCTGGGTTCCCATTAAGGTAATAACCAGGTATAATCCTAGTTAGATTATTTGAGATCAGCCAAAGCAGAGATTAAATTAATAGCCAAAATAAAACTTGTTTCTGTTTCTTAAAATGTGTGGACTATCTTCTTTTATATATAAGAATTAAATATTGGACGTAAGCCAAAGCCAACCTAGAAAATCTTTAATTGATATTTATACAAAATGTTAATAAGTATGAAAAATGTAGAATCATGGCTGGCAGATAGAAGGTACTATCAAAACACCTTTTATCTTTTACATTCAAACTACAAAAGAACCAACATTTTAATGTTAAAATAAATATACAGCTATGAGTGGTACATAAACATTAAAATGCTTGATTTCTCACTGAATGAGCATTGATAAGGTATATGGTGTAGCAGTGGCCAGATGACTTTAGAAACCACTAATTCAGAAAGGCTTAATATGGAAAAAATAGTTCTGAAATTTTCATATTTGCTTTTGGAGACTCAGTCATCTTAACACATACATTTATTTTAATATTTAAATGGGGTTTTCTTTTCATAAACACAATCCCCAAATTAGGTGGCATCCTCTTGTTTGAAGCTGAGGTTAACTTTTAAGTAGGAATTGCCTTTTGATCCTTTGGAAGTTCAGTGTGCTCATCAACATTCCTGGGAAATTTTGGAATATTCTCTTTGGTGAATGCAGTGCTTCATACAATTTGGTATCCTTTAAATATGTCGGGACTACAAGATTTATATTGTCTAGTCAGCAGGCCAATAGCCATGTCAGTTGGTCATTTTGGGAGATGTAACTCACCTATCTTGGGAATGCCTTTTGGGGATGATTGCAATAGAATGGTGTACTGGCTTAAGAATATTTAGTAATAATATAACTTAAGCCACCCAGAGTTGTTTAGGTATTGAATGGCCTATACCAGTTATGGCGAACCTTTTAGAGACTGAGTGCCCAAACTGCAACCCAAAACCCACTTATGCATCATCGAGTGCCGGGTGGGTATGGCCCATTGGCTGGGTGTGGCCCATTGGCTGGGCGTGGCCCACTGGTGGGCGTGGCTGCGGTGGTAATGGCAGACTGGGTGAGACTAAAAAGTTCAATCAATCAATTCCAACTTTGCAAGATCTTTTTTTTCCCGCAAGAAGTTGAAATTGACTGATTGAACCTTTTTCTTTTTGCACACGGTGGCGGAGGCCTAAAGCAAAAAGGGTTTATAAAACCCAGTTGAAGGCCTAGGACTGGGGTGATGGCGCGCGTGCCCACAGACAGGGCTCTGAGTGCCGCCTCTGGCACCTGTGCCATAGGTTCGCCACCACTGGCCTGTAGATTAAAATAAATATAGTACATAAATAAGCAAACCCATCTCTTTGAGCCTTGAACATTGTATTTGGACTTAAATGTTTAGTACCGTGTATTCATTTCAGAAAGTAGAAAGGTTTTTCAATCATTTGATATATTGATACATATCAGTTTTAAATGCTTGCTTATATATTTTTATGTTTCTAGATCTGATTGAAGAAGATAAGAAAAATTATTATGAAGGACTTCTCTCAAGCAACATAGCACCAATGTATTCTGCTTTTCAAGGTAAAAGGCTAATTATTATGGGCTTTTGCTTCTTTTTATGGGAACAATATAAGCTAATGAAATATAATTAATTATATTATTAAAACATAATTGTTATGCTCTTGTGATTGTATCTGCAATAATATACATGTAGTAATGTCCAATGAATGATGGTGCTGTGCTGCGTTGTACTATAATTCTTCAGTCTCATAACAATTTCCTGAATGCCTACATTCTTGATTCTATATGTCTGCAAGCTACTTCAAATGACCATACCATGGCTTAACAAGTCAAAACATAAATGGATCTTCTGTTCCTTTATATAGCTTCTGTACTCATGCAAGCAAGATACTTCTAAAATTGGAAGGCTAAAATAGTCTATTTAATTAGGACAGTGGTTCTCAACCTGTGGGTCAGGACCCCATTTGGGGTCGATCGACCATTTCATGGGGGTAGCCAAGCAAGGCTGTCTGCCATTTTTTTTGTCCGCCATTTTTTTTGTCCGCCATTTTTTCCTCTTTTCCGGCGGGTGCCTTACCTCCCTTGGGCTGGGCCAGCTGGTGGTCGGCCTGCTCCGTCTCTGCCGCTTGCCAGCTATGCCTCGGCCAGTGCAGGGGGCAGAACCACACATGTGCGGCGCTCCCGGGCAGGGAAAGTCCTCGACTTACGACCGGTTGGGTAGTCCTCGACTTACGACCGGTTTAGTCCTCGACTTACGACCGGTTTAGTCCTCGACTTACGACCGGTTGGGGTCACGGCATTAAAAAGGTTGAGAACCACTGACTTAGGAGTAAGCCCATTGAGCTCAAAGGGCCTTCTAAATAAAATCTATCGAGAATGGTTTTCAGTTCTCTAACCCAGAGATAGATAATCCTATGGCTGTAGATTGAACACTGCTTCCTTGGTTGCCTAGGCTCCAAGGGCGATTCTCAAACTAGCCAAGATAGTCTTTATGTAAAACCATGATGGAAAATGTTTATAGTGAAAGAAATATTTTCTACTGATTATCTGTTTCTAAAGATTAGGAGGATTTCTGGATTGTAGATCACCTCAGCAAAGAGTGTCAGTCCATTCAAGAACTATAAAAAAAAAAAAAGATGGTCAAAGCAAATGCCATTGTTTGCTTTATATTTGGAATTTAACTCTGATGCGCATCAGAGTTAAATTCATTCATAAATATCTCTTGGATTTGGAAGCTCATATCCGAAGCTCCAGCCCTCCAGTATGCCAAGCACAAAATATTAGGTAGGACTGTGTAGTTCCAACATACTTGGAAATAGTTATGAAATTCATACTGTTTTGATATATAAGTAAAATAAAGGCAGCCCATGATCACAGAACAAAAAAATAGACCTTCAACCAGCGATATCACTGATGGGCTTGGTTCTCTTCAAGTCATGATATTTTCTTAGAGATATTCTCCCTTGTTCTTTCAGTGATTTGGGAATATTTTAGTGCTGTCCTACTACCATCATATGCTGCAGCCAGAAATGGTGTAAATGTGATCACAGGTCCTATATTTGATTACGACTACAATGGCGTATATGATACACCAGAGGAAATAAGAAGGTTAGCAGATATCTGTTTTAGCTTTTGTGTGTGTGACTGTGTGTTGAAATAACTGCTTTGATTTAATTTATGGGAACAAACCTCAGTTAAAAATATATTTTTCTGACTTAACAGAATGTATGTCCCGAAGTAGTAAGACAATTAGCAATTTATATTGAGCCTATCAATCCCTTTGTGGCTTCTTCCATATGTATCAATACATTATATTTGATTTTCACATGTGTAAATTATGGCTTTTCTTTTTTAAAACAAAATTACATTCAAATAAGTATTTCAATACATATTTTGTTCCAAACAGTATGAAAGATATTTTGATATGGTATTTAAAAGCTGGTGGGTGAAACCATTTCAATGTTCACAATAATCTAAGAGTATGGTTCAAGTTGGTATCAAGGAATATACATTAACATTCTAGCAGTGTTGTGGGCAGCCCTTATCAGAGGCATCCCTGGGGAAGCAGGGGAGGGATATCAGGGGAGAAACAAATAATGAAAGCAGCACCTTGTCATCACTTTTACACGTGCATCATGATATCCACACATAGCTATGAATCTAGTAGAGCTTGTGTTGCAAAAGTGCAATGTTGCTTCTATCGTTTGGATGAAGGCCTCAAATCAGGTGGATGTATTTATTCATTGCTGTATTAAAAGTATACTTTCCATAAAGAATGTCCATCACTATTTTAATAGTAGTTATAAGATTTAGAAAAGGGAAATACATTTCAAGTACATTTTAAAAACATAATTTGCACATCATTAAAATGAAAGTTACTTGAGAAGCCCAGGGTTTCTGTTTCTATCAAATCTAATTTCAATGGTGTGATCTGAGAAAATAAATTCTCTTGGAGATTGTGAAGCCCAGACTGACTGACAGGAAGAAAATTCTCATACAAATAGTTTAAAGGTTTATAACCAGTTCTTTGAATGTGCCTAATAGCTTGTGGAATTGGTTTAGCAAGGGAGATCTGTATATAGCTTGTATATTTCTTTGGTGTGTGGAGTATGCTCAGTACAACTAACACAAAAATGTTGCTGTTTTTTTTCCTTTTAAAATTAAATTTCAGGCACTCAACTAATTTAGCGGTCCTCATTCCAACTCACTACTTCATTACATTGACAAGTTGTAAAAATGTTTCCCAAACGCCTTGGCAATGTGAAGGATCCCTTGATGTTGTATCTTACATTATACCCCACAGAGAAGACAACAGTGAAAGTTGCATAGTGAGTATAATCTTTTAATATATGAAACATAAAAATGCACAAGAAGTGCTATTTTGTTTAGTGCAAGTTTCTAGTTTTTATAATAGGTGTGGGCAGAGACTTGAAAATGTGAGAAATATATGAGAAAAGCTTTGAAAGAGGAAAGATGCTTTGCATAGATTTTAATATAAAAAGCCTCACTTCTAGCCCTGGAATAAACTTTAGCACAACAACAATACAGTCCTAATTACATGGCTGATGTGAGCATTTATGTCATAGAGGCCTTACAGGTATTTAGTACATAAATATTTGTGATATTACCACCAAAATTATTTTTTTTGCCCTTAGATAATCATTGTTTTTTTCCCCCTAATGGATCTCACAGAGAGATTTCTGCCATGACCTTTCTGAAGCTTGATATTCAGGCTGCTAGTAGCAATCATGGAAATAGGGGTAAAGTAAATACAGATCAAATATGAAATTGATAATAGGGATGGGGAGGAACAGACTCAGACTCAACCCTTCCAAGACCGAGTGGCTGTGGTTGCCGGCGCCCCGGCATAGTCAGCTGACTCCATCGCTGACTATAGGGGGCGAGACTCTGGCCCCCTCAGAGAGGGCACGCAACTTGGGTGTCCTCCTGGATCCACGGCTGACACTGGAAGACCATTTGTCGGCCGTGACCAGGGG
>NW_015386355.1:31500-36066 GCF_001527695.2 Protobothrops mucrosquamatus
AATAGGGAATAATTTTTAAAAATTTTCAAAGATTTTAAATATGACACAGCTATTAATATATTTGCTTTTTAATTGGTTTTATAGGGGAAATGTTTTTTTGTGTTGTTTTTTAACATGCTGTGAGCCGCCCTGAGTCCCTCTGGGGAGAAGGGCGGCATAGAAGTTTAAATATAAATAAATAAATAAATAAATAAATAATCTAGGACAAATAAAGAATATTCAAAATCTTGGATCTTGGAGAGATCTTGGCAAGAAAAGTGAGTTGAAAAATAATAAAATTAAATTTAAAAGAAACACTGGGGGGGGGATTCAAATCCTGATCTACAGTGCAGATATTTTGGGGGGTGGGGTGTTCTCTTTGAATCCATCTTGATTTCTGGCAACTGCTGGGAAAAGTTTGGCAAGATTTTTGGAAGTGGTTTGCCTGCTATCTAGGACTGAAAGAGCCCAAGGTCCCCAGCTGGCTTTGTGTCTAAGGTGGGACCAGAATTCACAATCTCCCAGTTTCAAGACTGGTGCCTTAATCACTACACAAAGTAACTAACTTAATTGATTTTATTATTCAGTAATTAAATAAGTGTATACAGGTAGTTCTCTTCTTACCACAGTTCATTTAGTGACCATTCAAAGTTACAATGGCGCTGAAAAAATTATTTATGACTGTTTTTCACACGCTGTTGCGGTATCCCCACGGTCATATGATCAAAATTCAGATGCTTGGCTTATGATGGTTGCAGTGTCCCAGGGTCATGTGATCACCTTTTTGCAAAGTCAATGGAGAATCCAGATTCACTTAACAACCATGTTACTAACTTAGCAACTGCAGATATTCAGTTAACCATTGTGGCAAGAAATGTTGTAAAATGGGGCAAAACTCACGTAACAACTGTCATGGAATTATATATTCTAAGATATTGAAATTATAATTGTTCATAAATGGACTATGAATCAACAATGTGATAGAGCTGGTAAAATGTAGGAGAAGATGAGACTAAAAGAATCAGGTATGTTGATTCCTGAGAAGAAAGATTAGATGGTGGCACATGATGGTAGTAGGTAGCATATAGTAACAGTTTTAAAGCATCTAAGGACAAGTCTGACAGAAGATGTAGTTCTGCTTTCTGTTTTCACAGAGTGCAGCACATAGAATAATTGCTTTAAGGAAGTAATTTCCAGCTGATCATCAGCAACTGTTTCCAAATAGCATTAACTGTTTAACAGTGGAAGCAATTACCAAGAAAAATGCCAAGCTTCCTTCCACTGACTGTTTTCAAACAATAGCAGGATAGCCATCTGTCCTGCTGCTTTAATTTGGACTCCCACGCTGAACAGGGATTGGATCAATGAATTAAATTGGCCTCTTTCAACATTATAATTCTGCAACTGTTCCGTTCACACTGTTACGGGAAAGAAGGCTAAATTTCTTTGTGTGCATTTGATCATTCCTGAGAATGGGAATATGACATGAATAATGATCAATAAAGTGAGTTTTATATAACTGCAGCAGAAAAGAGTTTAATTCATTAGGAAACACCTTGTAGGAATAGGCAAATTTTAGTACCCAGCTAATTATGTTCTCAGAACAAGAGAGTTCTGAGCCATGTTGTCTTTGCAAAAGTTCCTGGGAATACAGGCAAGTGGAAGTGCCCTGAATCATTGATCTATTTAAAAAAAAGAAAGAAAAAAAAAGAAAGAGGAAGAATGATAGACAAAGACATGATACAGAAGAGGCCCTTAATTCTCTAGCTATACTCTACTGCCCCCTTATGGTCAGTAGGTCATGAGCTGTTGAAAGTAAGGACTATTCGATTCACCTTTCCAGCGATACACCTTCTTGCTCTGGAGAACATTCTCAGATCATCTTCAAAGCAATTTATCAATTTAGCACCGAATTTTCAAATATCTCAGAATGTCTGCAACATGAACTGGAATACTTGTTTCTTTCTTCCAATAGGTTGGCAAGCCCAAATCTTTATGGGTCGAAGAGAGAATGAGATTTCATGTTGCTCGAATTAGAGACGTGGAACTCCTTACAGGACTTAGCTTTTATCACGAAGGAAAGCAGCCTGTGGCTAATATTCTACAGTTGAAAACCTATTTACCAAGTTTTGACAAAGCCAGAATTTAACTCTGTTACGTTTCCGTACCAAAAAAGAGAGACTAGATCACAGCTACGTAAACACGCTGGAAGATTTTCAGAAGGTACTGGAGCAAAATGGGAACAAGAGAGAAACTGTGCCACATTTTGTATCTCAGGGACATTTAATGGACCACCTATATCAGAGACAAATAGCTTTCAGCCTTATTATTCTCTTCAGTTTGATAGAAATGTCTATACTGTTATAAAAGACTATCTGCAACATCAACACAACAGATCAAATGGGATAAAAACCAACAGTTCTACATTGATTTCAACTGCATAAAAGTGTTCAGGAATTACTTTATTCTGCCTAAGGTTTTTTTTTTTTTTTAAACAAAGAGGCAAGAGCAAATTAACTACAAGTGAACCGAACTGGCATGTATATTTCAAAAGTTATAAGTAATATACAAAGATTTTTTTATTGTCATTTTCTGAACTTTGTTTCACTCTGTTGAATAAATAGAATATAAATTAATGGATATTCTTAATTTTGGGGGGAATATCACACACACCTATGAATATTGTTTCAGAAGCTCTTTTAAGATTAATAGGATTTACTTTCAGTTGTGTGGTTATAGGATTACAGTTCTAATATATAGTGGACTGCATGTTCCTGAAAACATAGAAGATAGTGGCATCGTGTTAGTGCAACTATATAATGTTCATGTTATGTTTTTGATACTGCCACCATAACCCCATATATTGTATTTGACTAACCATTCATACCTCTGAACAGGCATAAGCAAAATTTGTGAATACTTAATGTTTATGTATGTTCTGTGGCTGAATGTTAAGTGAATGCAAATGGATTGATTGATTGGTTTGAGAGACATTTCACATTTTATAACCTCCAACACATAAATGTAAAACTCAAAGGTGCCTTTTCAAAAGGCAACTGAACTTTCTTGTTTTTCTTTGAAGACATTCTGTTTGTCATCTAAGAAGCTTCTTCAGCTCTGACTAGATGGGTGGGGAATGGAAGGATTTATATTTGTTGCAGAAAGCTGGTCATTTGCCTCCTTTTAGAGAGTTGTTGAGGCTACTTGGAAGTTTATCTATGTCCTCAGGGTCACCTGAGTGGTGCAAATGGGTGTGGAGCCTTCTTGGAACTGCTGGAAGTACTATGTTATAGACTAGAGATAGATGATGTCGTATCTTCCCCCTCTGTTGAGAGGGGGTTGTACAATTTTGACATAGATGACCTCTTTGACCCTTCTTTCAAACCAGCAGTCCTCTGTCCAAAATGTGGACTTTGCTATCTTCGAAAGAGTGGCCTTTGTCTTTTAAATGCAGATGGACTGCTGAATCTTGTCTTGATGGGTTTGTTCTCCAATGTGTGCCATGCATTTATAAAGGGGTTGTTTTGTTTCCCCAATGTTTCAGCAGTTCCAAGAAGGGTCCACACCCATTTGCACCACTCAGGTGACCCTGAGGACATAAATAAACCTTCAAGTGGCCTCAACGACTTTCTAAAAGAATGCAAATGACCAGCTTTCTGCAACGAATATAAATCCTTCCATTCCCCACCCATCCAATCAGAGCTGAAGGAGCTTCTTAGATGAGAAGCGAAAGTCTTCAAAGAAAAACAAAAAAGTCTAGTTGCCTCTTGAAAAGGCACCTTTGGGACAACCATGACCTGGATGACTGAGAATCTCCATAGATATAGATATATAACGTACATTGTACAATAAAACAGGATAGTATAATAAAAGATAATACAAACAGTGGTATAATAAATGGTGTTGGTTCATATATCTAAGGCAGTGATGGCGAACCTTTTAGAGACCGAGTGCCCAAAAACCAGCCCGCTCCGCCCGCCCACTCCCGCCCTGCTCCGCCCTCACCCCGCCCACCCTCAGGGCTATCCACAGCATGCCACAGATCGCCCAGGTGGCCCTGCAGTGCCATGGTGGCCATGCCCTCCGCCTGCACCCCGCAACATCATCTGCTGCCCAGCTGCCATGTGCTTGGCTGTGCAGCTCCGCACAGGCTGCACCCGGGAGTGATTCTCCTCCAGTGGGGGCTGCTGGTGAGGAGGGAGCTGTGGGGGAAGGTGGGGCTGGAGCGATGGCATGCGTGCCCACAGAGAGGGCTGCGAGTGCCGCCTCTGGCACTAGTGCCATAGGTTTGCCACCACTGATCTAAGGCTTTCTTAAAAAGCTCCATTTTTAATAGCTTATAGAAAAACCACAACATACGGACAGATTGAATTCCCAAGTAGAGGCATTACTACTGAAACACTATTTCCAGTCCTCATTTTGTAGAAGTGGGGATTAACAGATATTCCTAATTGGGCATATTGGAGCATAGGATAAATTATATAAATAAGTGTCCCATAGAATAAAACTCATTTACTCAATTATTCAATTTATAAACTCTCTCAATTGTCTATGCCAACATAGTAAAAAAAAAAACAGTAATTGAAA
>NW_015386355.1:36608-44108 GCF_001527695.2 Protobothrops mucrosquamatus
TCCGAGACCGCCTTCTGCCGCAGATTCTCTCCCATAGACCGGTACGCGCTCACAGAGTGGGTCTCCTCAGGGTGCCGTCGGCCAAGCAGTGTCGGCTGGCGACCCCCAGGGGGAGGGCCTTCTCTGTGGGTGCCCCCGCCCTCTGGAACGAACTACCCCCCTAGATCCGGGTGATTCCGGATCTCCTGACTTTCCGCCGCGCCCTCAAGACATGGCTTTTCCAGCAAGTGGGCCTGGCCTAGGGAGGATTTTAAATCGGGTTCATTTTTAGAAAATTTTAAATATCACAACTTAGAATATTTGGGTTTTAATTGGTTTTATTCGGCGGGGATTGTGGGTTTGTTTTTGTTTTAAAAAATGTTGTGAGCCGCCCTGAGTCCCTCGGGAGAAGGGCGGGATACAAATTGAATAAATGAAATGAATGAATGAAATGAAATGATTACTTAAAGAATAATTGTCTGCAATACAAACAACTCCCATCTTTAAATACCGTATGAAGAAAGATTATTCCTGAAAAATATTTTCAGATAAATTTTACTTTGTTGAATTTTGAACCCTGACAATTTTTTCCAAGGCAAGTGTCTGTTGAAGTAGCAGGATATGACTTTCAGAAAGGATATTTTTTTTTTTTGTGACGAACTTGGTTCCTTCTGAGCTTTGTTATTTGCTTCCAAACGTCTCATCACCCAACTAGGTAATATCATCAGTGCTAGAGAGTGCCAAGGGCTCAACCTTGAGTTACAGGGGTTCTAATTCTCTTCTATTGCAATTCTTTTTTGTCACATAAGATTAAGTCTAGTAGGAAGATAGTGGTACCTTCTTTCTTCAGATGTATATAATTGAAATCACAAAATACCTTTTTGAGGGAGTAGGAGAATTGTAAATGAATACTGTCTAACAGATTGGTTTTCTTCTTTTCTTTTTTACTGATAACAGTGATTAAGGCCAATTTTTTGGAAGTTTGATAATGTTTTTATTTGAATTCACCAATGGTGTATGGTATACCAAAAGGAATAACAGTTTCATGCTGTTATCTATTTCTTTAGGAATAAGGGAGGAAAACAAGCAAGCAGTTACACTACTGTAATAGGTCTTCTTTCAAGGATCCTCTCTGTAACAATTAACCATAAGTAGATATCTAAGATAACAAGCAAGTGAGTCTAAAATGCATTTCATGCGAGTCTAAGGAAATTATGGTAGCCAGAAATTGTCCTACCTCACACTATGTTTAGCTTGAATGAATTATAGTTCAGTGCTTACACCTACTTATTTCTGGTTCTCAATATTAGGAAAAGGACAATAGAATTGGATTGATTAAAAAAATAAAAGAAGAATGGCTGCTGATGGTATCATGTTCAAGTATTCTACATAGTTTTGACAAGAATTGAGATATATTGAGACAAGATGGACCCTGTCAGGTTCTCAGAGGAAAAATCCAGGGGAGGTAGTATTTGCTTACCATTGTGACAAACACTTAATAACTTAAAGAAAAATAGAATAATATTAATTATTTGAACACAAAGCTGAAAACAATATAATCAAATGCAGTCAGATGGTTACATGCAAAACTCTCCTTGCTTCACCGGTTGTTGTCTCTGAACCGTTAAAGTTTCTTTGGAAAGCCTAAGGATTGTTTTAAAGCCTGACTTACTTTTGATTCTTTACTCTGTGAGAAATTGAAGTATTCAGCAAGACAGACCCACAACCGGAATGGGTGGTATTGGTGGAACATACTATGTTGATCTCTGAAGTTCTGGTTCATGATAATGATGATCTCTTCTCCTTCCTTTGCTCAAAAGTTTTTGGATATATGAACCAATGACTTTCTGAAACTAAGATCTCATTTTATATGTTTTATCAATAGTTTGTAAACATTCTTCAACTCTACCACATGGGGTCAGACTGCCCTAATCATTTAGAATATTTTTTATGATAAGCTTCTTGGAAGAAGGAACATAAATAGAAAGGCAGTTTTCGAATTACCAACATTGAAAGTGACAGCATGGTATGAACTAAAACATGGACTCTGCACCCATACCTGAGAGTTTTCATGTTTTATTCCAGAATATGGACATAAAACATGGTAGCACGTGGTATGTTCCTCTCAGAATCAAGCCAGCTGGTCAATCTTGCCCGCTTTCAGGGCACTCTGTTATATTTCCCTTCCTACCATGTTTCCCTGAAGTTAAGACCTGGTCTTATATTTCTTTTGCCTCCAAAGAGGCACTAGGTCTTAATTTCGGAGAATGTCTTACCTTAGGATCATCGCACCCAAGCCTCCCATGTCCCGACACTTGTCGCGCCGCTGCTTGACTTCTTCTGTGGCCACTTGTTGCCACCTGCGGCCGGACGCCATGTGGCGCATTGTGCCATTGCCATTCCTCCCAGCAGGATGCCACATGGTGCTTTGGGCTGCTTCCACTGCTCACACACTTTGGGCTGCTTCCATGGCTTGCACTTTGGGACACTTCCGCTGCTTGCGCAGCACTTTGGGATGTTTCTGCTGCTTGCACAGCGCTTTGGGCCATTTCTGATGCTTGCAGGAGGATGCTGTGTGGCTCTTTGGGCGTTTCCACAGCGGAAATGGCCTGAAGCGCCATGTGGCCTCTTGCCGCAAGCAACAGAAGTGGCCCAAAGCACTGTGCAAGGAGCGGAAGCAGCCTGAAGCACATGAGCAACAGAAGCGGCCCAAAGCACACGAGCAGCGGAAGTGCCCCAAAAGCACCATACAGCGTCCTGCCGGGAAGAGCGGCAATGGTGCAATGCGCCACATGGCTTCCAGTGACAAGTGGTGGCAAGCGGCTGCAGAAGAAGTCAAGCAGCGGCACGACAGGTGTCAGGGTGTGGGAGGCCTGGCTGTGGTGGTCCTACTGGTAAGGTAAGCAGGTGCGGGGCATATGGGGCAGTTTCATTTCCCCTGCTCTAGCTTGATTTTTAGGGGTGCACCTCACCCCAAAACTAGGGCTTAGTTTTGGAGTAAGGCTTATATTAGGTCCACCCACAAAAATCAAGCTAGGGCTTACTATCGGGCTGGGTTTAACTTTCAGGGACACACGGTAACTTCAACCTGCCCCTATAAGAATAAATGAGCATTCCATGATTGCTCAACAGGCTCGGTACTCATTACCTGAGAGCTGTCAGGTGCTGATCCAAAATATTACTTACTTTGAGCCTTTGAATCACCAAGCTACAAATGTGAGTTTTACCATGGGGTGTGCAAATGGGTCTTATAGAAAACAAAGACTAGTATATTTGACTTGGAGGAATAAGTGACTGATGTATGTCTATAACCACCATTTTCCACTGGAAACAAGCATAGATAGTCATAAGAATTGAATAATAATTTGAAATATAAGGAAAAAGGTGATTTTTTAATTGACTGCTTCCCTGAAGTTATTTTATATGCTTCCAGATTGCTGCTTGAAAAAGCTGGGCAGATGCCAAACATTTGGACAGATGTTATGGGAGAAAAAGATTCAGGGGGAAGGATGATCTATGGAAGAATTTCAAGCCCATTAATAGGACCAAAATAGGAATCCTGGTCTGAAAATCATGTATGGCCAAATCCTTTTCCTTCCTCAGGGCTGGCCTTAGGTAAAGTGAAAGTTTTGTGGTTATGAAAGAATGGCAAAGTGAGGGCTCTAAAAATGTATCACTGCATTTTACTATCAGAAAGGGAGAACAATTACAAGTCAGAATAAGATAAACTTGATTTGAGCAAGGGTTGCTGCTCTGACTCAGGTGTCAAAATGTAAAGGGTCAGGTGTGAAAATCCACACACATCTCTACTTACCTAACCATGTTTTCACTTATTCATTTAATGAGTGTTGCATAACTCAAATGATTCCTCCTAACCCAATTTGTAATATTCCAACTCAATAAAATAACAAAATCTAAAATAGCATTATTTCATATATTTATTTTAAAAAGTGAACAATTCTTTTCCTGCCCACCAGGCCCAATTAAACAGGTTATACAGGAAGGTGTAGAATTGTTCTATGCATCCTTCTGTGCCGTAATGGTGAAATGAGGCTAGTACAGATTTCTCTGTAATACTGGCAGAGAAACCCATGCTCTGTGGTTTCTGTGTGTCCAGAATTACAAGGGTGTTGTATCTCTGGATAATGAGTCTTCCTGTATCGTCTTTCTAGACAGCTGAAGAGAAGACATGACAATGTGCCACAGTAAAGGCCTGCCAGTTTTTAGGTACCTCAAGATTAATTAACTATGTTGTGTGGGAAGCAGAATACATGTTGACTTCACTGGCAGTAAAGGCTGGGGTCCTGGCTAGATCCAACTGATACTCTGTGCCTACTACACATTACTTAATTAGTGCTTTGGCCTGATCGTTGCCTATGTTTAATGAAAGACCTGGTGAGAAGCTCAAGGATGATATTTTAGTTGCCATTGTCTGTCTCCATATGGACTGAAAATTATCCCTCATAATTAATGAGGCACGTCCGGGATGGGGGATGGAAGGATAATCTAAGCAAACCAATAATTGAGTATGGTCACCCACACTCTGCCCTCCACTTTCATAAAGTCTGTCAGGGTGGCATAAGACAGGGCTTTTCAACCTTTTCACCCATTGTACCATTTTTAGGATATGGCAACACCCGAGTACCACCAGTCACCTAGCAAGGTGTCAAAAACTTGATGACCAAAAAAAAAAAAGGAAAAAAGTGATGAAGTACAGGTAGTCCTTGACTTACAACAGTTTGCTTAGTGACTGTTCGAACTTACAGTGGCACTGAAAAAAGTGCCTGCTGAGCAAGACACCTGCCTGCCCGCCCAGCCGCGCTCTTCCTCCTGTCCAAGGTTTTCATTGTTGTGAGCATTTCTGTTGAGGATTGGCAGCGGGGGTGGGGTGGGAGGGTGTTTGGTTTTTATTCCCCCATCTGCTGGGTGGTTGCAGCAGGTTTTGGTCACTTCACATGAACCTGGACACTGTGACCGTCATAAATATGAATCAGTTGNAAGCATCTGAATGTAAATCACAAGACCCTGGAGATGCTGCAACATTCCAGCTGATTGGTGCTTCTTCTGGGCTCAGTAGAAGCACCAGGATCAGGGCCGAACTCCAGCTGGAGCCTGGAGCTGATCCTGGCACTTCTGCTGAGCCCTGAGAGCCCTGCAGCTCCAGCCATCTCTCGCTCAGGCTTGTGCGGTGCTGCCACCAGTTCAGCACATTCCCCTCCCCTGCTACTTTTCTAGGATGGTCGCGTACCACCTGCCAGGTGCCAATGTATCACAGGTGGTACCCGTACCACTGGTTGAAAAGCTCTGGCATAAGAGACACATTTGGGGACTTGAAGGGCCAATCTTAAACATTTGGATTATACAAGTTCTAACTGGAGAAGGGGCCTAACCAGGCACCATAGAGAAATTGTGTTAATGGCTTGACTTCAAAGAATTTGAGTGCTGCTGCTGTATAGTGGCACCTGAGAGTCTCTACAAGTGAAATGTCCACAATTCATGGTATCTTAACCAATTCCAAATGCTGAGTATGTAGCCAAGAAGAACATATGCATCTGTGTCATGCAATGATTACTTCAACGTCATGTTAATGATCCAATCTGACCCCGCTCTCAAAATAAAAAGGTTTCCATGCCCATCTAAAAACATGGAACTACAAGGACTCTCTCCTTCTGAACATGGTGGTCTTTTATTATAAGCTTTTAGACAGCTTTTTTAGACAGGGGGTTATTAATTATCTGCTTTGGAAAGGGTTAGATTAGATGACCACTGAAGTTATTTCCAGCTTTATGATTCTACAATTCTCTGCTTCAGATTTAAGACAGGCAGATTTAACAGATTGTTTTGTTCTGTTTCCTGGAGACCTGAAAACTACCAATTAAAGCCAGATGTAAAAGACAGAATAAAAGAAGTCTGAGCCAACCAAACGTTTTGAGTTTTAGAAAAGAACACAGCTTTCACTGTCCATGGAATTTTCTTTTGCTATTATAATGTAGGGTATAAAATTGAATTTGCTGTACTTACACAGTTTGGTGTAATGTTGATATAATCTTAACACAGTTAAGTTGTTGGTCTAGAACAGGGGTAGGCAACCTTGGTTCTTTTATGACTCATGGACTTCAACTCCCAGAATTCCTGAGCCAGGTTCCCAAGCTGAGTCATGCTGGCTCAGGAATTCTGGGAGTTGAAGTCCACGAGTCATAAAAGAGCCAAGGTTGCCTACCCGTGGTCTAGAAGTTCTATCATATATGGACCATATGATGTCACCCCTGTACTGGGTAACAAAAAATGGTGATATGTCACAGAATGGAGGAGCCTCTGGCTTCTGACCTGTCCTGACAAATCAGCATTTGTTTTGTATCTCAGCTTTGCAGCTGGATGTTGTGTCCGAGCTTCTATGCTTTTCCTATCCTTTGTTCTCCAACTGGAAGAAAGCTTTTTGCCATGTTCTTGCCGTCTCACCAAGTAAGATGCAAAGCTGCTCCACTTTTCTGGGTGTATTTGAGGTTTACTGGCAGTGAGGACAAATGATGGGAAAGGAGCTTGGTCAGTGGTGGGATTCAAATACCTGAACAACCGGCTCTCTGCGTGGATGCAGGACTGGGTGTCCAAGGCCTAGAACGGAGTTCCAGAAATGGCATCCTCCAGGCCTCCCAGGCCTAGAACGGACTTCTGGAAGCAGTGTGCATTCAGCTTGTTCTCCAAACTCAACAAAATTTAGCTATCGAACCGGTGTGAACCGGCTGAATCCCACCACTGAGCTTGATGCTTGGTGAAGACCCTTAAAAGATGGGATGTGTAGCAGAAAACAGGACTAGAGACACCCATTTTTCAAGCCTACCAAAGCTCATTGGATAACTTTGGCCTGTGGTTGCCTCTTATCCCAACTTGTTTCGGACAATTATGATAGGGCTAAATCTGAAGCAGGGGTGGGGACACCTATATATGCTGTTTATGTTCCTGGAGAAAAGGTATTATATCAACCTAACAAATAAGACTGTGTACACTTTGATGCATTTTTTTCCAGATTTTTTGCAGCCCAGATCTGGTAGCCCTTGCACAAAGATTTATATGTTCCAGATGGATTAGGACAACTGTTTTTGGCACAGATAACTGGTTTACTTTAAAGACCCAATGGAAATTTAGGATAAGAGCCCTGCGATAATCACCCTGAATCAGACCATGCTATAATAACTCAGAAAAAAGAGTTTATTTAGGATTACCAGATCAGGCCTCCGCAATTACCAGATCAGGTAACCACTAGATGATATGAAAAAGAAGGTGATCTGTATCTCTTTGCTGCCAACTAGTCTTTAGAAATGGAAAGGAAGTCTGAACATCTCTGTCATTTACAGGAAGAGAAGAAACTATTTACTGTGACATATATTTTCTCACCTTAGGTCTGGGAGTATAATGGCATGTGAGAATAACCTTGAGAAATGGGGTGAAGAGATGTTGCCTAGAGAATGGTCAGATAAGAGAGAGAATAGCCCACAGCTTCATGGTGGGCAAAGCAAGAGGCTC
>NW_015386355.1:49108-88989 GCF_001527695.2 Protobothrops mucrosquamatus
AGAGGAAAATATTGCACAAAATCTGTCCGCAAAGAATTGCAATTTAATCAACTTCGACTAGGCCAATGTTAGTTCTAGCAAAGTAAATATGAGAAGCAGTACAGTTTATTCATGGCTATTTGGAAATAAGCTCTACTAAATGCAGAAAGGTTACACTTGGGCAAAGTGAAATTGCCATTTAAATTGGCTTCAATTAAAGTAACATCTGTAAGGAATCCCAGATGAAGGTGATAACTAGTGCATAAGAATTGTTTACTACTGTTCGAAAATAGAGAATAGGGTTGCCAGGTCTGCTTCCAAAAAATAGCGGACAAGCGGGGGGGGGGGTGTTAAGTAGTAAAAAAAGTAGACTGTACAGCTTTAGATTACGTACCATTTCATCATAAAGCTTTTGAATAAAAAAAATGTCCACTATTTTGTGAAAAAAAATAGTGAACATAATGTGAAAATAGTGGACTGTCCACTCAAATAGTGGACACCTGGCAACCCTAATAGAGAAAGTTGAAATACCTCTACTGTGCATCTGCATTTGTATTCTAAAGCACAAACTCATCACTAGGTGAGAAGTTGACTCCATCCATGGAAATTAAGAAATATTTTATGGAGATGGAGTGCATGAATTTTGTCACCCAGACAAGTTTCAGAATGATTTTTTTTTTTTTAGGGAATCGGACAGAAAAGCAACTTAACTTTCTATTCGATTAGATTTGCAAGTTGTGAACTACAACTCCTACAACTGAGGAACTGCATATGCTGAGTGTTGTATTGGAAAAGCATCTGTGAGGCTACCGTTTCCTTATCCCTTTCCACAGGCATGTTGGTGAAGTGATGCTTATTTTTAGTATGGGACCATGCCGTGTTCTGATTGCAAGCTTGTATGGGGAGCCATTCTATCAAAACATTCTCCTGCTCGGATGACTCAGTCATTCCAGCATACAGAAATATCTCACTGGAGCTCCAGCTGAGAAGTAGTGATGTGTAAACATACACCGTATCCCAAAACTGTTAGACTCAACAAAATCAAAATCAGCACAATCCAGTTTATATAAAAAATAAAATACTTTATTTTTTTTTCTTCTAAAAAGGTGCAAACATGTAACTTTTGGTCACATTTCTCAATAAGTAACAAACTGTTTCCAGGTGGAAAAATTTGAGAGCACTCATTTTGTTTCAAGGAATACTAATTCAGACAGAGAGAAATGTACTTTTCTCCCTTTGTCATTTGTTTGATGAAATGGTTGGATAGGACACTGGTATATCTTCTTCATCAAAGCACCAGTTCAGTTGATTTTCCCCCTACTAATTCAACAAAACTACCATTACAGACTCTATTTTATGAGCTGAATGAATGCAGTAGATCAGACAAGCTTTGAATCATAAAAAAAGAGAGGCTAACACTGATGTATCAAAGCATTAACAAAAAAGGCAACACAACTTTAAATTAAGTTAGATAACTGTACAATATATATATATACATATACACACATACAAACACACATAAACACACACATATAAACACATACAGTATTTACACTATTAAACTATCATTTTTTTTTAAAAAAAAAGTTGCCCGTGACAAGCAAATGATTGCCACAAGCTGTCCAGTCTAATTCAGATTCTTTTGGAACAAATCCTCTGAATCAGAATTTCAAAGGCAGAATTATTGCCATTTTCAAATAACATAATTACTTAGCACCAGCTGTTACTGTCACAAAAACCAGTGCCAATAACTTTGCTAAGGAGTGTTTTTTTTGATTGCACAGTTAAAGAGGACACATGCCACCACATTTTGAAAATGTTTCTCAAGACTGCCTATGTCCCTTAATTAATTTCTATTCATCCTTCTCCTCAATATATTCTGAGATATGAATTATGTATCATCTCTCACTATTCTTCATCATCATTATCAACATTATATTCATATTATTATTCTTCCTTCAAACCAACGTTTGGGGTCAGTAGGTAATTTGACCTTATGGTCAGATGGAACAATTTTGTTATTTTTGTTTTAAACTTCAGACATTTAAATCACTTGTGCTATAGAATCATGTTTAACAAAATGAGATGCCATTATCAGTTCAAGTTGAGGGCCAAGTTCAAAAATCTCTCATGGGGTTTTATGCCATGTCTCCATACATCTTCCGGTAGTAGACTGATTCAAAGATATCATTGTCTCCAGGACAGTTATAGTGGCAGGCACAAGTCTTGATAAACATCATGCTCTTCTTGATGACTTCACCATCAGGACATTTGAATTCCACAGGGAGAGTGGCTGTTCTGTGGGGGGTGCAACAACGCCCATCAGTGCAGACACCACAAAATTTGGCTCGGTAGGTCTTTACACTGGTACAGCCAGACAGCTCAAACTGGATAGGCTTAGAGATCTTGGGTGTACGGATGCATTTTTTACCTTTCTGTTGAAAAAAATAAATAAATCTTATATTGATACATCGGATAAACAAGGCTCCCATTCAGATCACCAGCATATGCAATATTTCCAACATTCACATTTTTTCCCAATTTCTTAACTTTTTAGGGTAAATCCTAGATTACAGATCAATTAGGGGACCTCCAGATGTTTTGGACTTCATCAATTCCAATAAGCACAGGCTAATGGCCAAGAAGTTACGGAAAATACAGCCTGAAATTCTTGAAACACATTAGTTGTCTGTCCTGCTCCAGCCATAGTTGAAGTCCCCTAGAGTTAGACACGACTGGACAGGGGAAACTATTATCTTTATCTTTAGTATAGGTTATCAATGGGTTCTATGTTTGGTTAAACTGAGCATCCAATCTACAGGATATATTTTTTGCCAGTCTTATATATGTCTTATGGTCAAACAAATTCATATTTTCCCCACACTCTAAAGATACTTAAATTTGCCTTGTTTGTATCCTTTATTTATAAGTCCAATTTTCCTCATTGGACTTTTAGAAGACTGTTCATGCCTGGTTTCCTTGGAAGTTTTATTACTATTCATAGAAAACCCAGTTTTTCAACCCAATATGGGCTATGATGTAGGGAACAGGTGAGCAGAAAGAAGAGGAATTCAGCACTCTGAGGAAAAGCAACTTTTGCAGACTTACTTGCTAAACAATTTTTTATATGAAACATTTTTACAGAAGTAAGCAGCAGAAATGGACAATTATTTACCTTGATACTCTCCTCAAGATCTGCTTCGCATGGCCTCACCATGCAAAGTCTGCTTTGCTTCTCCAATCTGCAGTGGGCATTGTCATTGGTGACTCTGGTCGAGATTCCCATTCCACAAGTTTTTGAGCAGGCACTCCATTCAGTGGTCTGGACCAAACAGTTTGCACGCATCAGTGATGGGTCAGGTCCATAGGTATCTTCTAGTCTGTAAGCTGAAAAACATAGGGAAACACTAAGCTTATATCGGAGCATTAAGGATCAAACCGAGCAAGTGTGATTACGACAACAGACTGACAAAAGTGGGTCCATGCAGTTCAAATTAGCACAGCAACGCTCCAAAGAAATATGATGGAAAGTAGGCTCACCAGCAAGAGCAGGTCCAACTGCAGTGCGTTCTTTGTCCTTGGGCTCATCACACACCCATTCCTCGCAGCATTTTCCTGGGAGTTTCACTCTGCGTGGGTATGGGCAGTCAGGACTGGGCAGACGAACATCCATGCTGCAGAGAGGCACACAGCCTACAGCTCCATCCAGGCAAGTGCACTGGTACTTGCAGCTACTCTGGAAGGACTCGCCACTCCGATACACCATGCCTCCAAATATACATGGAGCGCCATCCTTTGCTGCAAATAGAAAACAGGATTCACTCATAAATACTCAGTGCCGGGTTAATATCAGGACTCTAGAACTATACAAGAGAAGGGCTACACAGAACTGACTTCCAGTTTTCTTTATGTTCAGCTCTTCTGCCTTTAATAACAGGCAAGTGTTAGAAGTGTAAAATTTTGGGTAAAACTTTCCCTGCTGAATGAAACCTCCTAAACTATGGCAAGATGTTCTATTCCAACTTTTTTTATACAGTACTTCTACTATTCTCAAAGTTACCAAGGTTGGAGACCCCCCCCCCCCCATAAGACTTGTGGACTTCAACTCCCAGAATTTCTCTTGCTGGCTTAGGAATTCTGGGAGTTGAAGTCCACAAGTCTTCAAGTTGCCAAGGTTGGAGAACCCTGATCTAATAATGGATGCCACCAGATCTCTCTCTCTCTGATTCCCAGAAAGCATAACTAGAATTCTGGGAGTTGTAGTCCTACATATTCCTAGAAGCCTTTGGGAGAAAACTGTCCAATCAGGCTCACTTTTAAAAACGAAATATACTTAAACCATAAAAGGAAAGCTCTCAGAATAGCGTGGCTTTGCATAGCCCTAGAACAGGGTTTGTCGATTTCAGCAACTTTTAAGACAGGCAGGCTTCCCCTACTAGAGAATTCTGGGAGTTGAAGTCCACTCATCTTAAAACGGATGCGATCGAGCACCTAGAAAAAGTCACCCCTTTCGGCTTTTCCCACTCTATTCCCATCGCTCCCGTCCCAAAAGAAAAAGGCAGGGCAGCAGACCAAAAGGCCACTACTCACCCGTGCATACGCCGATCTTGCGGTTGGTCGGGGAGCCGAAGTCGCAGAAGAGCCCTTTGTGAGGATCGCAGGGATCCTGCTCGGTGCAAAGGTCGCCTAGCTGCTTGGCGCAGACGCGGCAGCACCCGCAGCCATCCAGGACCAGGCTTACCCCGGGCGGGCACTTGGGGGGCGCGGAGGAGCACTGGCACTTGGCGCTGCACTCTTGGCCGGCCGCTTCCTGGGGAGACAGAGGGAGGTCGAGACGGTGGGTCAAACAACGCTCCAGCAGGTGGGCCCGGTGAGTAAGGAAATAGGAGAGACAGGACAGACAGACCGACTACCTGTCTCCGAAAAAAGACCACTTACCCAGCTAAGTAGAGCGGCGAGGAAAACCCAGGCGAAGGTGCGGGTTGCCATCCTCCTTTTCCTCGCAACTTTTCGGCACAGGGAGATCGGCAGAAGTTGCTGGCTGGTTTGGGAGCCGGGCGGATCTCTTTGTCAGATTGAGGTCCTTTTTGGTTTTAAATCTCGCTGGCCGGCGAGAGGGCAGGTTTTCCTTCGATCGGCTCGGCTTTGGGGGGAAAGTGCCGCTTTCTCTCCCTTTTCTCTCTGCTTTTAGAAGGAGAGCAATGGTTGGTCTGAGTCTCGAGCAGGCAGCGGGCTGCTTTTATACTCTTGAGGCGTCCGGGACGCGCCAATCGGCTGAATGGAGTCCCACACAAACAGCGACATTCCTCGCATTCCTCTCCACCTTCCTGCCTCGTCAAGTCACACCGGATTGATCCTGACCCCTTGACACTCCGCATTCCTCCTGTCTGAAAAAGCTGGCGCACTTCAGCGCACAAAAAAAGGCGCTGTATTTTCACTGGGGTGAAGAGGGGGGGGGGGAGAAGAGAGAGCTTTCCTTCCAGCTTCCAGCTTAGATTCTTCCTATCACCGCAATCTTGATTTATAGAAAGTTAAAAATATGTCTCCTTTGGAATCATTACTCTCTCTTTTCCCTCTTCAAAAGGCTGAACCCAGCATTCCTCAGAAACTCAGCCTGTCCACAACTGGCATCTATCAGTCTTAACTAACTTTCAAGAGGCATAAAATCCACTAGACTCACACACTTCAGGTGGAAAGTGAAAGGAGTTAAATGATTCCTTGAAAAGTATTATGAACTTTGTTAAAGAGATTTCATTTGAGCAATTATCCATTCTGAAGAGGCATTTTAAAAAGGAAGGCATTTTCCTGTTAAACCCAGAAGATTCCACCCCAAAAATCTGTTGTAAAATTGGAGTTCTTTTCCAGGTTAATGGAAAAATGTAAAATACTATATTCCAAAACTCACATTCAATTTTCTTCCACAAGATTATAATTATAATACACAACTACAAGATTTCCTGCTTCCTAAATGACTCTTAATATGCTAAAATCACATTTTTTAAAAAACAACAACAATGAGATCCCCCATATAGTAAAATGATTAATAATCCAATCTTGGACTTAATAATCCTATATATTGTCCTGTTCAGTTTAAAGGCAATTGTCTCTGTAATAGCTCTCAGTACAAACTATCTGGAGGAAGAGCTTCCTAGTGGAGAGATGAGATCCATATCTATCCACAATTTTATATAGCAATAGCAATAACACTTAGACTTATATACTGCTTCATAGTGCTTTACATACATGCATGCATACATACATACATACATACATACATACATATATGTGTGTGTGTGTATACATAAACAAAAGATATATAGATATAGATATATTCCAAATAGGTACCCCTTTTCATACATACATACATACATACGTACATACATACATACATACATACATACACATATACATATACATACACACACACACATACATACATACACACACACACACGCACACCTATGTATGTATGTTTATAGACCAAAGTGGTCCCAGTGTGGTAAGAGCACGCGGGGCTGTGATGTCTAAGCTAGGAGAGTGGCTCCAACAGATCCCAGGAACCATATCGGAGTCCAGAAGGTGCTATGCTAGGAACAGCTAAGATCCTACACAAAAACTCCCAGATCTCTGGTAGAAGACTCGAGATTGAGGAAGACACATACCACCCATAAGGATGAGAACAGATTTTTTTAAATATTTATGTGCAGTATTTATTATACACATATCTTCTCTCACACACACATAAACACAAACAAAAGAAAGACAGACTTGGAAATTGAATCATTGGAAAGTATTGCAAACTGAAGTTGGGCGGTGCACTTAGGAGTCTGTCCTCTACAATGCATGATGAGTTTATGTTCACTATTTCTTGTGCATACTCTAACATTCATCAAACTGTTTAAAGAATAGTTACATCAGTAACTGTAATCATATCCCACAGGCTCTTAACAATACTACTTGGGAGATAATAAACGGGGTTTAGAATCACTGCTTGTATTCCTTCCTAGTGAAGTAAATGATGGTGCTCCATTTGCTTTAATCGGTGGATTGTTGTTCTTTGTGATCACCACCCTCAATGTCTAGAGCTACTTGATTCCTCTCTTGCCATGAGTGAGAACAGAGAATTCAAGAGGGGGAAGGGGAGAAGAGGGGGTGGGTAGTTGGTAGCCCAGATGGTTGCTAGGAGCAAAGCTGGGATCTCTTTATTTTCTTTTTCTTATTAAGACTAAAAGACCCAAGACATAAGGTTCTAGAAATAACAGTGGTGGAAAGCTTTCTGCTAATTTCTTTGCAGACTCCTGATAGTTAAATGCTTCCCTTCCCCCACCCCACCCCACACACCTAGGTACTTTTCTGTGGAAAGAAGTTTATTTGCGGCACTTCTTATTATATGATCACCCAGAATTGTGTATTGTACAATGCCTAGCTTGCAGGATTAGGCCACTGAATCATGCTGGAATATTTTCCCTAATAACTACTTTCTGTTAAGAGAGAGAGAGAGAAAAAAAGGAGGGAGGGAGAGGGAGAGACGCTACATGCTCTAAAATTACTTGGCACGTAAAAGCGAGACAGAAGCACGGAAGATGTGCTCTGCTTTTCCCACTGGGTATGAACTCATCCTTTGTAAGCAACACACCCGACCAGTTTTTTTGCTCCTTAAACATGTTGTCTTCCCTCAATAGTTCCACAGCTTTTTTTTTTTAAAAAAAGATGATACTATTTATTGAAATGAGGCATTATGTCTCTGCCTGCCTCTATTTTTACATACTAATCTCCCTTCCTCAGAGGAGTTTTTTTTATCAGGCGTGACCTG
Organism: Protobothrops mucrosquamatus; assembly: GCF_001527695.2. Taxonomy (NCBI): domain Eukaryota; kingdom Metazoa; phylum Chordata; class Lepidosauria; order Squamata; family Viperidae; genus Protobothrops; species Protobothrops mucrosquamatus. The sequence goes on from NW_015386355.1 coordinate 56,901, forward strand.
CAACCCGCCACACTTGCAACAGTCCAAGGAGGTGGGTTAACCTGAGCAAAAATGACCTGTTGCCCTTAAGCAGCTCACGGCTGGGGTTTCAGCTGAGCCCAGAAAGCTGTATCCATAGCCTTTAATCTAAGAGTTGCAGTGAGTGGACAACTTAGAAGTGAATTCCTGCCTTTAAATTGGTAGTCCTCAACTTGTGACAACAATTGAGACTAGGATTTCAGTTCCCAAACAATGGGGTGGTTAAGTGAGTTGTGCCCAATTTTACGACCTGTGTGGTCATAGTGGTTAAACAAATCGCTGCAATTGTTTTCAAACTCAAGAGCATGTAGTGTAGTCCTCTCCTGCCGTAAATGAATCACGCAATCATTGAGCAAATCCAGCTTCCCAAATTGACTTTGCTTGTCAGAAGGTCACAATCCATGGCAGTTGCCAAGTGCCCAAATTTTGATCACTTGGGAATGCAGCAACGATTGTTAAGTGCAAAGAATAGTTGTTAAGTCACTTTTTCCAGAACAGTCGCTAAACGAATGATTGTTAAGACAAGAACTATCTGTACACTATATCTCGGTTTAACCTTTATAAGGTTGTTTGTTTTTAACTTTTGGGAGGCACCCAGGGATGTTTTGGTGTTGGGTAGTCAACTAGCCAACTACCTTTTGCTACAGGTGGTTGTAGGTATAAGCACAGATGTAAAATGCCCTGGTAAAAGAAATTGAAGGACAGTCTGGGTAATGAACCCATTGTTCCTTTCTTGACAAGTTACTATAATGAATTGTTTCTGTTGTTTATTACTGCTTTTCTCCTTGTCTTGTTGTTTTAACGTTATGCACTGCCTAGAGTCACTTAAGCTATTAAGGCGGCTTATACGTTGAAAAAATAGAGATAAATACTCTTCACAGTTTATTTATTCATTTGTTTATTGTCTTTCTGTGCCTTTGTACCTAGAAATAAACTTACAGTAGTTTAATAAAAATGCATAACACATTGTTAAAAAATAAAGTCTAGATAAAACAAAAATATACCATAATACACAGGCAGGGTAGTTGCCATTCACTCCACTCTGGAATAGCTTTGTTTTATCAACTTCCGAAAAGCCAGCCATGAGGGAACCCGAGAGATTCCATAATATGGGGGACTGCTATTAAAAGCGTTCCTTCATCTCATCCATTTGGGAGACCATTAAAGGACGCCGGCAGTATATGTATATAGTGGACACATCTAACAGTATTTCAATGCCAAGCCTCATAGGGCTTTAAAGGTAAAAACCTGATCTTTAAATTCCACCCAGAAATGAATAAGCCTCTTAATTTAGTTATCATTTCGAGTTGAATCAGGTAAAAAATATGTCCCCAGGGCCTTTAAGGACAATGACAATTTTTTTTCCCCCAGGCAAAAGTCTGCAGTTAGTTTTTACATGGAAAGCTTGGGACATCCTTGAAAAATTGGGAAGAGATGCAGCTAGGTCTAGACAGTCCCACATTCGATTTGAGTTATATTTCATTTCAATATAGCTAATTAAATGCAGTTCATTTGTCTATTTTCCCATATATGTGGTAATATTTTTCCTTTCTCCCTTAGTAAAAAAACAACAATGAAGTAGATAATTGGGGAGGGGTCTGGGAAGTGGATATTAAGTGCACCTGCTTTAAGGCAATGCTTTTGCATCAGAGCAGTTGCAAGCCAGACCTCTGGGTACATCCTTTGTCCTGGTGTGGCCCGAACGTCCGAAGATGTCACTTGCCTGGGGCCAAACAGAGAGATTGTCTTCTGTTTAAATAGGGCAGGGCTCTTCTATGTGCTCTTGAGTTTGAAAACAATTTTCCCTACGACTCTACCCAGGTTTTGCCTTCTCCAAATCGGACAGCCGGGTTGCCCAGGGGAAGAGTACTTTGCTTGCAAAATCCTGGGTCCAGCTCTGAATTTCTTGGTGGAAGAAAAGGCAGAATTATAACAACACAGGTCCATTTAAAAAAAATATATGGCTGATGATCAAATTGGCCTACAAAACCAGCCCCCTCCACAATTTGGGAAATATAGTTCCACCGAAAGCCAGCCAAGTTTTTTTGGCAAATGAGGCAGAAAATCCCACAACTGCATTTCCCCATACCTGGCAGTAAAAACATAGTAATAATAAGTGCAATAACTAACAATGAGTTGCCCTTTAACGACATTCAGATCTGCTGCCAAAGGCTGCCACCCTTTTTTCCCCCCCTCAGATTTGGGCTGGCCCTGCAATTTGATCCAATACCCAGGAAAGCTGCTTTTTAATTCTGAGCTTAGAAATGTGGATTTCATCAGAAGGCTCTTCCAAGGAATTAGTGGGGAGGGTGCTCGTTCCAATTAGCTCTTGGCTCTTTCGCATGAAATTGGGTCTGGATCCAATTAGTAAGCATGATTTTCTGAAGCAGTTGATGAGAGAGTGCTGGACAGGTTGAGCTCAAGGAGTTTCTACATTAAAGACAAGGGATCGTGGCATTTTTATTAAGAAAGGTGACTTGCAAATGCATACCAGTAGTCCTCGATTTACAACGGTTTGTTTAGTGACCATTCAAAGTTACAACAGCACTGAAAAAAGCGACTTATGGCTGTTTTTCACACAAACAACCATATGCAGCAAGCCCAAGGTCAGGTGATCAAAAATTTGGATGCTTGACAACTGTCTCACATTTATGATGGTTGCAGTGTTTCGGGGTGATGCGATCACCTTTTGCGCCCTGACAAGCAAAGTCAATGGGGAAGCCAGATTCACATAACAACTGTGTTACTAATTTAATAGCTGTAGTGATTCACTTAACAGCTGTGGCAAGAAAGATTGTGAACTGGGGCAAAACTCACTTAACAGATGTCTCACTTAGCAACAAAAATTTTGGGCTCAATTGTTGTAATACGTTTAGGCTCAATAGAGAATTTTGAGGTACAGAATATATGGTTACTATTCAGGCCTCTTAAAATATGCTGCCCTGTAATATCGGTGCTGTTTGCCATTATTTCCATTCAAAGTGCCCTTCATAAGAGAAGTTTGCAATGAATTAAACTTGCCACTTGCCCCCTCTTTTTCCATTGAAACATAACATGGGCATAGCCCCTTTCCAACACCACACTGACTTTTTTCCTAAGAACTCTCCTTAATGGAAAAAAAAATCCTCTTTTGTAAAAATCCAGTAAAAAGCTGCTATGGTAGCCCATACACATTTCTAAATTCATGAGTCTTTCCAAAACCTCTGTTTACTTGGATGCCTGCAAGAAAAGGCTGCATTTACCCACTTCTGAGTCAATAATGGACACACCAAACTATGTACAACATGCTTACGAAAAAGAAAACGTAACCAGGTAAATAGAACGATACTTTAAAATGCCCAAATATGGTAGAAAATAGTTGGAGAGAGAAGGATAGTTTGTATTATACATGTCATCGAATCAGAAATGACTGAGTTGAGGAGACGGAAAGCAAAGCAATTTAAAATGGCCTGTGACCATGATCCAAACCTGAAGGGGAAGACAAAATGAGCACTGACAAATGATAAAGTGATTTTAATGCTTTGACCGCTTGCCTTGAAGCAGATGGATGAAATCATTAAATGCTGATTAAATAACTGCTGTATGGATTTATGTAGATTTTATATAGATTTGCTTCTTTTTACTGTACATTTAATAGCATATTTTTGTAGCTGAAGGGAGAATGAAAAATAATTTAAAATTTCATGAACATAAAACTAATAGTTTTATATTCATGCTGGCTGAGGAATTCTGGGAGTTGAAGTCCACAGATTTTAAAGTTGCCAAGTTTGGACCCTCCTGAGTTAGATAACTGAAATGTTGGATTAAACACTGCACATCAGAGATAGATAATATCCTACCCTCCCAATATATTGGTCCATTTCCTATCAGGTCCAGTTATGATGCACAATGGCAAAAGATTGTTGGGATCAAAAGTTCTAGAGGTTATCAGGTTGACCTTTGTGAGACTTTGTCCTGAGTACTGGATAATATTACATGTGAATTGACCCATTTTGCTAGAGAACACCAACAACCCACAGTTCAAGTTTCCCCGTATGATTACTGGGAACTCTTCCATTTAAAATCGAATTAATCCCGAGCATGACGAATAAAACTCTTCATCCTAAATTATCCCAAAATAAGTCTAATAGGAGCATACGTCCTGAGAACTTAGCGTCCTGAGGCTGCTCTGGATCGTTTGAATGCAACAAGCAATCCAACGTTTTTTGAAAGGGAAGAGGAAGGAGAGAAATTTTTGGTGAATTAGGTTATATTGTACACAAAGAAGGAGGAATAGAAATTGAGAAAAGAAGAAAAAGAGGGTGTGCTTCCATCACTGGACATATTCAAGAAGAGACTGGGCAGGCATTTGGTATAGGGCAGGGGTAGGCAACCTTGGCTCTTTTATGACTCGTGGACTTCAACTCCCAGAATTCCTGAGCCAGCCATGCTGGCTCAGGAATTCTGGGAGTTGAAGTCCACGAGTCATAAAAGAGCCAAGGTTGTCTACCCCTGGTATAGGGACTTCTCTTTGAGCAGGGGGTTGGACTAGAAGACCTCCAAGGTGTCTTCCAACTCAATTATTCTCTACTCTGTATCTATTTGTTTTTCAGTTTGATTCTCATTCTTTCTCTTTGAATAACCAAAGTACCTTCTTCATATTGATTATTTACTTTTGTCTTCAGTTTACATTCATTTTGTCTATTCTTGTTTTACCACACACACGGCTTAAATGCCCCATTCCCACTACAATCAACATATTTTTATGTTTTTCCCGACTAAGCCAACTCCCATTTCCATATATGAAGTTAACAGAAACATGTTTTTGTATACATACTGACAAATCTTCATTCCATGGAACAGTTCATATACCCAGCTGTCTATCTCCACATATCCAAATTTTCCTGCATCACTCATGGACCACAGTGCTGCAGATCAATGAGTCAAGTTGCTACATGACTTATATCTCTCAAGTGACCTGACTTTGTGTCCTCTATCTAAGGATATCTACGTATTCTTCAGAAAGAAAGCCAATTTCAGTTTGGTTTTGGGAACAATTTTGGACTTGATTCTCTTTGTGTTTCACGAATTGCACAACGTATTGAGTATTTTAATGCTGTGGGTTGTAATTTTGTTGCTCTGTACACCCTAGAGGAATGACTCATCAAATACGTGTTGTGCTGATGTGGTCATGCTAAAATTAAATGTGTGGTATTGTCAGTAGCTTTTCTTTGCCAGGACTTATGAACAAAAGGTATTCCATCATTTTAAGAACGATGGGCTGTCATGAATAGCTGATTGTTCATATGGACTCCTTGACTTTTGTGCAGGTGTTAGTACAGCAGCTCTTTTTCAGACAGCATATTTTTTTCTGATCAAATTAGGAATTCACTACAACAGCAACACAGTTTTATTTACACAGCTATAGGTGGAATGTGTGTGCCGACATTAGCTTCAACTGGTGGTAAGACTTTTTTTTTTTTTAAACCCCACAGGTGTGGATCTGTGACATTCTTTCTTTTATGTTTATCCTTCTCCTTTTTTGAACTCATACCTTCTTCCCTAAAAAAAAGTCACTTGATCAAGTAGCAGACATACGGGAAAGGGGAAAAAAAAACACCCAACCCTGGCAGGGCTGCAGGAAAGTGGCTAGACTCGGAGTGTTTGTGTACTTAAAGAAAGAATCTTGCACACTTTCAACCTTCAGTCATGGCTATTTTCTTATGAGAGCCACTGGAGGTCTGAGCCAGCCCTCAAAGCGGAAATCAAACGCTGGCTCCTAGAGGAACACGCCCGAAGAATGTGAAGCTGATCCAAATACTGTACGCAATGCTCTTACAAGGCTGTCAGCTCATAGGAAGTGTGTAGCCCTATATGGACATCCCTAGCCTGAGCCGTTTGTCATCCTGAAGGGCTCATAAGCTGCACTGCAGATATGTCTGGTGTGCCTCAGGTGTTATAATGGACATGCATTTCCTTTTCTAAAGGCGCGCCAGATTGTTTCCCCCAAATGTTTAATAAATATTATCTCGCATTTCTGTGGAAGCCTGTTTAATCAGCCAGTAAACAAGTATTTATTTAAAGTGTCTAAATCAAGCACAGCTCTCTGTTCTGCTTCTGAGCTAGAAGTGAAGCATAAATAAAACAGCCTTCATTTGGGCCTGAAATTTGCTTGTATCTGTAGATGTGTTTACTTCGAAAACTTAATTTACTAGTGTATTTAATGCTTTTGGGGGGAGGGGTCCCTTTTACAAGTAGTCCTCAACTTATGACCACAATTGAGCCCAAAATTTCAGTTGCTAAGGAAGACAGTTAAGTGACTTTTGTTCCGTTTTATGACCTTTTTGCCACAGTTGTTAAGTGAATTACTGCAGTTGTTAAGTTAGTAACAGTTGCTAAGTGAATCTGGCTTCCCCGTTGACTTTGCTCATCAGAAGTTCACAAAATGTGATCACATGACCCTGGGGAACTGCAACCACCATAAATACATGCCAGTTGCCGAGCATCTGAAGTGTGATCATGTAACCATGCAGATGCTGCAACGGTCGTGTGAAAAACGGTCATAAGTCACTTTTTTCAGTGTCGCTGTAATTTCAAATGGTCATTAAAAATGGTTATAAGTCGAGGACTCCCTATAGTCTGCCTTGACTCTTGGTGATTGATTTCATAGTCAAGTATTCCATGGGTGCCATTTTTTTAGAAATGGCTTGCCCTTGCCCTTGCCCTTCCTAGAGTGACTGGCCCAAGGTCACCCAGCTGGCTTTGTGCCTAAGGTAGGACTAGAACACAGTCTCCCATTTTCTAGCTTGGTGCCTTAACCGCTATACCCTACTGGCTCTCACTGAGCTTCTAAATCAGGGGTGTCAAACTCTATTTCATTGAGGGTCGCATCAGCATTGTGGTTGCCCTCGGGGGAGATGGGGGGCCGTGCCTGGGTGGGCATGGTCATCTGGGTGGGCGTGGCTGACTTGACGTCACTTGCGTCAGAGGTCACCTGTGGCAGGCTGGGGGGGATCTGGGGGTCTCCGGAACAGGAGGTGGGACCAGAGTGGGTGCCTCTCTGTCCCTCTTGGGCCATATCGCGTGCCTCCCCCCACGCGTCTGCCTTCACCTGCCGATTGGAAGGCTGGTCCAACGGCCCCAGTATTCAGACCCACCTGTGCTACGCGGGCTGCATGTGTGTGTGTGTGTGTGTGTGTGTGTGTGTGTTGTGTGTATACATATGTTTATATATTGTCCAAGGCAAACTGGAATATAAAGACATTGCCAGAAAATGTATCTGTATTTGTTTCTGTCCTGTCACCCATCTCTCTCTTTCTCTGTCTCTCTCTGTCTCTCTCTCTCTCTGAAGCAGGCTATATTTTGACCTTCTGTTGTCACTGGACAGCCAACCAAGGATCTGCAGTTACCTAAAACTCTGTGCAAATAAATATAGGGTTTCTTTCTTTTTCTTTCTTAAAAAAAATTGGATCGTGGTTTTCATTTTACTCCTATTTATACCCAGATGGTTTATACTGCTTGTTCATCTGTTTAGTTTCTTTTCTCTCTCCCCCCAAATAAATCCTACCTCTTTTTTTAAAAAAATGCTTTTAAAATAGAGATGATTAAGAAATGAAAAAAAAACCCAAAACATTGGCAAAGACTAAAAAAATAAAAATAAAAATAGAAAGTTAAAAAAAAATTACAACAAACAGAAAAAAGTAACATACATGTAATTCTCGGCTTATGACCACAATTGAGATTAGCATTTCTGTTTTGGTTTGTGCCCAATTTTATGACCTTTATTGTCACAGTTATAAAACAAATCATTATAGCTGTTTAAGTGAATCATGTGGCCATTAAGCAAATCCAACTTTCCCATTCACTTTGTTGTCAGAAGTTGGTTGTAAAGGTCACAAATGCTGGTTTGGCCAAGCATCCACATTTTGATCACATGATCAAGGAGATGCTGAAATACTCATAAGTGCGAGATTGTTTATAAATCATTTTTTTTCAGTGCCGTTGTAACTTCAAATGGTGAACAGTTGTAAGTGTAGGATTCCCTGTATATCATTTCAGAATTGTAATTCTATATATAGTTACCTAATTTGGGTACATATTCAATTACATATATATTTTGAATACATTTCTAGAACTATTATGTTTTCTTTAAGTTAACCTACTGTATTTTGTATAAATGAATTCTGTATTTCAGTGTATTTCTCCATACAAAGGCTACGTCTACAGGCAATCTCATCGGAGGCAAGTACAATCAGTCCTCAATCCACTGAGTGAAAGGGACCAAATAAATCCTACATCTTGTGTAGCACAGCCCAATATGTTCTTCATTATTTCTCCTCTGGCCCCCATTCTGAGTCAGAACTCATGATCAACTAAGTGTTGAACTTTCCTTTCAAGTTTAAGGAACCACTCACCTCCGCCCCATACATATATTCAAGGTCTAGAATATATGTGCATCATATTTCCATTATATTACTACAACAGGATGCTTGGGAATCTCAGAATCATTAATGAATCTCTAAATACATTTCAGAAGCTCATCCTGTTACAAGAGAAAAGCACTTTAAATTACAGTTCCACGAGGACAGCATATAAGCCACCCAGGGTAGCTTTGGATAATGAAAGGCTGGCATATAAAATAAATAAATAAATAAATAAGCAGTTTTAGCAGCTTACTCCAAGCAAGAAATAAAAAAAAAGAATCCACATCACCATTGGGTGTCAGTGTCTTATACTTTCTAATCTAATGCATCTGGAGGCAGTCTCATTTTGTAGTAAAAAGGTAAAGGTTTCCCTGTCAGTCGTGTCTGATTCTAGGGCATGGTGCTCATCTTTGTTTCTTGGCCGAGGTAGTCAGCGTTGTCTAAAGACATTTTCCATGACTTTGTGGCGAGCATGGCTATATGCCAAAGACGTATGGAACACTATTACCTTTCCACCGAAGTGATACCTATTAATCTACTCGGATTTGCCTGCTTTCGAACTGGAGCAAGAAACGGGAGTTCTCCCCTGTTGCACAGCGTTCAGGTCTCAAACGTGGGTTGTCAGCTTTCCGGTGACAAGCTCAGCATTTTTAACCACTGAGCCAAGTAGCACCAAAATAATGAATTTGGTTACATTATTATTGTTGTTGTTGTTGTTGTTGTTGTTGTAAGGGACCTTGGAGGTCATCTAGTCCAACCCCAGCTCAGGAAGGAAACCCTATACCATTTCAGACAAATGGCTGTCCAGTCTCTTCTTAAAAACTTCTATGAATGTTGGAGTATTCATAGCTCCTGGAGGCAGGCTGTTCCACTGATTAATTGTTTTAACTGTCAGGAAATTCCTCCTTAGTTCTAGGTTGCTTCTCTCTTTGATTAGTTTCCATCCATTTCTTCTTGTCCTGCCTTCAGGTGCCTTGGAGAATAGCTTGACTCCTTCTTCTTTGTGGCAGCCTCTGAGATATTGGAACACTGCTATCATGTCATCCCTCGTCCTTCTCTTCATTAAACTAGACATATCCAATTCCAGCAACCGTTCCTTATATGTTTTAGCCTCCAGACCTCTAATCATCTTTGTTGCTCTTCTCTGTACTCTTTCTAGAGTCTCAACATCTTTTTTACATCGTGGTGACCAAAACTGGATGCAGTATTCCAAGTGTGGCCTTACCAAGGCATTGTAAAGTGGTATTAGTACTTCACGTGATCTTGATTCTATCCCTCTGTTAATGCAGCCTAGCACTGTGTGGGCTTTTTTGGCAGCTGCAGCCCACTGCTGGCGGTATGTATCATGACTGATATGTATCAATCTGATTAAGATTTCAGATTAAGCTGCAAAACCCTTCGAATTGTGCACATTTTGCAACTTCACTTAAAATTCCCTATTATCTGAGCAATGTAAAAAATAACACACCTGTTTTTATTTTCAGTGGATTTATTCTTCAGAATAACATGTGTATTGATTGGCACTGATAAACTTGCATTATCTGACATGAGGTTGAAACTACAGGCAGGAACGAAGTTCTTGCACATTCTTTGACATGATTTAAAGACTATATATATTTTTCTGAGTGATACGTGACATTTTTCATTGACAGTTGCCAATGTAGATACATTTTTGCTTTGGCCACTCCAATTAGACCAGCTGACAAGCAAACAGTAGAATTTCTTTGTCGGCAATGCTAATTAATGATGGAAGATCTGTGCCTTGGTGGTACATTTGTTTTTCCTATAAGGTCTCAAATTTGATCCTTAATGTTATTTATTTATTTGTTAGAGTTACATAAGAGTCGTAGTGGTGCAGTGGTTAGAGTACAGTATTGCAGGCTAATTTTGCTGACTACCAGCAGTTCAATTCTTACCAGCTCAAGGTTGACTCAGCCTTCCATCCTTCCGACGTCAGTAAACTGAGGACCCAGATTGTTGGGGGAAATATGCTGAATCTGTAAATCGCTTAGAGAGGGCTATAAAGCATAGTGAAGCAGTATATAAGTGCTATTGCTAATGCTATCTCTAAAAATTTCATCCTGCATTTTTTCCCCACAAAAATGTGGAGAGAGGGGGATGGGCTTGGTGTCACCCAGTGAGTTCCTGTGGCAGAGAGTAGAACTGAACCTGGATATATCTATAGCAGTCCAACATCTTAATCACTACACTATCCTAGTACAACCCATGTTTACAAATATTCATTAGCAGGGATCTCACAATTAAGCACTATGAGCCGCTGATGCTTTTCCCCCTATTTTTGTTAATTGGCACCTGGTCATCATCTTGCAGGGAAAGGGTATCTGAATGTCATAAACCAGAAAAAGGAGGAACAGTTGTGTCTTGCTGTTTCACTTGTCCCAAGAAGCAATGGGTGTAGAGCTCATAGCCAGAGAGAATGATAGTGGGGAGGAAAATGTAACAGACTGAGACACATCTTTACTTAAAATGGCTTGGCAAAGCTACCCTCTTGGGCATTTTAACTACTCTGATGAATTTGTAACACTGCAATAGAAAACTGTGCCTTACAGATACTTTAGAAGGTCATAGCTACCTTTAGATGAGGCTTTCTGAAGGCCTTGTAAAGAAAAATTATGAGAGAGCTATAAAAGCCTTGGAGATTTTCCTTTTTTATAACAAGCAGTAAATATGTAATGGTGTGTTTATAGCTAAAAAAAACCCCTCTTCTTTAAGACCACAAGAGGGAGCATGTATTAGGCTGCATCTTTTTGCTGTTAGATGATTTTGGGCAAGCAAGAAATCGTAAGTTTTGAGGTAACTGCTTCATGGATTCTCTGAGTATGTTCACCAGTGAATACATGATATGTATGTTATTTTGCCCCTGCCTGGAAGGAATCCACTCCCCAAACAGTTCTACATCCATCAAATGTTGAGTGCAAGTAATTTTGCATAATCACAGTGTTTGTCAAACATGGCCACTTGAAGACAAGTGAACTTCAATTCCCAGAATTCCCCAGCCAGCATGCCTGGCTGGGGAATCCTGGGAACTGAAGTCCACCTATCTTCAAGAGACCAATGGAATGAAAAATACAAGTCAAAATATTTCAGATGGTCATTTTCTATGGTAGCATTACTTACTACCACTTTACAATGCCTTGGTAAGGCCACACTTGGAATACTGCATCCAGTTTTGGTCACCACGATGTAAAAAAGATGCTGAGACTCTAGAAAGAGTACAGAGAAGAGCAACAAAGATGATTAGGGGACTGGAGGCTAAAATGTCTAGTTTAACGAAGAGGACAAGGGGGGACATGATAGCAGTGTTCCAATATCTCAGGGGCTGCCACAAAGAAGAGGGAGTCAAGCTATTCTCCAAGGCACCTGAAGGCAGGACAAGAAGCAACAGATAGAAACTGATCAAGGAGAGAAGCAACCTAGAACTAAGGAGAAACTTCCTGACAGAACAATTAACCAATGGAACAACCTGCCTCCAGAAGCGGTGAATGCTCCAACACTGGAAGTTTTTAAGAAGAAACTGGACAGCCATTTGTCCGAAATGGTATAGGGTTTCCTGCCTGAGCAGGGAGTTGGACTCGATGACCTCCAAGATCCCTTCCAACTTTATTATTACTATTATTATTATTATTATTATTACTATTATTACTATTACTACTACTACTATTATTATTATTATTATTATTATTATTATTATTATTATTATTATTATTATTATTATTTACTCAAGGTAACTCAAGGCAGTGAACATACCTTGTCCTCCTGTTTTCCCCATAATAACAATCCTGTGAGGTGAGTTGGGTTGAGAGAGTGACAGGCCCAAAGTCACTCATCCAGCTTTCATAACTAAGGCAGGCCTAGAACTCACCATCTCCTATTTTCTAGGATAGCACCTTAACCACTATACCAAACTGGGTCTCAAGGACTGACAATCTAGGAAAATTATTTATTTGATTTTATTTCATTTATATTGCCGCCTATCTCATAATGGCAATGCTGGGCAGCTTACAACATTTAAAAAACAATGAGGCAGGACTAGAACTCACAGTCTCCCAGTTTCTATCCTGATGCCTTAACCACTACACCAAACCAGCTATCTGTATTAATAATATTTTTTTTTAAATAAAAAGTGGTAAAGTCCAATAAGACCTCTACTTCTTGCTTCTCTGGTTTTTAAAAATGTAAAGCAAACCAATATATATATATTTTACAAAAAAAATAAAATTGAAACCCTTGCTGACATCCAAGATCCTAGTTCCCCAGTGCACCAAAATAGAAAGGTGTGCCTGGACTTCCAATGAAAGCCTTCCATCAAAGGAAAATCTCACATCTCATTTTAAATACTCGGTATCCTACAGACAATCAAATTTTCAAAGCCTTCAACTCCCAGTGAAAAAGTAAAATTATCAAGAGATTATCAAAAATGCCAAATATCCAGAATTTGTCAGTGAAAGTTTTATGGACAGGAATGCTAAGCAGTCTGGATTTATAAGCATACACTTTTACAAAATTGTTTTTAGTAATGCCAATTAAAATTCTGCTTAATGTTTTGCAAAGTTTCCAGTTGTGACTGATGGGATGGAAATGTATATTTTATTACTTTAGGGGTATAAAACCTATAATTATATATAAAGTATAGAATAATAAGAAAGAGGAACATTCTGGAATGGTCTAAAAGCAATAATGACTTGGTATTTGCATCTGATCCAAGAATAAGAGTCTTATCACGATTGTGTTATGAATCTGATTTCCCCCAGGTTACAACAGATCAGGAAATGCACTACATGCCAAGACAAATGTGTCAAAGAAATAATTTTCTGTGATTGTTTTTTTTTTGCTTTCATTTTTATTCTGAGGACATCAGCAAATGAAAAGGTCAAAAGAAAATAAATGTTTGAATTAGGAAATGAAAAAAATGCTTAATCACTGCAGTACAGAAATCTAGATATAATTTTAAAATTAACCTCAAGCTGGATAATTGTTGGGTTAAAAAAAATGTGATTTCTAAGCTATTTTTTTTTCTACAATAGAAGTCTCCAGTTTAGAGGAATGTCCAGAAATGTTAGGAGGTATCTGATAACTGCCATTCAATAAACATTATGCTATGATAACAGGTTATATTGTCCATGGGTGTGACATTGTCGCACATGAATGTGTTTTCTCTTCTTAATTTTCATCTTTATGTATGGATTTCATTGTTTGTATATACTGTATATATGTTCGTGGTTTGGTCCCAGCACTAAAATAGACAATTCAGTTATCTGCAATAAGTCTATGATTACATTCATTTCTCCATGGTTTTCTTCATCCACACTGTATTTGTTTCATAAGCCAAGGCAAAATCTTTGTACATGGAAGGCATTATAATGCTGCTAGGACATAGATTATGAAAATGATAACTCTGTGTGTGTGGGAGAGAGAGAGAGAGAGAGAGAAAGAGAGAAAGATCTGATTAAATGGAGGAAATTATCTATGGTCCAGTTGGACTGGAAGATATAGATAAATTGGTGTAGTTGGTATTTGAATAAGAATCATCCCCAAAAATGGATGGAGCTGTAAACTAAATTGGCTTGTTGAAAAATTCAAAAGGTGGCAAATGTTTCCCCAAGAAAACTACATGGGTGCCTGATTAAACATGAGACTTTGAATATGATAATGGAACAATGCTAAAATCATAGTGTTATATTATCTTTGAGTACACTTGGTGATGTCCCAGACAACTGGAGAGAAAGAAAATGTTGTCCCTATCATCTAACTGGAGAAAACAAAATCATCACTAGATCTAGTTATCAAAAGAGATGGTGGGCTTCCCTTTCATGGGAAGATTTTTAAGCAGAGGCTGTACGTCAGTGGTTCTCAACCTTTTTAATGCCGCGACCCCAACCGGTCGTAAGTCGAGGACTAAACCGGTCGTAAGTCGAGGACTAAACCGGTTGTAAGACGAGGACTAAACCGGTCGTAAGTCGAGGACTACCCAACCGGTCGTAAGTCGAGGACTTTCTCTGCCCGGGAGCGCCGGCCGAGGCGTAGCTGGCAAGTGGCAGAGACGGAGCAGGCCGACCACCAGCTGGCCCAGCCCAAGGGAGGTAAGGCACCTGCCGGAAAAGGGGGAAAAATGGCGGACAAAAAAAATGGTGGACAGCCTTGCTTGGCGACCCCCGTGAAATGGTCGATCGACCCCAAATGGGGTCCCGACCCACAGGTTGAGAACCACTGCTGTACGTGTATCTTTCCAGGTTTTAGGGGGTTTGAATTTGTATTTTATCAAAGGGTTGGAATGGCCCCTTTCAACTTCATAATTTGAATTACCTTACTTACTGTGAAGATTTTTTAAAGGGGAAGAGATCTTAGTGAGACAAGAGATGTCTACCATGAATGTTTGAGAGGCACAGCATAGTTCTGAAATGAATCCTGCTGCTTGTAAGTTGTATAAGAATATCAGGCATCAATGGTAATTATTTTAACTGTGTTATTATCAGAGCCATTAATATGTTCTGTAAAATAAAACTTACAAGAGAAGAATGGCAGTAAAACGAACAGACATATTTGCATAATACTACATATTGCTTTCAGAACTGGAAAAATTAATTCTAATATCCCGTTGGTTTGTATATTGATATATCAGAATTGCATAATATTTAATAACAAAAAGATAGCAGAGAGAAGTTACCATTTGGTTTGCAGATTAAAGTTTCAAAATGTTTTTTTGTTAATAGATATAGTTATTTTTATTCCTTGAAAAAAATGTCCAGAGACCTAAAAAGACAGCTGTAGTAAGAGCAACCTTTTCAAAGGTCTTGTAAATTTTAATCATTGCAAATATTTCCCCTTCCAGAGAGTATTAAATACAGACACAAAATAAATAAGATGGGTTATAAATAAGCTCCGTGTGTAATGCTTTGCTTTACTGTAATCATAGTAACTGTTAGTGTTCTCTCTTTTTAAATGTAATTAATAAATGCAGTTTTATTAAAAAAAACAAGAGTAAAAATTACTACAAACTAAAATAAAGTAAGAAGAAAAAAAAGGAAGAAATAAAAGAGAAGGCCAAATCGCACGAAGAAAATGAAAATAAAACCTGTAAGAAAACAGAAATGAAAGAAAAAGATACAAAGAAGTGACTTTTAATCATTTACTGCATTTAAAAGTACAATTTACCTTTCTCTAAAATTACACCATGCCTCTCTTCTAATCTATTTAATTATCCAATAAGTTTATTTTTTAGTATTGTACACAAAGAGTCCATAATGAGTTTCCTGTCAGCAATAAAAGTACATATTGTCTTTTCTCTAATTAAACAGGTCAATTTGGCCAACTCAGCAGGTTCCCTCAACTTTACCAAACGTTTTTCCATTGCAGATGTTGCTAAATCTTTCCATCTTTGTGCATAAAAATAATCTTGTGGCAGTTATCATGGATAGTATCTATAAAAATACAAACATCTATGTTTTTTTCCAAATATCCATCCAATAGTACAGGAGGAAGTAATTATTAATATTCTCCAGCACTTTTTCAACATTTGCCTGGTGACAGCTGATATTATACTCAGATAAAGTCATGCAATGAAGTTATCTTCAAGGGTCATTTATGGGGGTTGTTATGTAATAACTACCGTTTAAAGTCACAAGTCTTTGTGCTTCTTTTCTCTGAATTCTTACCTTAATTCTTTCCTAAGAAATGGACATTTCTGTTCAAAGAAGTTATATGGTAGCGCTTACAATTTAGAGACTAACAAAAAAGCACTAAATATGTCTTCATATAATATCACTAACAACTCTATGGGGATTGAAAAGATGTGTAGGCAATATGAATCATCTAGAACAGTGATGGCGAACATTTTAGAGACTGAGTGCCCAAACTGCAACCCAAAACCCACTTATGCATCATCGGGTGCTGGGTGGGTGTGGCCCATTGGGTGGGCGTGGCCCATTGGGTGGGCGTGGCTGCGGTGGTAACAGCAGACTGGGTGGGACTAAAAAGTTCAATCAATCAATTCCAACTTTGCAAGATCTTTTTTTTTTCCCGCGAGAAGTTGAAATTGACTGATTGATTAAACCTTTTTTTTTTGCACACTGTATATATTTTCTGATTTAAACTCTTTATATCCTTTGCTTAAACACATACACTCACAGATAACCAGATATCTCCCTACCTAACATCAAACTTTGATCTCTCTAGGTTTCAGGTATAGAAGTGGGAATCCCACCATACCTGTTACCTAATTCTATGTAATCACATGCATTGGGTATGTCCAGTTTAACGAAGAGAAGGACGAGGGGGGACATGATAGCAGTGTTCCAATATCTCAGGGGCTGCCACAAAGAAAAGGGAGTCAAGCTATTCTCCAAAGCACCTGAAGGCAGGAGAAGAAGCAATGGATGGAAACTGATCAAGGAGAGAAACAATTTAGAACTAAGGAGAAACTTCCTGACAGTTAAACAATTAACCAATGGAACAACCTGCCTCCAGAAGCTGTGAATGCTCCAACACTGGAAGTTTTTAAGAAGAGACTGGACAGCCATTTGTCCGAAATGATGTAGGGTTCCTGCCTGAGCAGGGGGTTGGACTCGATGACCTCCAAGGTCCCTTCCAACTTTATTTATTTATTTATTTTATTATTATTATTATTATTATTATTATTATTATTATTATTATTATTATTATTATTATTATTATTATTATTATTATTATTATTATTATTATTATTATTATTATCTTCAGGGGACAAAGAGGAGAAAGGATGAAACAAGCACTAAATATTAAATGACACAAAAGATAAATCATCTCCTGTGATACCAGGGACTTGGAAAACAGAAATGGATCAACATATTTTGGAAAACCTGAGCTTCAGAAGCTTTTTTCTACAATAATAATAAAACTCCACCTCTTTGGTACCTGATACTGCATGTGCATACAAAACAGGCAAAGCTTAACACTATTGCAACACTCTTTTTTTCATTTTGATGACGCTTTTCGATTCTGTGGACATGTCTTCATGTAATACAGGGGTGTCTAACTCGCAATGTTATGTGACGTGTCACGATATCTTGTGACTTTCCCCCCATTGCTAGCAATCGGGTGGGCGTGGTTTTGGCATGATGCATCCGGCCCGTGGGCCGGCAGTTTGACACCCCTGATGTAATCGCTCTAAGTTACCATCATTTCCACCTGCTTTTAGAACTTTTTACAAGCACTGATGATGTTATGTAATTTGGGTAATGAAACGACTGCAAGAAAACAACCAAGCTCAGGGAACACCAAGGACCCATCACTTCTTACAAGGCTTAGCCACTCCCAGGTTGTTAAATTTTTCCTACAGGGGAAAAGCTCCATGTAAACAAGTACCTCAAACAATCACAGATTAAATCAAGTATCATGTAAGAAATGGCATTCATATTGCTAAGTTCTTTTCTCTCTTCAACCTGTTCTAAATCACAGAAATGTTGCCCAGGGTAGATAAGTTTACACAACCAAATTGCTGTGTTATTTATTGTTCCAAAATGGAAACAATTTAGGTCTTATTCAACAGTTGTAACATCTGGAAAAAATTACTATGGCTATTTTTGGGGAGTTTTAATCCATTATATCTTGAAACACATCTGTCTCTGCTGTGCTTAGATAGAAAAGGAAAATGTTCTTGCAAATCTGATATGGGTGAAATGTAACAACAATGAAGATCTCATTATTTCACTGAGCAGGCAGTCTTCTAAATCTGAATAGGGCAAAAATAAAACAAGCCAGCCATGGTTTGTTGCATAAGGGGAGAGAGCCAGGAGCCTTTCTAAGTATGTTTTCAAGTTCTGTAGGAAAGTACATTATTCATAACCTAGTCATTCTAAATGTTACATTCAAGGAGAAAAATCTTGGATTAACTCATGGAATCAAGCACAACTGGCAATACCTTTTGACAAAAAACGCCCCATTGTGTTCTCTTACCAAGTAAGTCCTCGACTTATGACCATAATTGAGTCTGGAATTATGGTCATAATTCATGTGAGTCATGAAGTTGGTCACCACATGACAGCATCCAATGTTACTTTTCAAGTGAATGTGGTGGTTGTAAAGCAAATACTGCAGTCATTAAGTGAATGCCACAGTCGTTAAGTGAATCCATTGCTGGCAATGGGTGGGGTTGTTTTTTTTTTGACAAAAACCTTATTTCTTATTTCTGTTCTAAGTGACCAGACCTTCATATGCATTCCAATATGCCCATAAATTGAGAGCTTTCACATTGAACTTGCTATAGATAATACATTTATTTTGGGATATAAGACAATCCCAAGGTATTATGTGGATTAATGCTGTCTGAATAATGAGATTTCAGATTTATATTTTCACAAGATCAGAATAGGCAGTGCAGGAGAGAGAGAGAGAGTTACATAAGGATTTACATCACCTCCTCTCTGTGTCCTGCTAATTTCAGGTTACTCTCCTTTGCCTTTGTTCCTGAGTAGGAATGCATGGAGCTCTGATTCTCCGCCATTCAGTTAGCCAGATACTTGCCTTTTCTGGTTTCTATTTTGATTTTTTAAAATAAAGCTTCTTTCTGTTACCGGCTTCAACCTGCTTCACTTATCAGTGTTCAGGCCAAATTCCTGCTTTCAGGAATGCTCATCTGCACCTACAAAAACTTTCCCTTCAGTATTTTGAAGGTCCTATTTATCTAGAAACTATTTCTTTGTTTACATATAGCTCTCATTTCTGCTGGATCCCTTTCCCGCAATCCTAATTAAATTTTAGGAGATTCACAAATACTTGAATATTAAATGACACAAAAGACATGACAAACCAAATTGGACCAACATATTTTGGAAAACTTGATCAAGAAGCTTTTTTTCCCTTCAACAATAATAGTTTCTTTTCCATCTTTTTACCACAACTAACCATAGGTGAAGAATGATTATTGGCCATTGACATGCTTTATTCTCTTTTGTCCCTCTACACAAAGTATGAAGGAACTTAAATTGTATTTTGGCATACAAATGCAACGGAAAATTATAATCTGCAAGCCTCCTGAGGGTATAGTCAAAATCACATTAAATTAAATAAACATGTTTCAAATGTGTCTCATGAAAGTCACAGGATTAATCTATTCACACAAATTCTGTTACCGTTGTTTTTTTTATAAAAAAAAATAGTTTCCTAAAAGAAAAACATTATTTTCAACATGGCATGAGGCCAGGTTATTTGTGGAACCACTTATCTCTCATAATTTCTGTCTGGCTGATATCAGTTGGCAGAATTGGCATACTCCAGATCCCTTTGATTGATTCTATGTTGGAAGTCAGCACCCACCCACACTCCTAGAGAAGGAAATATTTTGGGGGATAGTAAAAAAGGCAGAATATTATATTTCCCCAAAGTAATAATAGAAAAATCTTAGACAGAAACCAGCCCCCAGAAACCAACCTCCTTTCCCTGCCCCAAGCAGAAACCAGCTTTTAGAAATGCAAATTTAGTAATTCATTCAGGAAGACTAGGGCCAGGAAGGTTTGAGCTGATGGGATTAGAAAAACAAAGACTCCCAAAGAGAGGAAGATGACCTGTAAGACTTAATAGGATTAACCCACCACCATTAGAATACCAGAAGGGCACACTAAGGCTCAGGTCAAAGTTCATTGCAAAGGAACAGAAAGAGCCTCAAATACAAAGCCACAGGAATAGAAACAATTCCAAACACAAAAGCCCAAGAAGGCATAAATACCCACCACTCCCAGCTCCATTTTTGTCAACTGCCCCAGAACTGCATGCTGTTGCTGTTCTGCTCTTCAATAAACCTTCAATAAGCCTCCATTTTTTTCCAGTGTCTTCCATTTTGTTTACTCCCAGCTTGGAACTGGACCTGATGATTTTTCTTTCCACACTATCTATTACAATTCAGGAAATATGTCTTCTTTGACATGGTGCTTGCCTTCTGGAACTGAATCCCTCCTGAGATCCATGTAGTTCCCCTCCTAAAGGTGTCCTGGAGACCTTGAAGGCCGTGATGGTGTTCTCTGAGGCCTTGGGGTAGTGTAGATGAAACCATCTTGGTGGATAAGTGCAAGCTATGCATTCATTGGTAAGATACCATCTTGTTTACATTGTACTGTATTTTTATTTTGCTGTTTGTTATTGTGATATTGCACCTGAAATCAATCAATCAATCTGCTAGACAGGAAGAATACAGGGGCTTTTAATCACTGATATGAATCCTTTAGTGCTTCTTAAATTTGGGTCGTGAGAGTACAAGACGAATACTAACCACCAGTATAGAGCATCTGTCATAGAGGTAGAAGATGAAATTTAACATACAATTCACATTTGCCTGCCTCAGATTATGCCAGTGTTTAATCAAGTAACATTTCCAGATATTGCAGATTTGTGTTTCTGGAGAAAGGCCTAATAGAATAATTTCACATTAACATAAGTATATCTGATAATGTTCTATTTTCCTTTTTTGTCACTGCAGTTCCTTTAAGATATCCTAAGCAAGAACAAGCAACAATTAAAGAAGAAATATAAACAAAGGTTTAACAACTAACTCAGGAGATTATGCACCAGTATTAGAGGATAGGGATAGGGATAGGGATAGAATAGAATAGAATAGAATAGAATAGAACAGAACAGAACTTTGGAGATGTTCTAATCCAGCCCCCTGCTCAAGCAGGAGAACCTATACCGTCTCAGACAGATGAATGTCTAGTCTCTTCTTAAAAATCTCCAGTGATGGAGCACCCACGATTTCTGGGGGTAAGCTGTTCCACTGGTTGATTGTCCTCACTGTCAGGAAGTTTCTCCTTAATTCCAGGTTGCTTCTCTCTTTGATCAGTTTCCAACCATTATTTCTCGTCCTTCCCTCTGGTGCTTTGGTGAACAACCTGGTCCCCTCTGCCTTGTGGCAGCCCCTCAGATATTGGAACACTGCTATCATGTCTCCCCTATTTCTTCTTTTCTTTAGACTAGCCAAACCCAAGTCCCGTAGACGTTCTTTGTATGTTTTAGTCTCCAGGCCTTTGACCATCTTAGATGCTCTTCTCTGAATTTTTTCCAAACTCTCAACATATTTTTTGTGATATAGTGACCAAAATTGGCTGCAGTATTCCAGATGTCTTACTAGGGTTTTATAAAGCGGTAATAATACTTCACGTGATCTTGATTCTATGCCTCTGTTTATACAACCCAGGATTGTATTAGCTTTTTTGATTGCTGCTGCACACTGCTGGCTTATAGTCAAGTGATCGTCCACTAGGACTCCAAGGTCCCTCTCACAGTTTCTGTTTTTAAGGTCTCGCCCAATCTGTATTTGTACCTTTGGTTTTTCCTGCCTAGATGTAAGACTTTGCTTACATATGTATTCAAATTTTTAGGGGTAAAGCCATTTTCCTCTTAGAAAAATGGATCTATCAAAAAAAGAAATAGAGAAATGTCCTTATTTTGCAGCAATTAGCAGAAATGTCCATATATGAAGATGGGAATATTCTGAATTTCCCACAGAGCTGTGTCAGATAGGACTTCAGATCATAGTGCCCTGTTTTCATATACTACACAGGGCATTCATTGTTACATATTGCAACGAGGATTCTGATGAAAGAGTCTGCTAGAGTCATTATGCAAAATAACATAAGAGAAACCTCAAAGAATAGTTAAAATTATTAGACTACTTGTTCATTACAGATCAGGTTATTTTCCATGGTTCATTCCCAGCATGGGGTGTTTGGTCATCAGCCCCTTTCAAGTTCTAAAAATGGCACAAGAGGCCTCTTAACTATCAGGCTGCCCTGTATACTTGGCATCAAATTCAGACAACTTGGAGGAGTTCATCTTAAGTTGCCTGTTTTTGCTCTTCAACTTTGTATACCTTTCCATAAGAAAGTGGGCCTATTTTTAGCTGTTGGCTGCTGAAACTGAATCCAGTGATGGGATTTTCATAGTTGTTTCTCCTTCCTTTAACTCAAAAGACATTAAAAAAAAAGTGACTTGAACATGTCTGGAAATCCTCTTTGCCTTTTGTGAAATCCAGCTGGTGCTTCGTTACTGGTTACTAGGCCCTTTGCTGTTTTGTCTTGACCTGTTAACTTCTCTTACATGACCAACTGATGTAATTTGGACTATTTATTTCCTACAAAAGAAAAAAAATTACTTTCCTGCAGCATTGCGGTAATTAAAACCAGCACCTAGTTCAGGTTTTGGGGCTAAGGCAAATGGAGGCAAACAGCTGAAGCAGGCAAAAGATGGATAATGATAACATAAGTGTAATTTTGTCTTGAAAATGATCCAATATGTCTGCTTGTGTCAAATATTACAACATCGTTATGTAAGTTCATATTGCTCATGTTGTCATTTGACATCATCTCGTCTTGTTACATTTGTTACTGACACATGGTTGTGCCTATGAACCATTATGGAGTACACTGGATACCGTATAATTTAAATTTCATTATGTTGCACCACACTATTTAACCATCTGCTTGCTAATAATAATGCTCATGGCTCTTGAGGGGATCTTTTCACCCAGATGGAAGGAGATCATAAGAGCATGTTTCATACTTGTCCAATTTGTTGTTCTTGCCAATTTATTATGGTTTGTCACATAGATTAGGCTAGATCTGGCATTTTTAATCCAACTATTCAGTCTTCCCAAGGACCAGGGATAGGAAGATGGTGGGTATGTTATTGACAAAAACATTAAGCCAACCAAAAGACATTCCATTTCATTAGACCTGATGTGAGAGAATCAATAGTATCTACGGTATGTCAGGGGTCTTCAAACTTGGCCCTTTTATGACTTGTGGACTTCAACTCCCAGAATTCTTCAGCCAGCATGCCTGGCTGAGGAATTCTGGGAGTTGAAGTCCACAAGTCATAAAAGGGCCAAGTTTGAAGACCCCTGATCTATGTAATAGTCCTTTCACCAGAGGAAAGATGGTCAGAACAAAAGTGTGGTAAAAGAGATTTATTGTACTTCTTTAGTATGGCATCCTGTATGCTGGCGAACTCAGAACTGGTTGAGAAGGAGATGAAAGAGGAACATCTGTGCAGGAAATGAAAGTCAAATCCCAACCTTCATACCTGTTCTGTGAACTGAAGCAGTCATCGCAACAACAACGCTAATGAATTATTAGGTAAGGATTCAATATCATCATCTGTTCCTGGCTGTGAGCTTTGCTTAAATAACATCCAGCCATTTTCAGAGAAAATGCTTATTTGTTAAGCATCGTCTGAGTTGAGATGCCAGTGTAGATTCGAAATACACAAAAGTAGACACTCTGCTGTGAGAAAGTGTCTGTGGAAGTAGTCAGTATGTTTAAAAGAGAGAGAGAAAGAGATATGGGAGGGTGTTTAGGGGGGAATATTCAACTATAGAGATGCAATTTAGCCAGTTCAGTGCCAACAAGAAAATCCAACAGACACCAGTTGCACAGGTGTCTTCAGCAGACAGTGTTGAAACCATTCATCTCCTGAAAGGAAGTGTTATGGAGTAGGAAACCTTAGGAAAGAAAAGTAAATTTGATTTATTGAGTTTAGCTTACACCTTTAATATCTTTTACTGAAAAGCCACCTGCTGCTCTTTTCAGACGTTTGTTTTCCTTGTCTTATTTGTTGTCTAGGAAAAGAGGTTAGCAATCCTTTATTTTCTCAAAACAAATTCTTAAGGCTCAAATTTTCTATTAGTTTATTAATTGCTGAGTTACTATAAGAGAATTAACCGAATATTTAAACATATGTTCCTTGTCATGGATTTCACTTTAAAATAACCACAAATCAGTTCCCCAGTCAGTTCTGTTATTACTGGAAGATATTGCTTTAAAATCAGATATACTTTCTGGAAAATAAAAAAAAACCCTCTAGTATTATGAGATGTTTAAACACCATTCAATAGCTTCCATAGTCTTTATTTTGAAAATAAAGATTATATTTATGCAAACAGGCTTTATTAATAAGTTTGAATATTAAACAATTACCTCAAATAATATTGCTTACATATCTATTCTGAGCTTTTTAATAGCAAATGCTTTTAAGGTGGCAAAAATACTTCAGAATAACTACATACAAATCACTGCATTATTAGACAAATAAACAATAAAATTGTATGAATGAACAAACTGAAAGTGCTTATTGGTGCTGAAAAGATGATAAGGTATAAGGTATTGCAGACAATCTTACATTTTTTATTTACCTCACCTTTATTATTTTTATAAATAACTCAGGGAAGCAAACATATCTAATACATTTTTTTCCTCCTATTTCCCCACAACAACAACTCGGCAAGGTGGATTGAGCTGAGAGAAAGTGTGACTGCTCCAAAGTCACCCAGCTGACTTTCATGCCTAAGGCAGCACTAGAATTCACAGTCTCCTGGTTTTTAATCTGGTGCTTTAGTACACTTCTTCCCTATTAGCATCTGAGGTAATAATGTGATCTAATTTTAACTACCATTGGGATTGAACAACTACAATCTCAGCTCTCTTGTTATAGTATTTATTTACATTTTCAGTGTAAATTTTTAGTGTACACTTTCCACCTATAATACCTTATTTCTGGCTGAACTAAGAGTTACTTCATAGTAAACACATATGTGACTGAGCAATTAGATTATTTCTCAGGAGTAAGAAATGCATGCCATGCCATGAATACTTTAATTAATTTCATTAGCCACATTTTATCAAATAAATTAATATGGAACTAGGGAATTTGAATCTTCCAGCAGTAAGAAAATAAGAAAGTAAGAATCTTCCAGCAGTAAGAAAATAAAACAAATTCTAAATGTGTGGAAACCTATTTTTTTTTTTAAAAAACATGGAAAAGAAAAAAGATAAAAAAAGAACAGTAAATGGAAAAAAACCCTTACTTTATGCATTGAACTTAGAAAATTTTGAACACCACAAATTATTATAACTAATAAAAATATAATCACAAAGTATCACAAATTCTAGCCATTGTAGTAAATATTGCTTCATCCTTTGAATAGTAGAAAACATTGTCTTTTCCAAAATAGGTAAGTCAAACACATTTCTGAAAGACATTCTTTAATATCTAGAATAATATAACTTTTCCAGTTTCTGAGTGTAATTATTTTAGACACACACTCGCACACAAATATACGCATATCTTGCTCAATGCAACAATGATTCCTGATGAACACTTAGTTTGCAAAACCTTGGTATATAATTCAACATCACATTAACATATTTAACATTTAAAGATTTTCACACAAATCTATGTACATTAAAAAAATGTATTTTAAAAAATGTACATTATTCCAAAAAGATATCAGATAATCCATGACTATATCATATGGGTCAAGGAGCCCTCAATTTTTTTACACCTACATCAAAGAAAATTTGATGCTTATCCTTTCAAATACATACTTGGAGAGTCCGGAAAAACCGTAAATACAATGTTTTGATGAATCAACTTTAATCTCAAAACTGTAGATACCATTTTAACATTTTAAGGACACGAATCCATTGATAGGACATAATCAGAGACTCCAACTCTTTAGTCCATGTTTGAGGTATCCCAGAAATATCTAATTTAAAAGAAATCTTGAGTTTTGATTATAGGCTATCATGGATTCCATCAAATAAGAAGCATCTCTGGTTCCTTTGAAATGGCAAAAGTGTTTTGTCTATGCTAATATAAGATAATACCACTGTCGTAAACTTCTCAGCCTTTTAGCTAAGATTAGTATAGTATCAATATAATAAAAATTATAAAGGGACTAGAACATACTCAAAATTGAAGTTTAAGGCACTAGAATTTCCATCCCATTAAGCTTGATTTAAAAGGTTATTACATTTCTGCCTTGATTTCACCCCCAGTAAGGATGAGGATGGTAAGTGGAAAGATGAGAACCACCACCCACTTACTTGACCTTCGACCCTCTTGAGTGATTAAATTGGCCAGGTTTGGACTGGACAGTGATTACATTGGAGGGGAATCAATGCCTCCTTGAGTGTGGGATGTATTCCCACCTGATTCAAGGAAGCATTTATGACCTTTCTTGAAAAGCCCTCTGTATTTATAAACCTCCCTCAAGAATTTCATTTTTGGGTTGGGCTAGTGAGAACATGGCAGCCTCACACAACTCCAAATGGATTTGGATGCAACTGATTATCTGGATAAGTGAGGTTTAATCTAGGAGAGGGTACTAAGTTTGGCTTGGTCATGTTGGTGAATGACCTATGTTGGTAACTAGATGGGACCGGTATTAACTTAATAGTTTTCCTGAACCCTTTGGCAGCTTTCAGTAGTATAGAAGCATGGTATCCTTCTGCTCTGTGTGACAGAGTTGGAATCATTGGTCCTTATCATCTATCTCTACAAAACCAATTATTTCCATATCATTATGTCTAGTGATCCAGTTGTGATCCGTCCTGTACTGACAACAGCTATCCATATCTTAATTGTAACTATTTTGACTATTGTAAAATACACTACAGTATTATCATTCTCAAAATGTATACAAAAACTGCAATTGGTGCCAAAAGAGGTGGCTAGGATGCTAACCAATGTAAGGACACGAATTGCTGGCTTTCTGTCACAATTTAAGGTATTGATGTTGACCATTAAAGTCCTACATATGAGTATCTACATCTCCCACTATAAAACTGTCCAACTGTTCAACAGGAGAGACCCTTTTGAAGATTCCCCACTATAAGAAACTCAGCTATGTGGTCTACAGTAAAGGACTTCCTTTTATGTGGTTCCCAGTATTAGGGTCTTCCCAAATGGTGTATTTGATTCTCACTCTCCCAGTGTTTTGGAAAATGACAAAACCAGACTTTCCCCCCCTAAACCTTTACTGGTAGGGAGTGATACAGATTCTTCTGGAGAATTTATAAGCACAACAGCAAGGCAAGTACGCTCTTAATAACCAGCTTTCAATTTTTATTTTTAGAAAAAACTGCTAGGCAATGTTGAAAACTGGGGGTGTGGTTGATATAGATAGGTCTCCCCTTTACTTCAGTATGGACTTTCTCCTGCTCTTTTGGATTGACTTCAAACTGTAGCATAAGCCACTGATATGCTTCTACTTATAGAAGTCTATCAGGGTCATTATTACTTAAACACAGCCCATTAGGACCATTATGCTTTGAGTTTTATGGAACTTAAGTGCCATCCATATTTGTGTTTCACAGAGGTTTTCATGCTTGTAAAAGTAGGAAAAATGCACGCCCCATCTTTACAAGCATTTTGCTTGTAAATATTTTGTCCCAATAATTTCTGATGTGCAGTGTGGATATATTCCCACTTGGAAAACTAAAGCAAAAAAAATTGTAGCATTTTGTTTTTTGTACTTTTCTTGTTTTGTAATTTTATCCATGTCCCACCCAAATGAACTATTGTGACATTACAGGAATGGCTGAATCATTTAGAAACCAAAGGATTGATACAGCATGGATCAAATTCTAGTTTGTTAAATAAAATAAAATAAAATAAAACCTACTTTTCCAAATACTTCATTTATAGGGAGAAAAGAACAATAACAGCATTTTGATAAATATTTTGAGAATTCTGCCTGTAGCATTTACCTAATGAAACTTTAAAAAAATCCCCATGAGTCTAGAAACAGGTTAGAAAAATTGTGGAGGCAGTATTATTTATTTATTTATTTATTTATTTATTTATTTATTTATTTATTTATTTATTTATTTATTTATTTATTTATTTATTTATTTATTTATTTATTTATTTATTTTTATTGAAAATTTTATAAAATTTTACAATATAAATCCCCCCTCCCCCCAAACCCAANGCTTATTATTACTCACAAGTCTCTATAATTCGCGGAGGTGGAGGCAACGACTCGCTTCGCTCCCAAAAAAGGGAGCAAAGGCATTTGGGAGACGGAGGTTCCCGGACTCCGGAGGAGCACCCAATTTTCGCTCTCCCTAAGTTAAGGGAGAGCTTTTGGGGCTCTACTCCTATCCAGGAGTACTCACCTCGACCCCTTCACCCGGGGCACAAGGTTCCAAGCCGCTGAACAGCTGATGTCCGCTGTTCAGGCTGGCTCTGACGCCTTCCCAAGCGGACGGCTCCAAAAGAGCCGCCATCGGCGCGCCGTCCCACCGGAAGTCACATTAATCAACTATTAATCTAACAAATCTATAACTTCCTTTAACTCTCTTTTAAAACAAATATACAATTATTAAATATCATAATATTAACATAATTTTAAATATTAAAAATCAGAAGTTCATTCAAAAAGGTATTTATTCATACCTTTTCTGCATGCTATCCTTTCTACAATAACTCCTGTACTGAAGAAAATTTCCTTGGGGTTATTTGTCTCAGCCCTTCAAGTTAGAGCATGTCAGGAAACAGACTTCATTGGATTACTGGAATTCTGAAAACAGAATTTCTCTTTGCCCATTCTTATAGCAAAGTAGAATAATCTTGAGCTTCTTTCTCAATCCCTTTTTTTCAGGTTGTTACATAACGACTTCCTAACCCTGGTATTTACATAGCCACTCTCTCATTCCTTCTTCAAATTTATCTCTAAGCTCATCCATGGATCCTTTAATCTCTATCTCCAATAAATATTCTCTGTACCTACTTTTCTATACAAGCAAACAAACAAAACAATAAAGGAGTATATTTGTAGCTCAGGGTTGAAATGAGACATTTCATTACCCAAACTAGGTAACATCATCAGTGCTGGATTAGCACTGATGAGGTTACCTAGTTTGGGTAATGAAACGTCTGCAAGAAAACAACCAAGCTCAGAGAGCACCAAGGACCCCTCAAAAGAAAACAAACAAAACAAATAGATTCCAGCTTTTTTCTGCCCCTCTCTGCTTGTCCACAACTTATACCACTGCTATCTACAGTTAGTGGAACTAGAAATTTAATCACATTCTGGTGCAGGACAAAAACCTCTTCGTAGAAGTTCATGGCCCTAATCTACCACACTAGTCCAGCACACATTGGAAGATAGATTTTTTTTTAATTCTCCAGCCTAGTGTTGAGAGAGGGTGACAGGCCCAAAGCCACCCAGCTGGTTTCTATGCCTAGGGGAGGATTAGAAGCTGGTCCAGCACCTTTACCACTACACCCTGCAGATATATATACTGAGTTGGTTTTTATGGGACTATTATATTGTATAATATGCTTTAGATTCTAATACTTTTCAAAATCTGTGCAGCAAGCCCCCCTCCCCTTTTAATTTTTTTTCCAAAGGAATGTTTATTCCTGCAGGCCCTGAAAAGTCTGCATTCATCAGACTAGTGTTTAACTGTTCATGGCTGCCAAGTTAAACAGCCTCTCACCTACTCTGGTGCTTCAGAAGGAAACAACCTCCAAGGTAACAGGCTAATTTCCTTGGACACCAAAAATGCAGAGTAAAATTCTATAGAAGAAGCATTTCCCCATCCCCCCCAAAAAATAAGAAAGAAGCTCAATATGTTTCATTTTTAATTTTTTCACCAGAATTTAATTCAGGTATTACTCAAGGCTTTTGTATAGTTTCAGAGGTATATGATTCATGGCATAATTCCAGTTAGGCAGTGGAGTTTCTCACATTTGCAAGTATTCTGAAAGTGAAGCAATATGAGAGGTACTCTTGGACAGAATAATTTGGTTGACCAAATTATAGCATGCCTTCCATTACCTCCTCAGCAAGAATCACCCCTCCCCAAAAAATCCCTTGAGTTTTGCTTTCAATAATCATTTAACCTTGAAATTCTCATTCCATGCAGACCGAATCATACCAAAGAAGTCAGTTTTCTTCAAAATTCTGCCTTATCAGGGAACAAATAACATGCCCATATGCATGGCTAACAAATGTAGAGAGCTCAGTCCATGACTTAATTACTATGTGGTCTTGATTCAAAGACTGGATTCCTCTCAGCCACGGTATCAATATGATACCTCTTTAGTAATGGGACTACAACCATTTCGAGTCCTGTTTACCACCTTTATCTTTCACCTTCTACATGGCCCAATCCTTTAGTCCTGGATTTATTAGCAATAGCAGTAGCACTTAGACTTATATACCACTTTACAGTGCTTTACAGCCCTCTCTAAGCAGCTTACAGAATCAGCAAATTGCCCCCAACAATGTGGGTCCTCATTTTACCGAGATCGAAAAGGTGGAAGGCTGAGTTAACTTTGAGCCTGTGGGACTCGAACTGCCAAACTGCTGGCAGTTGGCAGTCAGCAGAATTAGCCTGCAATACTGCATTCCAACTACTGCGCCACCACGGCTCTTAGCAATAGCACTTAGCAACCTTGAGCCGGTCAGTATCAAATTCCTGGCTGTGGGCAGAGTTAGCCTGCAATACTCCATTCTAACCACTGTGCCACCATAGCTCCTAGGTGGCCTGAAAGGTATACTAAAAAAAATCCTTGTTAAATTGGAGGAAGGGTATTGGCAATAGGTTGATGGAGATGCCACAATTATGTCCTGAAACAAGAATTGCTCAGTATTTCGCTAGTGACCTGGACGAAGTGATGGAGGAAATGCTTATCAAATTTGCAGATGAAGCAAAAGTAGGTGGGATAGCTAGACAACAGAAAAAAAAAAGTTGAAAATGATCTTAATAAGTTAAAGGAAACCACTGAAAATAAAATAATTTATTCTCTTGTATTATTATTTATTTATTTATTTATTTATTTATTTATTTATTTATTTATTTACTTCTCTCCTTTATTATTTTTATAAATAATGCAAAGCAGTGAACATATTAATACTCCTTCCTCCTCCCCTTTTCCCTATCACAACAATTCTATCAGTTGGGTTGGGCTGAAAGAGTGACTGGCCCAAAGTCATTCAGCTGGCTTTCACACATTAGTGTATTACTGGTGGATTTTCTCCACTGTGGATCTAAGACAGTATGCTTGCTGTTAGACTTTAGGTATAATTTGTTTTTATAATTCTATATTATAAAAGGGGATAATATACACACTTCTTAAACTTCTCAGATAAAAACTGCTGCATAAGCAGTACATAAACAGCACACAAACCAGGAATCTTAATGTCCTTTTAAGCAGAATTTTCAAACCAGGGTTCTTCAGAACCACAGGGTTATGTGAGAACTTGGGGTTCCCTGAGAGATGGGGAGATTTTCTCAAATACAGCCAGTTTTCCACCCCTAGAGCATTTCCACTTGATCAGAGCTTCCAATTTTTTTAAAGCAGGTTTCACTGCCTGAAAAAGCTTGAAACCCCTTGATCTAAAGGATCTACCATTCTCGCTACTGTATTCTCATCCACTCTGCCAAAGCAGCTGCTTCTCTACAATAGCTACAGTCAAATCTTTTATCAGATTGAATTATGAGTGGAATGTTGTTTTTGCATCTCATCCTGCACATTCATATGGAATCTGTTTGCCTTTAAAACTCAAATATTGATTTCAAATCAACTCTTGGCTGATTCACACACTCCTGATACTCCAGATGGCTTAGAGAAGACTTTATACGATCCAAAAACAGCATTGCAGGAGAAGTGGGATTTCAAGATGTGCTAAAAGAGAAAATAAAATAGAGCTGATGGATAAAGTGTGGCTTTTAAGGGACTTTGGTCAGCTGATCTGAAGCTTTGTTACACCTAAAAAAGATGTCCAAACATTTATAAGCCCCATCTTGCTTTATCGGAGGGGAAAGGGTTCAACTCTCCTGAAAATATATTTTCTGTGAGGGATTCTGTTTTGTCTCAATGCATATAATAAA
>NW_015386355.1:89640-104809 GCF_001527695.2 Protobothrops mucrosquamatus
AGAAAATAAAATAGAGCTGATGGATAAAGTGTGGCTTTTAAGGGACTTTGGTCAGCTGATCTGAAGCTTTGTTACACCTAAAAAAGATGTCCAAACATTTATAAGCCCCATCTTGCTTTATCGGAGGGGAAAGGGTTCAACTCTCCTGAAAATATATTTTCTGTGAGGGATTCTGTTTTGTCTCAATGCATATAATAAACTCAAAGACAGGCCCAGCTAGGACAGGCCCAGCTAGGTCAGGGATAGGCAACCTTGGCTCTTTTATGACTCGTGGACTTCAACACCCAGAATTTCTAAGCCAGCTAAGCTGGCTCAGGAATTCTGGGAGTTGAAGTCCACGAGTCATAAAAGAGCCAAGGTTGCCTACCCCTGAGCTAGGTTAATGAAGCCATTATGAAGCCAAACTGCTCAGCACAGAAATCCACTTTAAAGTAATCTAGACTGAAGGCTACTCAGCTCCTTCTCAGACATATCCAGTGATGGGCGACCAATTACTTTTCTTAGTAATGGTTCCATTATTGATCAACTCTTACAATTAAGAAGCACATTCTAATATTCAACTTGACTCTGCTTTCTTGCAACATAAAACCATTATTCTACGTTTTATATTCTGAGATGATAGAAAACAAATCTTCATTGACTCAACTTCAGATACTTGAAAAGTGCTATTCTCCCCACCACTCACCTTGCGCCAAAGACCAAGCCTGCTCATTTTCCCTATCTTTCCTCACAAGAGATGTTGGTCTTTTAATTGTTATAATCACTTTCTCTGCACTTATTCCACTTTCTTTAGAAGATTCTTAAAATAAAATACTTAGAACTGGACACAGAACTCAAGATAGGTTATAAAAAATTCAGACTAGAATAGAAAGTATTCCTTCGGATGATTTGGAAACTATTTCTGTTGATGCATCTTAAAACTATTCATGTC
Source organism: Protobothrops mucrosquamatus (assembly GCF_001527695.2). NCBI lineage: Eukaryota > Metazoa > Chordata > Lepidosauria > Squamata > Viperidae > Protobothrops > Protobothrops mucrosquamatus. Next base: position 90,572 of record NW_015386355.1, read on the forward strand.
TTTTTTCCGGTAGGCATGTCATATTGCTGATCTTAATTAATTTATAATCAATTTGAATAGCAAAAATGCACAGGTGCAGTTACCAAGCCAGATATACCCCACCTATCTGTGAATTTACTTCTTTTTCCTAAATGCCTCTATTATATTTCTATATATTTCTAGCACCTGGCTAGAAGCCAGGAGTCTATGAATTATAGCCCTTCCTTAGGCATGAAAGCCAGATAGGTGACTTTGCACCAGTCAGTTTCTCTCATCCCAATTTACCTCATAGGATTGTTGTGGAGAAAATGGAAGAGGAAGTCTATTGGGTGTGTTTGCTACGTTGAGATTTATAGAAATAATAAAGGCGAGCAATAAACAAACAAACAAATAAATATGGATAAGATTTAAAGGAACAGCAGAAATGTGACATCAATTTCAGAATTAACCATGAATCTATAGAAGGTAAATGTTAGAGGAAAAACTTGGCTGTTGGAACAATCATCTAAATCAAAATAGAAAGAATTCTTTGATTTTCTTATTAAAAACAAACCTTGCATTTTGCTTGAGACAACCCCAGTCATATCCCTCCCAATAATGCATCAGATCCTAGATATTTGGAGGAAAGCAGAAAAAAATAAAATGATAATCAAAGCTATTGTAAAGAAAAGCTCTCTGTTCCAAGTATATTAATGACTGCTTCCATTAACAAAACGTCTGTGTGTGTCTATGTGTGTATGCAGATTCTGGCAGCAGGATAAGGTGATCATTTTACCACAGCTTGGATTTTATTGCAGGAGTCTATAGCCAGACCCCAAACAGCATCTGCTCTACCATAAATCCTGCGTTAAATTACTGGTTCAAAATGTTTAATCCTGGTGGTTAATTCTTACCCTTTGAATTAGCCCATGATGTGACCTGTTTTTTATGTTAATCATTTGTAAGAAAAAGGTCATGATTCAAAATTGTTTTGCAAAGATTTTGACAGATCAAAGAAGTCTTTTTTTCCTTTTCAGTGTGGGAAGGTGGGATGAATTCCCTACAGAATGAATTGTTGGAAGTGAAGTAGCAAGAACTCAATATATTGTGTTTCTTCTTCTTCTTGTGTTCTAACTGATAAATGCAGAAGATTCGACTTAGGCTTCCAACATCTGATTTATTAATTGGAGGAAAAATATAGCTTATAAATACTGAATTGATCTGAACATTTTTTGGTAACATAAGACTGTTGCTTAACAATTTTTTCAATGTTTCAACAAACTCCACAGAGTTACCTTTCAGAATTTCATTGGCTACACATCTCTCGTGGTTACATTATTACAATTTGAGCACTTGTCAACCAGATTATCTTTACAGCCATTTGCAGCATCCAATACTCATGTGACCCAATTTGTGACTTTTTTTTTGCTGGTTTCTGATATTTACTTCCAATTTCTCTGGCATTTACTGCCAAAATGCCCATTGGAGAAAACGGATTTGCTTAATGATCATAGCAATTGCTTAATGACTAACGTAAAAATGTGAATACAGTCATGGATGTGATTTAGAAGCATAAAACTTTATGACCATAATTGTGGATTCAGTTATGATTGTAAGTTAAGGACTACCTGTATGCATCAGCTTTAAGTGTGTAAGTAATTGAAATAAAACATAATTGATCAAGTTTTTGTAACATTGTATTTCTTTTATTAACACAAAATCTATAGCACATTCTAGTAACGTTCTTAGAATGTTACTAGATTCCATTAACCTTGTCATGTCCTGTTTATACTTCTATGACAAGTAAAATAATTTTTCCTAGATTAAATCAAGACGCCAAACACACAGGCACACATACTTCATTCCCTCTGGTCTGTCACATTCGTCATCTTTCATCATTTATTTTTTATCTTTTATTGACTTTATTGTAATTTCTTTACTTGATTGACTCAGAGTCATTAGGATCAAGTGACATACAAGTTTAATAAATTATTATTATTACTGTTGCCACTTTCAATTGCTTAGGCAGATAATACTAGCATCTATCAAAATCTAATTGATGGCAATCTATTGTGATATTATTTAGATCATAATGTTGTGCTCATTGACTAGAACTGTTGTGATTGATCTAAGAACTAGAAGGCACAATAAAAATAACACTGAAATTAAAAAATAACTGCATTGTAATTTAAAAGAAAAAAACCCTAACCTATATATGCAAATCATATATAGATGCTTATATAGAAATTATATTTCTGTAATTTATTTAAATGTGATTTAGATCCTGTTTTTGTAGCCAAATGAGTATGCAAAGTGTAATTTTTCTTCACAAAGTTTTTCTTTCAATTAAAAAATAACTTTGTAAAGACTAGGATTTTATCTTTTTTTTTTTTTTAGTTTTGTAGAGACTCATGGGAACTGCTGAGAGTCAGGTTGGCAAGTACACAGCCAGTTAGGGGACCTTAGTCCAGTCCCAGTCTTTTAGCCCTAGAAAGGAAGCAATGGCAAGCCACTTCTATAATCTTGCCAAGAAAATTGCCAGGACTTGTCCAAGCAGGTACCAGGAGTCAACTGCTACTATTCCTATCTTACAAAACACCCTCTAAAACCCAACCCAAATTCACTGCCAACATTTGGACATTTTGTGGCTTAAGATATGTGGAAAGCTGCATAGAATGCCCACCCCTGTTTTAAGTAGCTCTGAATATTCTGAAAAGGGTAAAGTCTATAAATTTGTTTATATCAATTCCATGGTAACCTCACTTTTGTCCAGATTATTATTTGGCTCAGCAACCATGCAAATACATCTTGCAACTTCCCTTCATTTTGTTTAGCTATAAAGCCAGGTGAGAACAGGAGCTACCAACTGAGGTGAATCTACAGCTGAGTAAATAAAATGAAAGCTGAGCATAAAAGCACGGGAATCTGTTTCCGAATGCAAAATTTGTAAAACAAAACTGGCAGAAAAGGGGCAAAAATCGAAACGAGACAGAAAACAATCTGCTTATGCTTTTTTTACTTTGATTTCTTTTTAGCCCCGGAGTAATAAGAACGGGTGGCTCTTGGACCAGCTAAGCATGAATTCCAACAGCAAATGGCTTCCTGTTTCAAAATGTTCAAAGCCAAAAAAACGGAGTTTGGGGTTTTTTCTCTCTCTCCTTGTGAGATTAGTTACAAGCGTGTGAGGTATGTGCTTTCATTTCAGGCCAATTCAAATGTTTTTGCATCTCTCTCCTCCCCCCCCCAGTCTCCCAAAAGGATGGTAAAATTTGACCAAAATGTTTTCTTCTTTGACTAGGAAGTTCAATGATTAGCCTTCATTGAATCTGTAAACATTCATGCTTCCCGTTAAAGACAGGAGGAGGAACTACTCAATGTTGGTCTGTTTTGCCATTTGCACCTGCAGGGATCTGCTCTCCAGACTGAGGTGCCCAAGCATGAGGGGAGGAGACGTCAGGATGTCTGAAGCTGAAGCCTACTAAGCTATTTCCCTCCCTCTCAATACACTTGAACCTATAATTCATAAGTTACAAACTGAAGGTCCAGTTGTGTTTCTTTAGTCACCTCAACTTCAAATATTATTTTGTACAGCACGTTCTCCATAGGATATCTTTACAAAATAACGAATGCTCTAATTACCTTCCAGAGAGTGAAAAATAACACACCCACAAGAACGATATGTAATCACCTGTGCTCCAAAAGTCTAAGGGAAAGCTATTTATTGAAACCACTGGAATGCTTTTATTTTATCCTCCTCACCAATTAAAAAAAAACTATCAAATTACCCTTTCCAGCCACTTTTATAAAAATGAGTCTGAGTTTACTAAACAGACTGTTTTTCTCTACATACTTCATATCATTTATTTTGAACAAGCTCATAGTTTAAACCCAACATTATAAATGTAGACGTTTCCTATCACTGGAATGGGATGGCTGTCTTGCCTCTAATGACCTTTCAGTAAGTCCAAAATGTGGATGCTGGGTCATATTTCTGGTTGTTTTTTTTAATTTAAACTTATTGCTCTTTATAGCTTTTCCTTTAACCAGTTGAACAGTTAGGTCATTTTTGAGTCTGGCCTTTATTCCATGTGACTCTCTTTGAGTAAACAAACAGCAATTTCCAGCTTAATATAAACAGTGTACTTTTAGTCACATAATTTCAAAGCAGTCACAGGACCCATTGTGCTCTCCTTGCCTTTTTAGCCCTTCATGCTTTCTTAACTCTCTCTCTCTCTTTCCTTTGTCAAATGTCCCTATTCTTCTACTGCTTCTTTAATCCAGAATGCCATGCCCAGGAGGGTTCTGCCACAGCTCATTTAAACATGGCTTATTAAATAAACCACCATAGACTAAAAGTTCAGACATACATTAATGCCAAACCATAAAACAGCCCCCCCCCCCATAAATCATGGTTGCAGTTCACAGAGACTGAGTTCATAGAACATTGCAAGCCAAAAGTAAATAAACTACATTATGCTTCATGGGAGATGTGTGCACAATTGCTAGAAAGTAAATCGTTTTGTGCTGCCTTTCCCAAATGGCACCACTTGTATAATGCACGATGCCATACCACTGTCTTAATCTAATTGCCTTTAACTAACTAACAGCTCTGTGAGAGAGCCCTAAGGATGACAAAGTGAAAAAGCATTCACATTGGAAGGATTTTAAAGAGAATTTATCCAGAAAGGTTTTATTGTGAATGCTTACTGGATTGCAGAGCCAGACTTTCAAAAGTTACCCTAGTATGACCAGGAGCCACCACCATCTCTCCAGAGCAGGAACTCAAAAAATTGACTTCAATTCACCTCCAGCCAGCAACTAACATAAACTTCACCCATGTTTTTTTCTGGCTGCCTGTAAAAAGTAGTGACTTCCATTCTGCATCAGCTTAAGCTGTATTGCCCAATTTGTGTGTTATACTTCAGTTCCTTTGAACCAAACATCTCCACTCCAATTGGCTATGGCACGTATGGGGAGAAAGTCCTTTTCTGTTGCTTTCTGCCTTCTACCAACACTTTTTTAAAACCAGGTTATCAGTGGAATGGTGAAAAGCTGGACTTTATTTAAAAAAAAACAAACCAGTACAATACATGTACAGTGTTGATGCAATACTGAAAGGATGGACTTGTCTTTGTCCCTTTTTAAAAAGTCAGTTATACTCAACAAGAATACTGTTACAGTTCTTGCTTAGGAAAATAGTAAAAACTTATCACCTTCCATAAAGAATTGAGGAAGCCACAAATCAGAGGCTGCGGTAAGCATGTTTTGTATAGAACATCAAACCATCACTGTATCCAAACAAATGATGTGGTTGAACTCCAGAAAGAGGTTTGTTTAAGTCAGCTTCATTTCTAGTTGCTTTTCCTGAGGACCAAGGGTGTCAAATTGCCGGCCCGTTGCATCATATGGAGGCCGCGCCCACCCCAGCTCCGGCAATGCGAAAAAAGTTACGATATATCGCGACACATCATGTGATGCGATGAGTTTGACACCCGTGCTGTGGAGGATGAGAAGAGGATTAAAAACCCAAGGTTCTCATTGATCCCAACAGCGTCAGATTAATGTTGGAAATCTCTAGGAAAATGGAGAAGCCCAAGAAACTGAAGCAGACATCTGTCATTAGAAGCCCAAGAAACTGAAGCAGACAGGAAGTCATCAGTTCGAGCCAGAATTTGTGCTGTTTTTAATATGTTGCGCTATATCTTGTTTTCTTTATCTCTGTGCAAGGGATGAATTTGAATGTTTAATGTCAGCCTTCACATTTTTCTCAGGCTACGTTAATGAACAAATACATAAATCCCTTAGAAATCTCTTGAGATTTGGAATTCTTTCTTTGAAGTCTGTAATATTTTAGGTAGTAGGCTCATTATTTGCAGCAGATTAGAGCAACTTTGTACTTTATTTTGCACTTGTAATTTTAACCTAATTTGTAAGGGGCCAGGCTACTGTGACTGGAACAGTTTTGTAAGTATCTGTTCCCCATATAATGTCTGAATTTTAAACCATAAAGAAATACAGGGGTGTGATATACGCAATATTCTCTTTCTCTCTCCCCCTCTTTTATAACAAAGTTTAATTTTGTTTATCTCTCATGATACTGTTGTTATTTTCTAATAATGGAAGAAACTCTAGTAACCATGTTTCTACACAACCCAACCAGGAAATAGCACTATTAGAATTTTTTCAGTTTTTGCATTTTTTTCATTCTAATCATAAGAAAGACAGCACTTTATGTAAGAATCTTCTCTTTCTCTCATTTCCACATTGGATTTCGGAGAAGGCAACCTGGTGAAATGCTCTTTGAAGAGCATGTGACAGTAATTCTGGCTGCTCTGAAGCGGCTAGAGCAGGGGTGTCAAACTGGCAGCCCACTGGCCGGCTGCATCATGTGCAGGCCATGGCCACCCCGGCTCTGCAAAGGCAAAAAAAAAATGATGATATGTCATGATACGTCATGTGACGCAATCAAGTTTGACAGCCGTGGTCTAGAGTATTCTGGAAGAAGTAATTTGGAACTTTTAGTTTTTCACCTTGTGAAAATGCACAGGGTTGTATTACCACCTTCAAAACCATATAAATGGAGTCCTCCAGAGTAACCATTATCTAAATTAGTGTTCAAGGCAGCATATATTATATATCATATATCCACAACCAGAAGTGGATCAGTATACCCATGGATATCCATGGAAAAAGGCAGCGTCCCTGAGTGGAGGAACACATGCAGGAACATATCCATCGGAGACTGCCCTGATAGGCGCCCGGATCCACCCAACATACCCCCTCCCCCTCCCCCGAGCACACACGTGCACAATTCCACCAAGGAAGGCCAGACGGACCCCAGAATAGAACCAAAAAAGGTGACAACGGCAAGTGAGCGAAAGCAACCGGCTCACGCTAGTAGACAGAGAGTGATTGGATCCAAGGAAAAGAAAACAGCAACCCGGAAAGCACCAGTATAGTAAGAACAAACCAAGTAGAGAAAACGGACGGACCGATAACTAGATCAAAGAGCCGGGCGCAGAGCCGCCCGGCAGTATAAAAAGGACTCCCAGCAATCTTGCATTATGCTCTGATGATGTCGGTAGTGCTGGCCGACAAAAGCTCAGCTTTAGCTTTTATATTAAACAGTTTTTGTTTTAATATTATCCTGGTGCTCGGACTATTTTATTTCTATGATATGGATTTACCCAGGATTCGCATTTTTAGCATAATTAGGGATCATATACATATGTATATATATGTTGTTGTTAATTGCGAAGTCGTGTCCGACCCATCGCGACCCCATGGACAACGTTCCTCCAGGCCTTCCTGTCCTCTACCATCTTCTGGAGTCCATTTAAGCTCACGCCTACTGCTTCAGTGACTCCATCCAGCCACCCCATTCTCTCTCGTCCCCTTCTTCTATTGCCCTCAATCTTTCCCAGCATTAGGCTCTTCTCCAGTGAGTCCTTCCTTCTCATTAGAAGGACTTGAATTTCAACTTCAGGATCTGGCCTTCTAAAGAGCAGTCAGGGTTGATCTCCTCTAGGACTGACCAGTTTGAATGCCTTGCATATATATACATGCTTGTTGATGTCTTTGTTTATTAAATCCACCTAAAATAAAATGTGGATTCTTTTCTGGCCTTGGAAGAAGAAGAACTAGCTCATTCCTTCAATTTGTCCAGTCTCCATTCTCATACTACTAGGTAAGCTACTAAGGCTGAATGTATCAATAGAGGCCTGCTGAGTTTAGAGAACAAAGAATAGAGTACTCTTCCTCTTTGCTCTCTGGAACTAATACATTAGGTAGCAAAAAGCCACCCCAGTACATTCAGCAAATGTAGTTCCTTTCAGCTTTTCATTCATTTGGTTTCTGATTAGCAGTTTTCGTGACTGTATTCTACACTAGAAAGGTTTCTTTTGCTCTTACAAAGCAATACAATTTCCATCATTACAGTTAGGCAGGATGGGAAGAAAGGATGGATTTAATCTGACGAGTACGTGGTTTACCTCCACGACATCTAAAATGTTAGAAGAAAATTATGAATTTAAATAAATTATGGGAGATTCACTTCCTACATTTGTTTTGTCAAGGAGGAGAAACATTTTAAATCTAAGTCCACATGATTGTAGTGATCAGCTGCTATTACCAATATACGAAGTTACGTACTGCTTTAGTATGGAATACAAAGTTGACCAAATCAATAAAAAATAAACCTCCTGAGTCAATGGTCAGTCTCACTCAGACACTGGGCACCATGGAGAATTTTGGACAGCTTATGTGAAAATGATCTTCCTGCTGACAAAAGGTACAGTAGGATTTACATGGAAAATATAACTTTTAAGGGGAAAAAGCAGCTATGTATTAACATCCTGGAAGTCATTTCAAGCTCAAAATTCTGGAAAAAGAAAATATTCTGCTTGGCTGAAATACTATTTGTAAGCGTTATCCCTCTTCTATTGTTCAGCCATAGTTTCACAGATACTCATATGGAGAACTGGTTATAAACCTTTTTTGCTGAGGACTTTCCAGCATTAGCCTGACTCTTTAGTCCTACTTGGGTATTTTTCATACAATAAATGATAACAGGAGGAGGAAACATAGGCCAGGTCTTCTGCAAGGCTTTATCCACACATCTCTGTGATCTACAAGTAGGGCCTAGCGAATCTTCAGTGAGTTCCAGGTCTGCTGCACTATGGCTGCATAATAGTTCCATGTATTTTATTCGCTCATTATTTTGACATTATTGTTCCAACCTTTATTGCTGTTCCAGGGTGTTCTTCCAGAGTGACAATGATGTAACTGATTGATGTAACTGTTGAGTAGACTTGCTGGCATTTGGGTTTGTTGGCTTACTAATCTCGAAAAGCAGTTGCACTGGTAGTTGTATTTAATTCATTGAGGGGCTTCCAAGTCACAGATATAAATGAAGTGACAATGAATGTTCCAGTTAGAAACAACGTGTTCTCTGGCAGAATGCTTTGTTTTGCTTTTCTACGAGGTTGGTATCACTGATGAGACATGGTGCTCATAACCTTATAAAAGTTTGGAAAATCTAAGAACATTTTTAGTTGTAAGAGTAACCCATTACAACCCAAATCCTGAGGTACTATTGGCTGACAGATTTAATGATCTCTAATTTGTGGTTTGGCTCATTGGAAAATGTTAGACTTATAACCAAGTGTTATCATCTGGAATGCAAGATAATTAAAGCAGAAACCACAGTATGAAACCTATAGTATCCTAGGTTAAAATGGTATGTCCCAATGACAAAAAGAAAAGATGTCAAAAAGTACAGAGCTCACCAAGACTTCTGGTCCAAATGTCCGGGGAAGCAGCTGATCTTCAGGATTTTGATAAAGGCTAACATCCAGATTCCCAGGGGGATGCTATTCCATAGGGCAGATGCTACTATATCTGGATGTAATATTTTGTTACTATCCTCTGTTGACTCCCTCTTCTTTGTAGCAGTCCCTTAGATATTGAAACACTGCTACCATGTCACCACCAACCCTTCATTAGACTAGACATACCCAATCCCTGCAACTGTTCTTCACATGTTTTAGCCTCCAGTCCTCTCATCATCTTTGTAGTTTTTCTCTGCACTCTTTCTAGAGTCCTAACATCTTTATACTGTGACAATTAAAATTGGATGCAATATTCCAAGTATGGTCTTACCAAGGCATTATAAAACAGACACTGAGCTTGTCAGCTGGAAAGCTGACAGTTTGGGTTCGAGACCTGAGCGCCACACAACAGAGTGTGTTCCCGTACCTTACCCTAGATCCTGCCCACCTAACAGTTCAAAAGCATGCAAATGTGAATAGATTAATAGGTACCACTTTGGTGGGAAGGTAACAGCATTCTGTGTGCTTTGGTGTATAACCACGATTTGCACATGACCACGGAAAAAATCTTTGGACAATGCTGGCTCATTTGACCAACAAACAGAGATGTGGACTGTGCCCTAGAGTCAGACATGACTGGATAGGGAAACCTTTATCTTTTACTTTTACTAACACTTCACATGATCTTGAGTCTATCCCCTTGTAATGCAGCCTAGGACTGCATTGGTCTTTTGGTGACTGCAGCACACTGCTGGCTCATATTTAAGTGGTTGTTCATTAGGACTCCTAGATCTCTCTTACAGTTACTGCTACTGGGTAGCAGTACTCTGTATCTGGGTAATATTTATTCTATACCTGTGCATTTGGTTTTTTTCTTGCCTAAGTTTAAAACCTTATTTTTCTCACAATTGAATTTCATTTTGTTGAATGAGGCCCAGGGTTCACATCTGTCAAGATCGTTCTGGATTTCTTCTGGAGTGTTGGCTATTCTCCTCAGCTGGTGTCATTTGCAAATTTGATGAGTTCCCCTTCTATCCTGTCATCTAAACCATTTATGAAGATGTTGAAGAGACAGAACCTTGAGGTATCCCACTGCATATTTTCCTCCCTGTAGGTGTAGTTTCATTAATGACTATATGTTGAGTGCGGTTAGTCAACCAGTTATGAATACATCTAGTGGTGATGCTGTCTAACCCACATTTTTCTATCTTACAAAGTAACAGGTTGTGGTCTACCTTTTCAAATGCCTTACTGAAGTCCAAGTAAATTATGTCCACGTCATTTCACTGGTCCACTAATTTAGTCTCTATAGTTTAGTCAGTACATTTCATCAATACAATAAGATTTATCTGGCATGATCTCTTTTTGACATACTCATGTTGGCTTCTGGCTATAACTTTGCTTGCCTCTAGGTGTTCACAGATTCATTGCTTGATTATCATTTCCAGAATTTTCCTAGGTATTGATGTCAGGCTGTTTGGTCTGTAGTTTCCTGGATCCATTTTGAAGATGGGTACCACATCAGCTGTTTTCCAGGATCTTTGAAAGATATGGTTCAGTGGTTAATGTACTTTTGCTCCATCCCACTAACTAGAAGGGAAATGCACACATGTGTATTTGTATTTCTTTCTCTTGTTTTGTCATAGAACGCCCAGAACGGAGTTCCGGCACATTTTTTGGATGGAACCTTGTAGGGTAGGCAAGGCGGGTTATATGACATGTGTGAGTTCCGGCACCTTTCTTTTTTACAAAAAAAAGCACTGTTTAAAAGTAATGTATTACCACTTTGAGCACTTCCAGACAAGGACTCTCAGAACCTGCTCAGGACTACGCAATCACATTCATTTTGGCTGATCCTGAGAGTTGAGTCAATTTTTGTTTCTTTTTAGCTCTCCTGAAGCTTATTTGAAACTGGTGTCTTCTTTGTAATGCTGTGCTCCTGCGAAGTTTGTGGTTCGATCTATTTTTCCATTACAGGTAACTCATGACTCACTCTACTCCTCCTCCCCACCAACTGGCATGCCATAATTTCACCTTCAGAGGTTTTAAATGCAACAGAGAATTGATGGTTTGGATATTTACAAATATTTTTTCCTTGCATAGGTTTCCATCATACCAACATCAGTGCATCATGCAGAAGGGAGTGTAGCAATTTGTTTTTCTTCCCTTCTTGCCTGGAGTGAGGATGAGGTGATGTTTGTTACTCCAGGAATTTGTGGCTGAAAGGACCAAGGGAACTGACACCACATGACAGACCCAATCATCTAATGTTGTATGATGACACACACAAAGATGACTTTATTGACAAGTGGAGGAGATGCCAGAATTATTTATGTTATTAGAACATCATTCAATGAAAAGCTTCTGTATGCAGTTCAGTGGCTCACCACACAGGACTTCCAACAGATCCCAAGGGTTCCTGACAACCTATTAAATCTTGACAGTCTAAGCTGGCTTTCATTTCTTTATGTGATGTCAATGTGTAACCAGATCCAACTGGTTATGTAGCACTGTAATTCCATGCCTTTAACTGTTTGATCCTGATAACTATTTGTAAATAATTATATGCTTTGTAGCATGTTACACAGTACATTGGCACATGGTGCTAACCCACTTTTCCCTCAAATTGGCTTAAGGACCATTAACAGAATTTATGTGAACCTTTGAACACAAATCTATCACTGTAAGAACTGGAAGCTGTTTTTTTTATTAACATGCCAACACAGGACACTTTTTGACATGTATTGTAGCTATTACTTTCATACATACTATGATCAGTTGCTAACCATTTTTCTGAAAAAAGAATGCAACATTCAGTCCAACAGTCAAGTTAGATAATCTTTGAATGGCCAGAATCTTATTTTTAAAACTAGGGTATTTGAATGGTCATAAACAATTACAAGTATTTTTTTTAAATTCAAAATGAAGATTTAGTAGGCATTAATCACTATTTTTAATAAAAAACACAATAAAGTTACTTAATTTCAGAAGAACTTGCAACCATACAGCTAAGCACAAAACAGATTTGCCAACCATCATGAATGCATCTTATTATTATACACCCCAACATTTTTTCAAATAATGTTTAGTGACTGAAAATTGTTGAAACTCACATGGATCTGTGCTTAAGCAAAATGATAGCAAAATTACAAAAAGTTTTGTGATGTCACAATGCAAGGTCTACCTTTTTTGTACTTCCACTGTGATGTTGCACGCAAATGTATCAAGGCCTGAGTCTGCATCATGATAGCATGATGCTCATTTTCTTCCCTGTAGGCTTCTATATTTGAATCCTGCTTTACTTCCTTGACTGGTCCATGTGAAGGCATAGATATGAAGGTAGAATGTTTTTATTCATCATCAGCAATTTATCTGGTCAATGATCCAAGCAATTCAATAATTGGATAGTAAAATTACATTACAATAATATAGAATAATAAAAACTGATTTAGAACTGCATGTAAAATTCTAATGTGTAACATCTAACATGATTCCTCCTGGGCATAATATTTATTCTTTGTTATAGCAGATCTACTTCTGCAGTGATTTGTTTGCATGCTTTAATAACAGACAAAATATAACTGATATTAGTGATGCTAGGCTTATTGTCTGATAGGACAAAAGCAAGCTAAAACGTATTATCCTGACATATGTTCCAACAAAGAAGAAATGAGATATTGACAGTTACCTTGATAATATGAGCTTTACATCAAATCAGGGTGGATAGTTTCTATCAAATCTGAAACACAGGAACAAGTTCTTCTGGAAAAGGGATTTTTGGCTAATCTAACTCTGAGAACTGCTGTAAGTAAAATATTGTGCCTAGTTCTTTAAAAAAAGGTGCACTACTGAGCAGGAGATATAAGTGTGATTAAATATTTACTTGGTCCCCATCCAGAGCATTCTAAATGTTCCCCGATACGATGTGATATTAAACTGAGTTCATTCTCTTGTTCAGTGCCAAATAATCTGGTTTGAATAATCTGAAAGATTTGTTTACATTCTAAGGATAATAGCTGGTCAAGATGCATAGAGGCAATTTTTTTTGAATACTACTAAATACCAGGACCCCTTACTGATGTCAAAACTAGAGGGGTAAATCCTGATGGGAAAAAATGGTGCTTGAACCAATAATTAAATATGGGTAGCCATGCTTTTGCTTCTATTTTTAGTGATCCAGCCCTTACATTCGGTACATGTTTAGATACATGGAAAATGGAACTTACTTTAGGCTGTTTCTAGGAATTGACTTAAACCTGCACCATAAAGTATATATTTTCTTTACTTCCATTTTTAGCCAAAATATCCCATCTTTTCCCTACTTTCGTGTCTTCTATTTTGCCTTTTGCTCCACTGTGGGGGACTGCTGCTTGGTTAATGATAGTTAGATTTCAGTGCTGTATCTGAGTTTTCAGAAAGATCAACTTCTGGCTAGCTATGGTATGTACAGTATATATTTCCAGTTCAGCAAGCTCAGAATGCCTTTGAATACAGAAATAAAATCAATTCTTAGCATAATTGAGGGACAAGACGAATTTAATATTACTTATGGAAGAATAGCAAATAGGGGGACTTTTTTTAAAAAAAAATTCTTGATGATAACCATGGCATCAGTTCTAATGCATATATCTCCTGTTCTGTCTACAGAAATATTTGTAATTGTGTGATTAGCTGAATGCTGCAGCAATGTTGGCCATGTAATATTACCTCTGGTTTTGAATATGACACTTTGCATATTTCTCTGGAAATAAGATAATAATAATAATAATAATAATAATAATTTAATTTATATACCGCCCTTCTCCCATAGGACTCAGGGCGGTTCACAGCATATTTAAAAACAGATACTATACACAAATACAAAAATACAAAAACACAAAAATATAAACCCCAATAAAAACCGAATTAAAAACCAAATATTGACGGCTGTGTTTCCAATTAAAATTACTGT
>NW_015386355.1:105427-140982 GCF_001527695.2 Protobothrops mucrosquamatus
TCGACCTCTGTCCCCCTGCCAATACAGACTGCGTACGGTCGGTGAGGAAGGAGGAGAACCACCGCATAACGGTGCCTCCCACTCCTAACTCACCGAGACGCCGCAGCATGATACCGTGGTCTACAGTATCAAAAGCCGCTGAGAGGTCCAAAAGAACAAGGACAGAGGAGTAACCTCTGTCCCGGGCCCTCCAGAGATCATTAACCAACGCGACCAATGCCGTTTCCGTGCTGTGTCCCGGCCTGAAGCCCGACTGGTATGGGTCCAGATAGACTCTAAAGGCCAAATCAAATGATCCATGAAATGTATGTTCCTGTTTTTTTGTAACTATTGTTCCTTCTTTAAAGGACAAAAGCCACAAAATGTCCATGCAGCCAGATGTCTTCATGTATAAAAGTTTATAAAGACACAAATAATTATAACCCTCCCACTTTTTTCTCAATGCAGTTTCTGCCTTCTTTGGAAAAAGAATTAAGCCAGATATAAACACATTAATTTTTCTTTCAAAATTTTCCATATTCAAATGTGCCGAGCAAAGTGTTGAAAAATAAAAGCATTTTTTCTGTTTTTTTCCTCCAAGTCCTGTACTCTAATCACTGTTTAGTAAGCTTCCTGGCCAAAAGTTCATTGAAGATTAAGATCTACTCTAGGGGTCTCCAAACCTGGCAACTTTAAGATTTGTGGATGGCTGGCAGAGGAATTCTGGGAATTGAAGTCCACAAGTCTTAAAGTTGCCAGGTTTGGAGACTCATGATCTATTTCGCAGGGGTGTCAAACTGCCAGCCCATGGGCTGGTTGCATCATATGGAGGCCGCACCCAGCCCAGCTCCGGCAATGCAAAAAAAGTCACGATACGTCACGACATGTCACGTGACGTGGCACATTTGACACCTGTGATCTGTTGGATCAATCCCCCATCTGCTGCATTCCCTTATGAAGTGCTCAGAATTGGCTCTTATAAATTAAAGTAGGATAAGTATTTTCTCTATTGAATAAGCTATTTTTATAAGAAAGAGAGAGAAAAAAGTGAAAGATACCATCTTAGTTCTGGGTGGGCCAACAGAGCTTTAAATTGTATTTTCTTCCTTTCCTATAACCTACACAGCTTTGTAAGTCTCCTGCTTGCAGAATTATTTCATGTGGGGGAGGGAGATGCCACATGTGAGTGATTTCCTATATATCTGCTAAAATATAGTGAGAAGTTCAGGGTCAAATGAGGAGCGCCACTAATATATGTGACAGTATTGAGCACCATAGCATTGTTTCAGTTCCTGCAGAGATTCTGGAAGGGGGAACCATTATCCTATGGACTTCCCTGGTATTGTGTTAAAGGACATGATCACAACAGCACTTCCCTTCCCCCATGTGAAGAGACAAACAAGCTCTGCTCCTTTTGGTGGAGCTTTTTTTTTTCTTTTTGTCCACTTCCCATTTTATCTTTCCCAACAGTGGAAACTTAACTTCAGTAAGCATTGCTTTTAGAAGTCATAAAATGTGGCCTTGAAGTTGTTATCCAGTGTTCACCATGTACTTTTTTTCTCTTTCCAACAACTTTATCATCTTAAACAATATTCTTCCCAGCCTCCACTACTTGGTCTGATACAGATCTGTGGGAAGGAGAAAAGAATAGCATTATTAAAATATTCAATTCATGGGGAAGGAGAAAGGAAATTAATAATTTAAAAATCACTTGTCATTAAAATTTATCCTACCCCATTATTGTGAGGTAAAAACATCCAAAGCATCTGTAATCGTGTCAGAGCACAGCTATGGGTCATATATTCTTGAAAGCTAATGTTATTTTCCTCATGACTGCTGGGTCAAAGAGACCTGGACAAATATGTTTATTAAAAAATGCTCAGATCCCAATTCTCATCATAAATTATTTTTTTTTAAGCAGCCCTTTATTCTGAGCTATTTATTATAAACACTAAGAAGCTTTGGGGAAAGAAGACACAATGTATCCAAAAATTCAGCAAAGCTTGTGAAAATAATTGTAAACACTCACTCGTACAGATAAACATGTACAAGTACATACACAGGTACACACTGAAGTCAATATCATCGAACAGGTTGGGACAAACTTGTAAATCAATTTGTTGAGTTGCGCTCAGCAGGCTTGTCATTATAATAATTTATTAGAACTGATTTCCTTTTCCTTTGTCCACTTTGTTTAGTAAATCAGTTTCTAAAAGCAGGAGCCTGGTAGTTATGAAGACCAAAATGTATCTCCAACAGGTCTGGCATTTCGCATTGATGGTCTACATATAGTAGTATACAGTTAACTGCAGCCCTGAAGATTCTAGTGAAGATTCTGAGGCTGACCTAAAGCCTTGGAATTATTGCAGTGAAAATATATGCTAACAAGGGCACAAGATATTTGGGCTCATACCCTTCCATGTATAAAATTACGTCCACTATTGCATACTGGAATGCCATGAATATGCATCTGGCCTCCTGAAACAAGATCAATTGACTGAGAAGAAGAATGACTATTTCACAACGGTACAGTGCATCTATGTGAAAGCTTGATATGTGTGTATATATATAAAAAAGGAATGACTAAGAAATGCTATTTCCACCACCTTCTGTTTCAAATGAACATCTTAACTATTGCTTGTCTTATGTTATAAGAGGATGTACATAATTAACCGCATATGCTTAATACGTTATATTTATATTTGCAAAGAGATGCTATGTTAATTTGAACTGGGTGTCAGTCTAAACATGAGAATGTTCACCAGCAAGGAAAAGCTGCTGGAATAGATAAAGCATAGCAATGAAATTTGTACCACTTACATGGAAAAGAACAAAAAGCATTCCAAGTAAATATTCTGTGGCATCGGAAAGGAAAAAAGATAAATGTTGGAAGATATATTGAGGGAAGGGGGTCATACCATTTTAAACTTTTAAACAGGATATATGTCCTTATCTTCTGTGCAAATGGGCTATTTTGTTTGTCACTGTTGCTATGACTCCGGTCAAAATTAGGGGAGACTGAACATGTTTTGGCTTCTGATTGCCAGACTATCAAAACAGAATAAGATAATGGCAAAAGAGGAAAAAGGGCACTGGAAAGTGAATCATAATCTCAAGGTCAACATTTTATATTCTGTGTACTCTGTTCTAATAACTCTTTGTTGTCTCATATGGATTTTTCATATTTTGGTAAACATTTAACAGCTAACATGAAGGACTGCATTATGCTGGATTTATTTTGGCAAAGAATAGGCATTATTGTGGTATTTGATAATTATTATATGTACATTAATATTCATTGCTTCTTTACCCTTGAAATGTATTTCTATTACATAAATAAATAATCTATCAATATCAATATCAATTATTTCACTTATAGCCACCTTTTTCTCCCATGACCTTAAGAAGAGACAGAATGACTGGACTGAAGTTTCCTAGTGAGCCAAGCTGGAAATTAAACTCACATATTGTTGAACTGGATAAAAATAGCTAAAGGATAAACCTGCTTTCTTCTTGAAAAAAGAATAACAGAATAACAGAGTTGGAAGGGACCTTGTAGGTCTTCTAGTTCAATCCCCTGCTCAAGTAGGAGATCCTATACCATTTCTATCAAGTGGTTGTCCACTCTTTTCTTAAAAGCCTCCTGTGATGAAGCACCCACTTCCTCTGAAGGCAAGCCATTCTATTGGTTGATTGTTTTCACTGCCAGGAAATTTCTCCTTAGTGCTAGGCTGGATCTCTCCTTGATTAGTTTCCATCCATTGTTTCTTGTCTTTTCTTCTGGTGCTTTAGAAAATAGGTTGACTCCACCCTTCTGTTTTGGGTTCATAAGAGAAAGCCCATTCTGAACTTTTGCCCTTTTGGAGATAGCTATCCACAAAGCCAAGATCATGGCATCCAGCCCTCTCAATTCCTGGCAAATAGATGGGGGAAAAATGGAGGTAGTGACAGATTTTATCTTCCAGGGATCCAAGATCATCACAGATGGGGACTGCAGCCAAGAAATTAAAAGACGCTTGCTCCTGGGGAGGAAAGCTATGGCAAATCTAGACTGCATACTAAAAAGCAGAGACATCACCCTGCCAACAAAAGTACACATAGACAAGGCCATGGTTTTCCCGGTTGCAGTGTATGGATGTGAAAGTTGGACCATAAGAAAGGCTGAGCGCAAAAGAATTGAGGCCTTTGAACTATGGTGCTGGAGAAGACTCCTGCGAGTCCCCTGGACTGCAAGGCGATCAAACCAGTCAGTCCTAGAGGAGATCAACCCTCACTGCTCTTTAGAAGGCCAGATCCTGAAGTTGAAACTCAGGTACTTTGGCCACCTAATGAGAAGGAAGGACTCCCTGGAGAAGAGCCTAATGCTGGGAAAGATTGAGGGCAATAGAAGAAGGGGACGACAGAGAATGAGGTGGCTGGATGGAGTCACTGAAGCAGTAGGCGTGAACTTAAATGGACTCCAGAAGATGGTAGAGGATAGGAAGGCCTGGAGGAACATTGTCCATGGGGTCGCAATGGGTCGGACATGACTTCACAACTAACAACAACAAATCCACAAAGCTGGAATGTTATTTGATTTATTGTACCCAATTACAAGTTACAATTATTGTAATTATGTTAAAGCATCTCTTATCCCCAGAGCTGCTCTTTCATCCTTTGCCATTGTTTTCAATACGATGAATAAACACATATACTAATAAATATGCCTGTGCTACTTCCTCTAATTTTATAAAGGAGTGTATTTGGAGCATAAAGAGGGATGCCAGATAGAAAGTAAATCTCTCAGGCAGACCTCTAGCCTCATGGTACAAGTTAAGGAATACTAAATTGCTAAATATTCTATTTTTTTACTATGTACTCCGAAGGTCATGGCGCATTAATACTGGACTAAGTCATATTCCTTGCTGGACTGTATTATTTTGCTCAACATTTTCCTTCAGCCTCTGTTTTTTGAGCCCAGAGAAAAGGAAGGAAACGAAAAGGGCAACCCAAGAAGTTTCATTTTTATTTTGGCAGCTCTTCCCCCTCTTTTCCTGGCCTGCAGTCTGCCCAGGTGCAAGGGGAGGATGAGAACTTGCTGACACTGGATCTGAGGCATTTAAAATGTGAGGAAAGAGAAATTGGAGCCTGCCTGTGGCTTAAATTATAACCAGAGATCAAAGGCAGGTCGTTTCTAATTCAAAGGGCGGGTATCTGTTTAGGGAGTTACTGAAAATCTTTGAGGTAGGGCCGTCTGGTCACACAAGAATCCTGGGCCCTTGCCTCAAGATACTGGTCTAATGTTACATTTATTTAACATTATATTGCAAGGCGTCCCTGTCTGAGAAGTTAAGTGACTTTTTTGGATAAATATAACAAAGGTAGGGGAAGCATACATCTTTGGGCCCTCAGGCAGAAGGGACCCAGTCCCAGATCTTGTCCTTGCTTCAACCAATCTCAGGGCTACCAGATCTGGGTTGCACAGCAGCAGAGAGCATGAAAGCATTTTCACTATCTGAAGGAAGGAGGGAAGGAAGAGCCACTATCATTACTGTTGATATAACCTCCTCTTCAGTTGTTATTCTTGAGTGAGCCATTGCCTCAGCTAGAGGAGCATGTGTTGGCAGCAGAGCCCTCACAGACTCGGGCAGCTTCCTCAGAGCCCTTCCTCAGATCCTCTCCTCGTTCTTCCTGATTGTGAAAAGATGAGGGGACTGCAAAAATCTAGATGGCAACAAACAGAGAAATGGAAAAATAATCCATTTTAAGACCTCAGAGCTGCACAAGGCCCAGAGAAATGGAAAAATAATCCATTTTAAGACCTCAGAGCTGCACAAGGCCCTGAAGATACAGCTTGCTCTTATAAATCACAATTGTTGAAAACTATCAGCACACTTTCCTGTTCTTTTGAGATCGGAAGCATAAAAACTGTAGTAGGTAGCCTAAAACACAGTCTGAACACAGTTTTAGAAAAACATAACAAAGACACTCTTTCAAACCTAAGGAGAAACAAGAGTAATTCTTGGCCCTCCTCATCTTGTATTATTAAGACTAGTACTGTATCTAGCCTATAAAAACTCCAGTCAGTCACTAGGGGACAACAAAGAGTATTTCCTGTACTATACTTATTTGGCGCCATCTAGTGGTCATCAGCAGGTATGCAACTGCAATCTGGTAATCTTAGTAATCATTGACCCTCCCAGTATGACCTTCTCCCACTCACAAAATCAACCATGGCCACCAAGATATTTCCCACCTATGTTTTAAAGGCTAAGAAATAATAATAAATCAAATTCTCTTTCCAAACTGGCTTACACTAACCAGCTCCATGTAGATCTTCTTTTCTTTAGGCAAACTATAATGTCAACATCCAGCATTGCAGACTTTCCCTCATTTTGTGGTGATGTTTGCAAAACTGCTCATGCTGAATTTCTAGATGTTAGGTAGGGCTAAACAGTCTCCGTCAGGATAAAGGCAGCAATCTGTGCTTTGTCAAAATGAGGGAAAGTGGAAACTGTTGAATGTTTTAAAACTAATTTTACTCATAGTAATGTTTCCAACTGTCCTCCGGCACGAAACCCTTTTAAAGACATTGGGAAAGAAACCACCTTGTTTTAGGACATATTTTCCAATGACACAATCAACTTTTCTTCAAACATATCTGTATATAAATCACTGTGATATTTTTAAGCCAGTTATACAGAAGGATGGAAATAAACATGTGTCTTTCTTCTTGAACTCGTTAATACTATTCAGGCAGTCCTTCTGCCATTTCATTCTTCAACTGATTTAAATTCTTTCCCAGTGAGTGAATGTGATAATGTCTATTTCTAACCCAACAGCAAGGAAGACTTATTTAATGCTGTAAAACTTACTTTAAAAAATTCAGAATGCTAGGCTGGGAGTGAGTCATTAGGTTTCTCCCTTTTGTAACTCTGATATTCTGGCTGGTCATCCAAAGACCTGTCTTGATAATTTATTTCCTGGCAACAAAGCCGGCAGATCCATAAAATGGGAGAAAATGAGTCATGCTTGGAATTTAAAAGGATAGCACAAGTGAGTAGGTTAGTTTGCTCCATTCTGGCATCCTCCAGATGCGTTGGGACTTAAACCTCCAAAATTCCCAGCCAGGATACACGGGGTGCCAGTTGAACTTACTTATGTAACTTACTTATTCACTCACTCACTCACTCACTCACTCACTCACTCACTCACTCACTCACTCACTCACTCACTCTATTTATTTATTTATTTATTTATTTATTTATTTATTTATTTATTTATTTATTTATTTATTTATTTATTTATTTATTTATTTATTTATTTATTTATTTATTTATTTATTTATTTATCAATCACCATATAATAAAAACCCACCTCCCATGGCAACAACATAATCAAATCAATCACCTAATTGACTCTGTCTCCATTCATGGTTCCCAGGCCCCGAGAAAGCCACATTTTTAATGCCTTTCGGAAGAGCAACAAGGTGAGGGTCAAACATACCTTGAGATACATGGAGAAGGATATACATAGCCAGTAAGAAGTTATAATTAAAAGGCTTTCCTGGAAATTCTAGATGGGTCTTAAAAACTAATTGGCTAATTTGGAGCCAGTCTCAATCTCTCAAATCCCAGATTGGTTAGTGTAGGAAAAAAACTGGAGAAGAAAGTGTTATGTATATTTCCTTGAGCTCCTAAATGAAAGTCATCATATAAACCTAACAAATAGTCAAATAAAAAACTCATGGGTAGGTAATACGGCCTTTTAAATTACACTAGTTAATTTTCACAGAAATTTTTTTTTGCTCCTTCTTTTTAATTAGTCCTAAATACCATCAATTGGCTTTATGAATGATCATTTCCTAGGGTGCAATCCTGGACCACTTACTCTTCAACAGTCTGTTTGATGACTTGGATGACAAAGTGGAAGGAATCAAGATGCTATAGACTGGGTGAGAGGAGGAAATTGTAGAAAATTGAAAAACATCAAATAATTTTCATGGATTAAACTAGTGGATGGACTGAAAATAGCAATTAAATTAAATTTAAACAGGGAGACATGCATGTTAATCAAGAAAATAGTTGCATAGGTATAAGATAGATATTATTTTATTTAGCAATAATACACGAGGAAAATGGTCTTGGAATTATAAGTGCCAGGGGTGTTCCAACTGAAAAAAAAAGCGAAACATGATTTTATACTACATCAATAGAAGTATCAATGGCATCACAAGAATTCGAGTGCAATTCAAAGAAATCTTGTAGTGATCAGACATATACAATTGCTGAAGGAGATAAGCAGTAAGAGTGTGCACCTTACAAACATGACCTGGAAAAAAGTATTTCTAGCTTGGTAAGAAGACAATATCAAAAAGAACATTTAAATTGGCATCTTTTTTGGGCTCATGTGGGAGTCTTTAAAAAAAAAGACTCAGCCTTTTTCATGCTCATATGAGCACCAAAACACTCTGAGACAGATCAAAGTGGTGATCTGTTGGGTTAAGGAAGCTTTAATTTAGGTTCCTGTACTAAGCTGATGGCTGGGCTTCATGGCTTTAGAAGTCCTTCCAAAGATTCTGTGATTCCCCATATTCTTTTAATTTCACATTTTGCAGGGATATTTGAAATATACACTTATATAGGTAGTGTAAAAGGAGGTTTAAGCTTCCACTTCTAGATGAAACATTGACAAACATTACTCCACCCTTCTTGAATAGCATTTATCAACATATCAACTTCTATTAGCATTAATATTGTAAATGGAAGTATGGAATGATTTACATCAGAATATGACCTGGGAATTATGGGCTGTATTGCAATCCCAGTAAATTACTGAACATCCTGGTACACTGCAATATTTCAATGATTACAGAAAAGCATGTTTTTCTTTCCACTGGGGGGAAAGAGCAGTTTGAAATGGCTACTGTGCTCTCAGAATCTGTTCATTTGGCAAACGATGATGATGCATCTTTAAAAATAATAATTAAGTTGTACGATGCTTCCCGAGGTGATCTGAAAGAATCTCCGATCACAAAACAGAATGTTTTCTTTCTGAAGCTTCTGCTGTTCTGTACTATATCACACATAC
This sequence comes from Protobothrops mucrosquamatus, assembly GCF_001527695.2. Taxonomy (NCBI): domain Eukaryota; kingdom Metazoa; phylum Chordata; class Lepidosauria; order Squamata; family Viperidae; genus Protobothrops; species Protobothrops mucrosquamatus. Next base: position 114,476 of record NW_015386355.1, read on the forward strand.
ACAACCTGTTTTCTACTTATTAAAAGAAAATAATTCCCCTAATTTTTATAATACAAGCTATAATACAAGTTCATCACCATCACCATCATCTGGCTTGATTCCTACAACAAAATATTAAATAAGAGAAATGCTGGGGAAGGTAATGTAAAGCATTTTCAGGTTTACAGTTAATGTTTATAATCCCTAAGGATTAATCAGTTTGCTTCTTTTGATGTTGGAAGGAGATCTCCAGCTTTAGGAAAAAATACAACATCAGTTCGGCTCTTATAGCAATAGCACTTAGACCAGTGGTTCTCAACCTGTGGGTCGGGACCCCATTTGGGGTCGATCGACCATTTCACGGGGGTCGCCAAGCAAGGCTGTCCGCCATTTTTTTGTCCGCCATTTTTTGTCCGCCATTTTTCCCCCTTTTCCGGCGGGTGCCTTACCTCCCTTTGGCTGGGCCAGCTGGTGGTTGGCCTGCTCCGTCTCTGCCGCTTGCCAGCTACGCCTCGGCTGGCACAGGGGGCGGAACCACGCATGTGCGGCACTCCCGGGCAGGGAAAGTCCTCGACGTACGACCGGTTGGGTAGTCCTCGACTTACGACCGGTTTAGTCCTCGACATACGACCGGTTTAGTCCTCGACTTATGACCAGTTGGGGTCGTGGCATTAAAAAGGTTGAGAACCACTGACTTAGACTTATATACCACTTCACAGTGCTTTACAGCCCTCTCTAAGCAGTTTACAGAGTCAGCATATTGCCCCCAACAATCAGGGTCCTCATTTTACCAACCTTGGAAGGATGGAAGGCTGAGTCAACCTTGAGCTGGTCAGGATCGAACTCCTGGAGTGAGCAGTGAGTTAACTTGCAGTGCTGCATTCTAACCACTGCGCCACCACAGCTTATGCTTCTTGCCCACTTTTACAGGCAGCATTTACACAACACACAACCCAGATTTTTTTTTTTAAAAAAAAACCACTCCTACAACAATGCGTAGACAAAGTTCAGGAAGGAAGTGCTATAAATCCAAAGATTTTCATTAGCTTCCAATGCTTTACTCTGCTCTCACTGTTCAGTTCTCATTGCCTTCAAAAGAAAAAAAATACAGTATATATAGGACAGGGAGTCACAGTCAGAAGGGAACATAGTGAAACAGCCTGGCTCTAAGTCATCAAAAGATTGAGACGAAACTGCATGTTCTCTCTTTATGTATTCAGCTTATTTGCTGGATATATATGGAACCCAGTTTGTGTTTTCCTTTATGACACTCCAGGGAGGTGAAAGCTGGACTTTGAAGAAGCAGGATAGAAAGAATATTGATACATTGAACTTTGATGTTGGAGAAGAGTGCTAGGAATACCATGAATAGCTAACCAACCAACCAACCAAACAGAGGGTTCATAGAACAAATCAAATGTTATAAAGTTTGGGGGGGGGAAAGAGTTCTCAACTGAGGTACCAATGAATGAACTCAAATTATTTTATCCAGACACATTATGTGAAGACCTAGCTCTCTAGAGAAGGTTCTAATGCTAGGAAAGGTGAGAGGAAAGACAAGAGGTTGACCCAGCAGGAGGGTGAATAGACTCTATTACAGCAGTGATGAGGTTGGAAGATCTGAAGGGCCAGATTCAGAACAGATCATCTATGTTCTATCTGTATGGTTTAGCAACTCTTAGCAGAGCTGATACTGATTTGGTGGCACATAAGACCTAGTAAGACCACACCTGGAATACTGCAGCCAATTTGGGTCACCATACACAAAAAAGATGTTGAGAGTTTGGAAAAAATTCAGAGAAGAGCAACTAAGATGATCAAAGGCTTGGAGACTAAAACATACGAAGAACGGCTGCAGGACTTGGGTTTGGCTAGTCTAAAGAAAAGAAGAAATAGGGGAGACAGTGTTCCAGTATTTAAGGGGCTGCCACAAAGAAGAGGGAGTCACATTATTCTCCAAAGCACCAGAGGGCAGGACAAGAAGCAATGGATGGAAACGGATCAAAGAGAGAAGCAACCTGGAATTAAGGAGAAACTTCCTGACAGTGAGGACAATTAACCAGTGTAACAGCTTCCCTCCAGAAATCGTGGGTGCTCCATCACTGGAGATTTTTAAGTAGAGGCTAGACAGTCACTTGTCTGAGATGGTATAGATCCTCCTGCTTGAGCAGGGGGCTGGACTAGAAGACCTCCAAGGTCTTTCCAGCTCTATTCTATAATCAATCAATCAAAATTAATAGGCTATGTAGAAATAATGTCACACTATCAAAGACATGCTATATTACAGTGGAATCAATAATGAGCCAGATAGATTAAAAAAAATCTATATAAAAATGTTTCCACGTGCTTGTTGGTTCAATCCTTATAATACTCTCACAAACTAAACCTAACTGTGCCTTTTCTGGGAGACTAGTACATTTTCAGGGACTTGGATTTTGCAAACTCTGAACTAATTAATCAGAAATTAGTCAAACTAGCAATAGCATTTAGTCTTATATACTGCTTCACAGTGCTTTACAGCCCTCTCTAAGCCGTTTACAGAGTCAGCATATTGCCCCAACAATCTGGGTCCTCATTTTACTGACCTCGGAAGGATGGAAGGCTGAGTCAACCTTGAGCTGATGAGAATTGAACTGCTGAATTGCAGGCAGCCGGCAGGCATCAGAATTAGCCTGCAATGCTGCATTCTAACCACTGGCCCACCATGGCTCTCAAAAGATGGTGATATTAAGACAAGGAATAACCAGACCAAAATACCCAATCAGCCAGTAAATTCATTGGGTTGCCATAGAGCAAATCTAATTTATTAGTCAAACTTCACAAGGCTGCTGTGTAGATAAAATGGAGATGTGAATCCTGAATAGATATAACAATTTAGAAGCTCTTACATTGCAAATAGATTAGATGAGGGTTAAAGAATGATGACAATCCTAAACTTAGTTACTGAGGTCAGGATTAATATGACCCAGAACCAGAAACTTTGTAGTCTGTGCTTTAATCCACAGCATTACATCAACAGCTGGAATATGATAGATACTCCTGGACAAGATTTCAAGTGATATTGCTTTGTTTCACAGATGCGTTTCTGCATGAGGTCAGTGGTTAAATATTTTGAAATTCCCTTCTGTAATCCTTGCAGGCAAGATAAAAAAAAACAAACACCATCCCGTCTGAGTCTCTCAGACTTTCTTTGTCTTACTAATGTAGTTTAAAGAAATGCAGAGTGATCTCATCAGGAGATTGCAAAATCACTTGTTTTAATTAAACTATTATATGAAACAGGACAGCTGTGATTCAAGGACTAACAAAGGAATATCTATAAAGATTAGAGATGTTCCTTGTCTGCAGGATGAATGTGAGTCTCAAAGGAAATTTTAGTCTATACACTTTCAGAATTCATTAATAGAAGTATTCACTTCTGTGCAAATATTCCTAAGGGCAGCAGATGTCATGTCCTTAACTTACCTTGCTGATCCTATCAGCTTTTTGCTTGATAATCTACTAGAAAAGTCCTAAATGGGAACTTTTCTTTTAATATTTGTCTAACCACCATAACCTTTTTTGTGCATTTTGATGAGATCACTGACACTATAAGCTAAGCTATATGTGAAATCAATTGTTTTATTTGTAAGTGTATGGATCTGCTGCAAGCTTTATATAATCAAATATAATATAATATTATAAAATTATGGTGGGGCATGCAATTATGGTCAGAAATGTGCTGTTCACAGAAAAGGTAGTGACTTTTATTGCAGAAGAGAATTCTTGATGACTATTGTCACTTTGGGTTGGTTCTGTTAAACAATGTATTGTTTCTCTTCTCTGCCTTAAGGTTCTCATTAAGGCGCCACCGTGGTTCTTCCTATGTCTGTAGAACATTTTGGGGTTTTTCTTCCAGAGAAGTGATCACTCTGTGGTATCAGTCAATGATCTAAACACTCCCCAATGCTTCCTTTTTTTTTTTTTAAAGGGGTTATCATTCAGTTGAATCTGAGGTCTGATAATTTTATACTTTTCCTGAGCCTCCATCTTTCTACCTTCTGGTATGTTGGGAAAGGATGGTAAAGAGGTTTAGCAAAGTTTTAATCTCGTTCCCTAGTTTCTAAGGTCAGTCATAAGCTATCATATCAGATTCCAAAGGCAATGATCTCTCCTCTCTTCCTAACTGGCTGATTACATAAGACTTCTGATTATATAAGACTTCTGTTAAATTCAGAGAAAAAAAAAAAGATGCGCCATTGGGGTGAAATCATTTGCTTTTGCTTTAGTTTTATAAATAACGATAGCTATGAAGGCCCATTATTGTATCTCTTCTTGCTTGCTTCCCTTCCCCCCCCCCCCCCAAAGGACTTCTTTTGCAAAAAGCTGGCTGTGCAGAAACACATTGATACCTTATTTGGCAAGCAGAGGGATGATCTTAAAAGACAGTCCAGGGAATTCTAGCACAAATTTTGCTGGACCAATCTTGCTGCAATTTCTTCACCAGAGGAAACAGCTCAGAATATCAGCAGTGTTGATGGATCATCCCTTAAGTATCTGACTTTTAAAGGCTGAGTGGTGCTTGGAAAAATGTATAGAAAAAAAACCAAGCTATTTAAAAAGTACATTTTAATAAAAGGATGATTGTACACAGGCAGGTATACAGGCAAGGAAGTAATTATATGTGAACAATGAACCCAATCTTATTTCTGGGCCACAGCTGATGTCTAAGGATCCTGATGCTGATGCCATGTCTAACAACTGTATATATATTAAGTTCAATTCAACTTTTGCTATATGTGGAAACTTCCATTCTTATTCCGATTCCAATTATGATCAAAATACATTTTTAGCCAATTCAATGGCATCTAGATAAGAACGATAAACCTGCAAAAGAAATTTGCACAGAGGACCACGCTTTTTTGAGAGACAAACTTACTAGATCAGGAATTTTGCTGATTATTTTATAGATGTCCTGGTTGACTTTAGGATAAATTATTTGTATCTCATCTAATCAGTTTTGACAAGAATGAGAAATTTTGCTAATTAAATTTTATATAAGAAACATTTGTTTGTAGTGTAGGAAAATTAAGAATGCGCTTAGATTGTTGAGGGCTGATTCTTATCTTACAACTGGTATCATGTGACTTCTTTGTAATTGTTATATCACATGCAGTCATATGCTGTGGGACTAGAGATTTCATAGCAGGATTTATTTTTCTATCTTCCCATTCTCCACGGTTGAGACAAATATTTGCATTAAAAAGAAAAAAACAAAACCACACGTGCATGTACTGATTTCCTGAAAGATCCTCAGCATGTGTTAGATTTCCATTCTTTGAAAATCCATGTGATCACTCAGAGGATTTGAGAGAATTAAGTTTTACGCACAACACACATTGCAAAGAAGCAAGAAGAAATAAAACTCATACTTTAAAGAGATTTACTGGAAGAATTAGCTAGGATAAACTTGTCATTGCTAACATTAAATGTTCTTTTCTGGCTCTTATAAGGTAATACAGAAAAATCTCTGTTGTCACCTGGCTTAGAAGACCTTTGAGGAAAGACCTCAATGTAAGGATATTGAGGTGTGAGACTGCACATGGATAACACAGCAGTTAAAAATGTGTATGTGAGAGATGGTGGAAAACAACAGTGCAACTTCTCACTATAATTAAGGGTACCTATGCCAGCCCTTGTTTTAAGCTATTGCGATTGAGTTCATAGTTTAGAGAGAGTTAAGATATGGTGCGTTCAATTCCTAATATTTCAGATAGCATAGCCCAGTGGTGGCGAACCTATGGCACGGGTGCCAGACGCGGCACTCAGAGCCCTCTCTTTGGGCACACACGCCATCGCCCCAGTCCTAGGCCTTCAGCTGGGTTTTATAAAACCTTTTCACTTTAGGCCTCCGCGGCCGTGTGCAAAAAAAAAAGGTTCAATCAATCAATAAATTTCAACTTCTCGAAGGAAAAAAAAGATCTTGCAAAGTTGGACTTAATTGATTGAACTTTTTAGTCCCACCCAGTCTGCCGTTACCACCGCAGCCACGCCCACCCAATGGGCCACGCCCACCTGGCACCCGACGATGCATAAGTGGGTTTTGGGTTGCAGTTTGGGCACTCGGTCTCTAAAAGGTTCGCCATCACTGGCATAGCCAGTACAAAGGGTTTGGGGAATTGTAGATCCTACTCACAGTTTTAGATATAAACATCAAAGCAGCGGGATCCTTTTAAATATGGAAAAAGCTGTAAATCTAAGTAATGGGAAAAGGGGTGATAATAACTGAAATTAATTTATCACAGTGAGGTTCTATATGTTTTCTGTGGAGTGTCTTTCAATTAAACTCCAAATGTTCATGTTACCATAATCAATCAAGAGCAATCTTGTAAAAATAATTTATTTAAAGAGACTTTTAGGCAGTTTTTCTTGAGCACTGTGTTTTGAGGCCTAGTGTGTTTCATTACCACTATGCTGCACTCAAGCTCCCATTTTGATCTTTATTTTCATCAGTATGAATGGCATTCAGATAGTAGTGCCCAGATCTGGGGTTATAGGAAGAAATCTCTGCATCTTCTAAATCATAAAAAAGGCCAAGTTGATTGTTATTATTTTATATGTTATTACTATTGTTAGTATATGCCAACTGCAACATCCTAGAAATATAGACACTGTTACAGTGATACTGCAAATAGATTAAATGAAAATAATCATCACAAACTCTTGATTGTGCTTTTGAAAAAAAAAATGGCTGTAGAAGGAAGTAAGACATAAATGAACCTGTGGGTTCCTTGGCGTTTTCTAAGCTTGGCTGTTTTCTTGCAGATGTTTTATTACCTAACTAGGTAACATCATCAGTGCTAGAAGGAAGTGGGGTTTGCTCTCTGTTTATATACAAGTGGCTTGCCCTTTGTATGTTTGTGAGAGTGTCTTAGGTAGTTCCTTGATTAGGCTAGTGTTTACTGTTTGATTGTTTGTCTGAGTTGGTAGTCCTTGATTACAGTATTGTTTATGGTTTGATTGTTGGTCTAGTATTAATCCTAGTGTTAATCTCTGTTTATTGGGTGTTGATTGCTGGTGAGGAGGTATTTCCATCTTTTATTTTCCTTTTCAGCTTTTTGATGCATGTGTCATTCCTACATATCTCATGCTAATAATCCCAATAACAAAACTATTACAGCTTTGAAACAAAATGCTGCTCCTTATGTCCCTAGTTGGATTTGAGGACAATTTCTCTTATATGATCTAAAGGTCACCTAACCACATAAAGTTCCAGCTAAATAAACTCCATCCAGCAACCTGAATAAAAGTTTATAACTGAAAAGTGACCATGAAATAGCTAATTATTTATAAAAAAAATGCATGGAAGGTGAAGGGCCCTCTTTGACTATCAGTTAAGAAAAGTCACTGCAAGACCACTTCATTAGCTAAGAATCAGAAAAGAATCAGGAGAGCTTGCTTGCAAAGCCTATTTGGGCTTAGACATTTCATTCTCCACAGATTTATCAGAAGCTGGTGTTTTCTTTGTGGTAATTGCAAAAAAAAAAAAAAAAAGCCCATGTATCTCAGTACACAACTGGGAAATTCTCTGACTTTTATAATAAATGTATATAGCCAAATCAAGCCACAATTTCTTTCAGGATGACCTCCTGTTTTCAGCTAAATTACTGTACATTTCCATTGATTCCAATAGCTTTTGAATGGATATTATTATGGAATACAATAGAACAGAGGTCCCCAACCTTTTGGGCACCAGGGACCGGTTCCGTGTGGAGAGGTTTTTCCATGGACCGGAGGGTTGCGTGGTTTTGTGTGCTGCCTGCATCCCGAGGATGGGGCTTTGCTTTTTTGTGCGGACCGGTTGCTGGCATTCCCTGGCCCAGTACTGGTCCACGGACCGGGGGTTGGGGACCCCTGCAATAGAATGTATCATACAGATAAGGTTATCTGCAAGCATTCGGTATGTATGCATATATACTTATGCATTTTTTTTTCAATCATTCTAAATATTTTTTTATAAATATTTCAAGCTGGCAAACATACCCAATACTCTTTTTCCTTCTCGTATTTTCCCCAGAACAACAACTTTGGTTGTGGCTGCTGGATGAGTTGGGCTATGAGAGAGGGACTGGTCCAAAGTCATCCAGCTGGCTTTCATGCCTAACACAAGACTAGAATTCACAGTCTCCTGATTTCTAGCCTGCTGTCTTAACCGCTAGATCAGGAGTAGGCAACCTTGGCTCTTTTATGACTCGTGGACTTCAACTCCCAGAATTCCTGACCCAGCATGGCTGGCTCAGTAATTCTGGGAGTTGATGTCCACGAGTCATAAAAGAGCCAAGGTTGCCTACCCCTGCACTAGATCATGTTTTCTATTGCTCAAGCTAAACTTCTGTAGAAGAGGATGCTGTGCAGTCATCAATATGCCACTAAAATTCAACTGTCAATCTGGTTAACATTCACACATAGATTGAGGGTATGTCATATGTTTTATACTGTAAATAAATCTTGGTTTTGGAAATCAGTATTTCAACATAGTTTATTACCATGACCCAACCTTAGTTTATTGGATCAAACTTATCGTTGCAAGTCACAATTCCATCCTGAGCGTGAAATCACATGACTGATAATATAGACTTAGTGATGGAAATTCTGGTCTCAATTACCATTGTAAGTTGAGGCATACCTGTATACATTTGTATTATAATTCTGTAATTATAATTCTTTATTTTATACAGTTTTGAAACCACATCATGGTTGAAACTAGTGAAGCTAGGATTTCTTTTTTTAAAAAAAGAAGGATTCTAGTTAGTTTCCAGTTTTGTTTTATGAATAACCAGTGTGTGATATTGTAATTCTACAAAACTTCCTGACTGTTTTTTTTAAGATTGTGGTAATATAAATATATAATTGAGTTTACTTTTTTAATTAATCATATTGTTATAACAATTTTATTAATGAATTTGTTTTTAGCAGTTTTTTTTCAGCTCTTTACAAATTCATAGTCAGGCCATATTCTGTTTAACACTTTATAATCAAAACAATTACATCACGAAATACAGTTCTTGCCAATAAAATGCAAGCAGGTTTTGAGGAGTGCTGGCTTGCAAAAACCTCATTCAGCTTCTATGGCAACACCCATGGTGTACATTGCTATAGATAATTCACTGACATTTACTGGTTGACTTCATTTATTATGATAACATGAATGGAGTATACTTTTTTCCAAAAGCACAGCTAATGATGTTTCTGTAATGAAAAGATCCTCTCATGGTGTCTCCTTTTTGTCCCCAAGTGACATCTACTATACTCTGCAGTTCAGTCTCAACACTCCTCTCAGGATCAAAGCACTGATTGGTTAGATTAAGTACTATCGAGCTGATATCAACTTTTGTTGTTGTTAGTTGTGAAGTCATGTCCGACCCATTACGACCCCATGGACAACATTCCTCCAGGCCTTCCTGTCCTCTACCATCTTCTGGAGTCCATTTAAGCTCACGCCTATTGCTTCAGTAACTCCATCCAGCCACCTCATTCTCTGTTGTCCCCTTCTCCTATTGCCCTCAATTTCCCCAGCATTAGGCTCTTCTCCAGTGAGTCCTTCCTTCTCATTAGGTGGCCAAAGTAATTGAGTTTCAACTTCAGGATCTGGCCTTCTAAAGAGCAGTCAGGGTTGATCTCCTCTAGGACTGACCGATTTGATCGCCTTGCAATCCAGGGGACTCACAGGAGTCTTCTCCAGCACCATAGTTCAAAAGCCTCAATTCTTTGGCGCTCAGCCTTTCTTATGGTCCAACTTTCACAGCCATACATGGCAACTGGGAAAACCATGGCCTTGACTATACTGTATGTACTTTTGTTGGCAGGGTGATAGATAGATTTTCTTTGGGAACCGAAGTACTAGGTTAATCTATTTAATCGTTGCAACATAAGTCTCCTATGGATAAATATTCTGATATAAAATTTTCTGGCAGTAAATGTCCTCTATGATAATTTTTCTGAATCCTCAGTCTGTGATAAATTTCATCAGAGCCATAAAACTATTTTTTTGAAAATTTTGCATTGATTCCTTTCTGATTCATTGTGTCCTACTAAGATAATCCACCAGTACTTTTCTACTTCTGCGGTTGTGATTAGGTCTCAAAATGATACTTTATGAAGTTGCTTATTGTTTACTTTATAGGATATTTTGCTGTTCTTCACTCAGAGTCTTCAAGAAATGGAGTTGTTATCAATATTATGAAATTAAAAATAAATAGGCACTAATTTATTTTCATGTTTTACTATTCTGCCCATTAGTTTGCAGTCAGAGATTTGCTTGGTACATTAAGTACCAAGAGGCAGCCAGGAGACTAATCACTTGTTAAATTAAATAAACAAATGATTTTCATTAAAGTGAAGCAACCAGGAAGTTAGTGTAATCAGCTATGAACTCTTTTAGAAGGGCAATCTGCAATGGATTGCAGCAACCAATCTCTAGATTGGCAGTATCTCCAGCTATTTTTACATCACAATTGCAGTTGTGAGTGAAGCTAATTGTTGTATAAAGTGGGAGTAGCTGTGTAAGTCCTATTTTACCAATCTATGATGCAAATTTCCCCCGGGAGTCTTTTCACTTGAAATATGTGTGCGATTATAATGCAGACTTTTAGAGGGTCAGTTTCTCGTTAGATGAAGTAATGCTTGTACTTTCTATACAAATGGAGGTGGTAAGAAGCAAACTGCATATGCAGTGACTTTAAAAATAACCCAGAAAATTTGCTACAATGATTGCATTTTAATCATTGTCATTAGGGATAAAACTATGCCAAGAGCAAAAATGAAATATGTGTTCCTCTGTAAATGATATTGGACAACTAGATTTTTCCCAAAATAAGATATGTGGCTGGATTCCAGTAGATCCTATGTCATTTATTTAAAGCTAACTGACTAATCGTACTATATGGAGGTATAATTATTAAAATGCACTTCTTTCTCCTGTTTACTTTCTCTTGTTCTAAGATAGTTAATAGATGAATGTTTTGCCTTCTGAATAAATTACCTTCCAGTCTAAAATGCAAACAGCAATTTTTGGAAACCTAGCAATTTTATAATTGTGGATTACAATTAATTTGTTGAAAATAGCTATAATGGGGAAAATAGATGGAGCCCTCCTTCCTTCCCTGAGATGAATATGTTGGGCTTCATATAAAATGATGCACTTAGTAAAAAGTAATGTTTAAAGGATCAAGTATATAAAAGTATAAAATCACTTTTTATTTATAAAGAAAGTCTGAGTTTTAACAGTTTTACCATTTGCTTAGTTTGTATTGCTACCCATCATGAGCACCACAAAGTGAACAGTAAATAATGTTGATGTATTCATTTGTCATTATCTTTTTCTTATTTCTGTAAATTCTGACTTTAAAGTCCTCCTTATGCTGTATATATAACTGCATATATAACCCAGCTGACTGCCTTGTCTTTTTCTTGTGGTAAATTTTGCTTTCCAAATTTACAGATTTGTTTGTTTCATTACCATTGGCAAGTGACTATAGCATCGATGACACCATTGTTTAGAGTAATGTGCTGGGGCCAGATTGTTGTCTTCATAGTCAAATTATTTAACCAAAATGTCATTTAGGTTTATATGACCACACAAGAATTGTCAGTGTTGATGGCTGTTGATCCAAGCATGCAATCAGAGTTCAAGTAGGTATTAGCATGTTCTACATTTGGACACGTAACAGAGGTGATAAATACACATTACATCCTGGCAAAGATTAATTCCTGTTGGCTGAGGATTTTGCCTAAAGAAAGCAAGGAGAAGGGAAAGCACAGAACAAAATGTTTTCTGAACACAACAACCTGAACATGACTCTATGTTTATGTAACATTATATGGAAACAGATTGTGGGGCAAACCAGCCTGTCAAGCAGAGATTATCTTATTACAATACCTTGTGATCTGGAAACCACATCTTACACATCCTTGAAAAAAAATAACAAAAACACAAAATAACATCAGCAGTGTGCAGAAAAGAAGAAGAAAGATCCTGTCCCCTGTCCAATCTCTCATTTGACAAAGGTGGGACAATAGAAGAAGGGGCACTTAGGGACAAAACTGATTCAGTCATGGTTCTTTATTTTCTTATGTTTCGATAGAAAATGCTGGTTGGGTAAAGGGATTCAAAAGAGCCTTTTATTTAAAGCAGGGGTAGTCAACCTTGACTCTTTTATGACTCGTGGACTTCAACTCCCAGAATTCCTGAGCCAGCTAAGCTGGCTCAGGAATTCTGGGAATTGAAGTCCACGAGTCATAAAAGAGCCAAGGTTGACTACCCCTGATTTAAAGAGGCAGTCATTTGCATATGAGGCATCCAAACCAAAAACTGCAGACTTTCATACTGAAATTTTCAATGTTACATTTGATAACTAATCTTTAATAGTCTGATGTTAGCTTTGTTAATTTATCTTCCTTTTGTGGGGGAGGAATATGTAGAAGAGAAGTGCAAAGTGGCTAAGTGACTGGTTTTTTAATTTTTTTTTAAAAAAGAGTCATGGAGGATAACAAAAAGTGACCATCAGGAAAGGGTACAGTAACCAGTTGGAGTGGAGTGCTTCCAATAGAATGAAGTGGGGCAGATGAACTGGGCAATATTGTTTTTTGCTGGGTTAGAAAGCACTACTTTTGATTTAAAACAGAAAAAGATGGGATTCTCAATAGGTGTGTCAACTTTGAAAATGAGCGTGGCTGCAGCCATTTTCCCTACTCATTTTCGGTTGACACATAGCATGGAGGGAGGGGGGTTTACCAGGTGCTTCACTACACTAAACAGATTTTCTCCCATGGGAACCAAGGTCATCGGCTGCTCCCAGGACTGGAGGCTGGGCATTTCATGAAAAACCCGCCAAGAAGATGTATTGGGAAACGTAGTAGCTTGTATAGCTTTAGGGGTGGGATGTCTTAACTTTGTATTGGGGATTGTTACGTGTCTATTCAGACTTGATTTCACTTTTGATGTGCCGATACTTTGTATCAATAAACATATTCTTTGAGGAACTTGCAAGTCTTGGAGTTCTGCTTTATTTGTCTCTGTCTGTCGGAACCATGACAAGGTGGGTGCGAATAGAGAATGACATCATATGTTCCTACCCTTAAGAAATGGTTAGTGGTTTGTGCTAAGGCAAACTGGCTGGGAATTCCATATGAAACTTGTATGGAATTTCTTTAGTAAGCACATTTCTTTACTAAGTGCATGTACTTAGCCCTGTGTTTGGTTTTAAGTAGATTTTGAAAACCTCAACGGATGTTTTAAAACAATTAATTGGGTTTTTGCATAATTTCTTTCTGCTCCGAAGGAATTTTTTTTTGTATTTGTACAAAATTCAGTTGAAATTGTTTTATACTATTGCTTTTAGTTCAGCAGATTTGTGATTTCTTAAATGTATTAATTTTAAGCTAATTTGAGAATAGTTTTTTTTTGGGGGGGAATGAACTGGTAATTTATGCAATTGCTGAATGAAAAGGGGTGAATAGGGGAGGAAGAGAATTAGGATGTAATTTTAATGAGGGAGGAATGAGGATAAGATTGTTCGTAACTGCTCTAAACAAGATCAAAATTTGTTTATCTTTTCTTCTATTTGTATCTCTATATTCTATTTTCTTATTTCACATTTTTTCTTTTTCTTTTATTTACTCTTTATATTTAATGTTTTTTTTTCTTTCTGTGAAAAAAAACTATAAAAATATAAAAAGAGAATAGTTTATTTTCAAATTGGTAAATAAAGTGAGTTGCAATATTAACCTGTATGGTTCAATTTGGGTTGAAATTCTACTGTTTGGAGCTAACATCAATAGCATTGTTAACATGATTCTGAATTAATCAATTTATAATAAAGGCCTATGTGTTTCTTAGCTATATCTGCAGCAATTCATCAAATTATCAAGAAATATGGATTTTTCAGGCATGGGATATGGTTGAGAGAATAGTACTAATCATAATAGTAGGAAATCTGAAGAAACAGACAGAGGCCTAATTCTAACTGCACAAGGCCAAGCCTTAAGAACAAATGCATACAAAGCCAGAACTGAGAGGACATCAGAACACAGCAAGTGCCACCTCTGCAAAGAAGTTGAAGAAACAGTGGACCACATGGTTAGCTGCAAGAAGATCGTACAGATTGATTACAAACAAGGACACGACAAAATAGCAACAATGGTGCATTGGAAGATTTGCAAGAAATACCATATGCCTGCAGAAATCCAGGTGTGATTCAAGGTGCTGATTGTTACCTAAAAAGCCCTACATTGCATAGGTCTTGAATGACTTCATGTCTCTCATAACATCTGCAGAATCCAATATCAGCTCCTTTTATATTGGGATTGGAGTTTTGGCTAGGAATGATAATTAAATACATTTGCAAACCATCAGGTTTTACTTTATTTCTGGATTTTACCCTGAAAACTCAAAGTAGCATAAGTGAGCAGCTACCTTAATCTTCTTCCCAGAATAATAATCCATTCGGACCAATTAGGCTGAAGAAAATAGCCAGCCAAAAGTCAGCCAGGGAGTTTCTGTCGTCATCTGAGATCTCTTCAATCCCAGTCAAGCACTATGAACTGGGGTCATACTTATAGCAACTACCAGAGCTTTTGAACTGATATTTTTTGAGAGAATAATTAATTTCCAAAAGGGCAGTATCTGAAAATAATCATTTAGGTTGGAAAGAAGTGTTAAATTGTTTATCTCTTTCAGACTTTGTTAAACTGCTATGAAAAAGAAGAAAAAAACAGACAAAAAAGAGGCACATTTTACTGTCTATCTAATTTGTTCTCTAAAGGCCAATAATGTAATCTGAGAAACATGTTTATAAATATCCTAAACCCTCATGAATTTTGTCAAGAGAAAAAATAGCAAGGAACAGGCATTCTCCCATCCTTAGACATGATATGGGCGTAACTTGTGATACGAGAATACCACACATCCATCTGTGCGATAGATATACTAAAAATAACAATAAACACAATTAGATCATTATTTTGAGGGCTTGGAAGCTATAATGTCAGCAGTCCTGCAGAAGCCAGAGAGCAAAGCAATTACCACATCTCATGGTAATGGCTAAATGGATCAACAGATTCAAGACCTCCCTTGCTATTTGGGACATTAGTACCATCTTATGTGTATCAGTAAGTAATATATTAAATGTTTATCAAGACAATCCTATGCATTTCTCCTTAGAAATGACTTTGAAATATTGGTTTTGGAGGAGGTTATTCTTTTCTTCAAATTCTGGATATTCAAATATTTCCCAAATGGTGCATATTTGGTTTTCATCATTGGCCTTTAAAATTTGTACATATTACAGTTGCAATAATCACTGACTATATTTGATAGCTGGCATTATCTGACATTTAACTCTCATCTGAAAAATAAATCTAACAGCTGGCTTGCATCAGAAGACCATACTGAGGCACATTTGACACCAAGCAGGTATGTGTCAGTATGTGACATTAAACTGACAGTTGACAGGCAACGAAAGTCAACATTTGGCAATTGCAGATGCCTCGGAATAGAACCCTGTAAATTTTATAGGAACTTCATGAATTAATTGCAACTGGACTTTGATGTCAATCGTTCCATTCTATAACTCGCATGCCAGGCTTCAGAATAAAAATAATTTTGATGCAATGCCAAAGCTTTTACTGTAGGCAGTTTATCTAAAGTTTTCTGGGCACAGCTGTACCCTGACTATTTCTTAAGGTCAGTTGATACTTTTTGCATACACCTAACACATGATTGCCGTAACTAAAAATTAATCAAGAAACAGTGTGTTTTGTTTTGTTTTTTTTTAGCTACAGCAGTATTTCTAGCTGGAACATTTGTGGCTGCTACAGCAATAACTTAGGTATCCTTACTCATTGTGGGATACATAGTTCTCTTTAGCCAGCAACCACTAGCAGAGGAAATACAATTACCAATTGAAAAGGCAGATTAATTGAGATAATCTTCCCACATTTCCTTGCTCTCCCAATGGGTTCAATGTGCTATACAAATAAACCTTATAGGTTAGCATTGCAACAGGCAACAGCTAATTGAGTATCTTTTAACAAGGGACAAACTCTTCTATTTATCAAGTTGTAGAAGACTTTTTCCCCCCCTCTAGGATGTGGAACAATGCTAAAGATCCCTCCTTCACCCAGATGGTGAATGCTATCAGGAGTGAGCAAAAGAAAACGGCCCTGAAAAAGAAGAGGAAGGTAACAGCATTATCACAAGTTAAGCCTGTGATATACACAACCATATATGTACTTATGAAACATATGAAACATATAAAAAATAGTTGCAGGAATTGGGTATGGGTAAAGAAAGGAAAGACTAGGAGTGACATGATAGCAGTGCTCCAATATTTGAGGGGCTGCCATAAAGAAGAGGAGGCCAACCTATTTTACAAAGCACCTGAAGGCAGGACAAGAAACAATGGATGGCAACTAATCAAGGAGAGAAGCAACCCAGAACTAAGGAGAAACTTTCTAACACTGAGGACAATTAACCAGTGGAACAGCTTGCCTCCAGTTCAGTAGAGGCTTTTAAGAAGGATTGGACAGCCATTTGCCTGGAATGGTGTAGACTGTAGAGTCTCCTGCTTGAGCAAGGAGTTGGACTAGAAGACCTCCAAGGTCCCTTCCAACTCTATTATTCTCTTATTCTGTTAACTAATAATGTTAAAAACATGTCATTAGCTCCCCACCAAGGGCCAAGAGTGGGAGATGTGTCCATTTATTAAATAGGGCCAAAGTGGACAAGGCCATTAGCAAGGAAGCAATTTACCAGAAGGCAATACAACAAAGCTGTTATCCAGTGCTCCCTCTCATCACCTAATCAGTCATGACTTCAATTTGCTTCCATCTGTTCCCTGGGAGGTGGGCATATTTCTGAACAAAGCACCAGTATGATGTAGCCATCTGTCATCTTTTTAAGAATGCCTTGAGGGCATATGTGAGCCCCATGAGCATTCTTGGCCACAGAACTATCTCTGAGACATAAAGTCAGCATCAAATTGAGCTCCTAGTGATTTCTTATATGCCTACATGCAGTTTTCTTAGTCAAAGGACATAAGGTGAATTTGATTACTCCTTCTGAAAAGCTTTTTGACTTCCCAGTCCAGCCATCTAGCAGGGTCTGCAGCAAACCATGATGACTGATCAAGGTGACACCCTTGGTATTTACATCTGACTCAAATATGTTTAATTTTAATATTTTAAGATATGCTGAAAAGGATAATAAAACCCCAAATAAAGCCAGAAACAAACCATCTTACCCAGACTATAATTAATATTAATACATTAATAAAACTCAGACAGGCATTTTCTCTGCTTAGGAATATAAATCAGACAGCTATTAAACCATTTGTACAGTACATTGATGACTGTAAGCATCTAGCGTGAGGATCTGAATTCTGTGTGCCTAAAATGAAATGTCAGATTGACGGCAGTAACGCCTCATCATTCATACAGATATGGATCTATAGATAGCAATTTTATTCTTTTTTTTTTCAATTTTTTTTTAATTTTGAAATATCCCCCCCACTTACAAATATAAACATACATTAATACAACTTTAGTATTATAAGTTTTACAAACATAAACGTTAATATTGCAAAACAGCCCAGCAACCCACCCCCGCGTCCGCCCTCTTTTCTCCTCCTTCAACCTCCCTACACATCCCACCTCCTTCCCTCTCCTCTTCCTACAGGCACGGTTTGGGGGCACTAACCGAGCATCAGCTTGGCAGCACCCCCTCCCTGCATCTGCCCTCTTTTCCACTACCTACCTACTTCCCTCCTATCTCTCCTCTCCTCTTCCTCTCCCTCCCTTC
This sequence comes from Protobothrops mucrosquamatus, assembly GCF_001527695.2. Lineage (NCBI taxonomy): Eukaryota > Metazoa > Chordata > Lepidosauria > Squamata > Viperidae > Protobothrops > Protobothrops mucrosquamatus. The sequence continues at coordinate 132,291 of NW_015386355.1, forward strand.
GGACACGGTTTAGGGGTGTTAACCGAGCGCCTTCTATAATTCTCCATACATCAATACTCCTAATTTAATACTCATTTCTACATTAATACTCAAAATTATTTTATTTCTACTTCTACCCTCCCCCTCACCCCCACACCCCCAGACTTCCCAGAACTGATTACAGGGTTAAACACACATCATCCCAAGTCTAAATATTACTACCCAAATATAAAGCAATCAAGTATAAACATACTTTAACTCAAATAGAAACAATCAAATATAAGCATATAAACATATAAACTCTAAGCATATAATCTATCCATCTTCCCCAAACCCAAATATCTTAAAGTTAATCTTTGCCATTTCTGCAATTCAAATATGCGGAAATCTTTACCATTTCTTCAAAATAAAAACAGCCAATAATCTTACTGCTATTATTCATTTCTTAATTCAAATCTTCCACCAACCCTTACAGAATAAACTTTATGAATCTATCCTCCCGGATCTCTTCAATCTCGCGCCTCCCACCAGCTCTGAAACGGATGAGTATATTGCAAATTAAGTCCTTTTTGCTGCTCTTTCTCTTTGCATAGCAATTTTATTCTTTAAAGACAATCCTCTTCTTTTTTCCAGTACAAATTACAAACAACCATTTTATAACAGCAGGATCCCAGACATTTCAAAATAAGTGGATTTCTTTTTGAAAAAGCAACACCACTGTCAGAAACAAGAGAGATTTTAAAAATATTTAGCTCAGAACAAACAAATAGCATCTCCTGATAAAAACATTCACCTATGATTTCTTCCATAGATTTTATTCTGTGAATTTATTTTGGGGCAACATTGCCAGTAATTTCAAACCTTAAAAATAAGAACTATTTGGAGTTTAAGACAATATTGCAAAATTAGGTATCTCAATCTACTTTAAATAAAAATGCAGGAGTAAGTCAATGTGGGGCAGAGAGACTTACTGGAGTGATTTTGCTGGTTTGATCAGAACTTGCATATTTGTGTGAGCATGAAACATTTAGGCTTGTGATGGCTACTACACATTTATTCTTTATTTTATTGGTAAAAGCCAATCTTTGACATAAAGATTCCAAATATTTTTTTAAATTTTTTAAAAAATTTTAAATATTAAATATTAAAATAGCTCATATTCTAAAATATACTGGTACTGAAAACCAGAGCAACATATAAAAAGGAATTCTAATTCTAAGATGTACTATAAATTTTGTAGAGATCCTTCAGCTGCAGTAGCATAGATATTTTGCTTTCTAATCAAACAACATTCCTTATATACTTTCCTGCTTGAAAAGATTTACGTCTTTTGCTTATTCTTCTTGGATGCATGGGTGGTCTTATGCAACTGTCTGCATTATTCTATATGTCATTTCTTTTTTGTAAGCAATTCACCCATCCTGAAAACTTTGCTTCAAATGAAGGTTGTTTATCCCAGGTCTTTAGCTGCAAATCACTTTAGTATTTTAATCTGGACCATAGTGTTTGCATGTCGTAAATGTAACACGCCACAAAATTAGACTAGTGCAGTGGTGGGATTCAGCTAGCTTGCAGCACTTTGGCAGAACCGGTAGCTAATTTTTTGTTGCCCAGGTCCAGAATGGACTTCTGGAAGTGGCATCCACACAGAGAACTGGTTGTTCACATATCTGAATCCCACCACTGGACTAGTGTCAGCTTTGTCACTAATTCTGTGACAAGACTGACATGCAGGAGTCCCCATCTCTAAATTAAAAGAAACAAACAAACAAACAGCTCCATTTAATGTGTTGTTATTAGTTGCTGCAAAGTTACAAAGGACCCACTCATTGAATACCAAGAAAGATAAACATATGGCAAAACTATAAAGCCTTTTTCTGGAAACCTACTTGGGGAGGACAGATAATCCATTATTCTGAGCATGAAAACATTATGAGTCTGGATTGGAATATATTGTAGATATGGAAAAAGATCCAAGAAAACAAAGACTGGGAAGTAAAAGTCAGTGTCTTTCCCAAGATGGAGTCAAAGGTATGGAGGTATGGAGAAGATGCCTTCAAAGGTCAGTGGTACCTACAGAAGGAACAGTGAGCTGTTGTATACTAGAACTGAGTAACAAAATCATTGGCTGACAGAAAAAAAATCTCTTAATGTTCTTCCCCTACCACCTAGTAGATAGAAAGTATTAAATTAAATGGGATTTTTAAAAAATTGCCTTCCTGTATTGGTTGAGTTATGACCTCACTTTCCTCGCCCAGCACAGTTAAAAGGCTAGATCAGAAAGGACTGAGAAAGATAAGTTGGATGGGGGAAAAACCAGAAACAATTGCAACGCATATATCACGGAAGATTTGTAAGTAGATAAATAAGCAGAGGTGTCCAGTAGGGGTAGGAAGGTACAAAAATATGACACTGCATTTGTGCTGTAAGCATTTATTTCTAGCTTTTTAAACAGAAAAATATATGTTTTCTTACTTTAAAAATGGCTATTGAGATATGTGCTTGAATGCCGGAAAAAAAAAGGAAAAAAAAGATTGTTCTGGTGGCAGAAACCCATGAAATCCACTGAAATTTCTCAGCTATGCTTTCCGAGCACTATTTTTCTCACCCATTTCAATGAGGAAACCGCAGCCCCACCCCTCACCTCTTCTTCCTCAATGCCCAAGAGATTCCCCTTTCTTGGTGGACAGAACTCTGAAAGGCATCTGCTCTATCGTAACCATTTGAAGTACTTCTCTATCTCAAGAATGGTGATCGGGTTCCTTCATCTCCAGTTATGTCAGCTTCTACATGTGTAATTGTCAGTCACTGGAGGTAAGCCAAACTGAGAAACAAACAAAACATGTGAGAACTCTATTAATACAGGCTAGAGTAGCAGAATTCTAAAAATCTAGCAGCATTTTCTCTTCCTCCCCTCTTATAGGAAAGAGAGTTGATGCAAGGCAATCTTTCTTTTTTTAGCCTTTTTTGTTTTCCCAGGATAAGCTCATGTTTTATTAATGATCACCACATATTTTCTTCAAGGCCATAACTGCACTCCTCTGCATGAATGAGAAGCATCCTTTGCCTAGGACAGTATATCTTGGAACAGCTGTATCTTCACAAAAGATACCTAGTATTATAATTGATCCACTTACATCCTATTAGAGGACTTCCTGTTTTCAGAAAACTTTCCCCTGAAGTCTTATCTACCTTTAGAAATATGCTTCATGTTGCAAGTAAGAAAGTTATTTTATGCAAGTATTAAGTCTATTGTATCTTACTAGCAATGCCCTCTGTGAACAGAATATTAAAATTCAGTCTAGAATATTTTCAATGTCATGCTGTGGCTGTATTTTACTTGTCAATTGTCTTTTAGGGAAGTGTCATCTAGACTGAGGTTGAGGAACCCCTAATAAGATCCCATGAAGCAGGAATCCTCAACCCCCGGTCCGTGGACCAATACCGGGCCACGGCATGCCAGCAACCGGGCTGCACAAACAAGCAAAGCCCCATCCGTGAGATGCAGGTAGCACACAAAACCGTGCATCTTCCGGTCCATTGAAAAACCTCTCTCCACAGAACCGGTCCCTGGTGCCCAAAAGGTTGGGGACCTCTGCCATGGACTACAGTTTGGAAACTGCTGTCCTAAATAGTTAGTTTTGAATTGGAGTAGATGTAATGGTGATGCAGAATTGCTGTCAAAAACTGTGTCTATGGGTTTGTGGGGTTTTGTTTCTTTTTGCTATAGACTCTCAAAGTATCTCGTGAGACTCTGTCCATTATGCTTATTTAATTTGGGCTCTCATCAAATTGGATCACTAAAAAAAAATCAGCTAACAATCTTGGTAAATCCTGGGATTTACACAGTTATGTGGTTGATACTAAATTCTGTTGAGTCTAGAGAAGTAAATATTTAGTCCTGGCTATTTTTATCTAAGATGTAGCTGGACAAGTGTCAGAATAAAGCACCAAAGCAGGGGCAAGACCCGAAAGGAACACAGTGGACTTAATTATTCCATCCAAACATTGCTTTCTCTTCTTTGACATCGATGAGTCAGTTTTCCACACAGAATTAAACAGGAGCCACTCCATTTTCCCTCTTCATTTAGGCAATGAGTTGATAATAATACTGTTTTAGGTTGAACAACTCAGAAGATTTTAGTCTTCAATGGACTGTTTTGTTATGAGTCCAGGTTTACTTACTGTAAAAAAAAAAAGATAGGTATATCTACGCATAGCAGTTTCTTAAGAACCAAAGCTATGTATTTTTGCAACTGGCAGCCCAGGCTACTACAACATCCAAAGCATTAGATATTCTGGTTCTCTGATGGATCAGGCATGTTTGTTATAAAATCTCTACACAAAAAACTGAAGTTCTAAAAACAAGCAATTGATTCCATCAGCACATGTACAATATAAAATGCAAGCAGTATAAAAGCTGAATTTCTGTCTGTTAGCTGGTAGAAATAGTGCTGATCATCAGCATGAAAATAAAATGAATTCCATATTTGGTTGGCTATATCCACTTTCATTTATCCTGATTGCAAAAGACATTTCTCACAGACCCTGCGACTGCTCTTTTTAGAAAGGTTCACTAATGCTTCCATGAAGAAAAGTGGGACTGTAGCTCAGTGGCAGAGCTTCTATTTCAATTTTTGGCTTCTTTATGTGACCCTGAAAGACTGGTAGAATCTGGGTTGTTCCTCCTTGAGAAAAGATAACTGAGGGGAGACATAATATCAGTACTCAATTACCTAAAAAGGTATGATAGAAAATGCAGCCAGAAACTATTTTCCATAGCCACGTTAACTAGGGTCAGAAATAATGGCTACATGTTGCAGCATCCGGACAAATGTAATGCAGTGAAAATTAAGTACTGTATAATGAAAAAAGTTACTGAATATAATGAAAATATAAATATATATTACATTTAAAATATATTTAAATATAATGAAAAACATTAAATATAATGAAAAGCATCCTGGTGGGAATGCCTATAGAATCGTAGAACTATTTACCTCTGGAGTTTGTGGGTTCTTAAGGTTTTCAAAAAGAGGCTGGGCCGCTCCTTATCCAGAATGGTTTAACTGAGTGTGTTGAATAATGTAGAGCAGTGGTGGCGAACCTATGGCACGGGTGCCAGAGGCGGCACTCAGAGCCCTCTCTGTGGGCACACGCGCCATCGCCCCAGTCCTAGGCCTTCAGCTGGGTTTTATAAAACCTTTTCGCTTTAGGCCTCTGCTGCCGTGTGCAAAAAAAAAAAAAGGTTCAATCAATCAGTCAATTTTAACTTCTCACGGGGAAAAAAAAGATCTTGCAAAGTTGGAATTGATTGATTGAACTTTTTAGTCCCACCCAGTCTGCCGTTACCACCACAGCCACGCCCTCCTAATGGGCCACACCCCCAATTGGCCACACCCAGCCAATGGACCACACCCACCCGGCACCCGACGATGCATAAGTGGGTTTTGGGTTGCAGTTTGGGCACTCGGGCTCTAAAAGGTTCACCATCACTGATGTAGAGGATTAGCTAAATGATCCTCATGGTCCCTTCCAAACCAACTCTATGATTTTATTATGTGTTGCACAAGACTATTAATTGTACAGGCTAAAGAAGATGACCTTGACAGAGATTTGCAGGCTTTGTTGTCTAGGCAAAATGGGATGAAGCATTTTTAAAGGCCAGAATTAGATAGCATTCAAAACCAGCTCAAGCAAACCTCACCCTAAGTCAATGAATATAAGAGGGAGGAGATGCCGCACAATCAAACTTGAAAGGTTCTGTAATTATAGCTAATCAGAATAGAAATAGTTTTAACTATCCTATGGGACTAATTTTCTGGTCTGGTCTGGTCTATCTAGTGGAACTGAGTATAATGTTAGCCATATTTATTAAGTTGCTGAGAGCTCACTTCTAAGAAATATTCAAGAAGTTTCCATGTAAATATCTATTAGTCACTTAGTGGAGTGAGGAGGATAGAGGATCGGGATTAATAGCAAAATAAGATAAGATAACCTTTATTGACATTTTTTTACTATGGGCACAACGGCACACATCAAAAATGAAATTTAGTTGCCCGCTCTCAAAGTGAAACACATACATGACACACACCTAAAACATACTATGTACAACATATGTATAGACCCACACCCCTACATATACATAGCAAATAAATATTAAATACTGTCCATCTTGAATATATAACGGAAGGAGGAAGCTTGAGAGTTCACAAGGTTAATGCTGTATGGAATGAAACTCTGGCTGAATCTGGATGTTCTGCTACGGATACCACGGAGCCTCCTCCCAGAAGGTAACAAGGAAAACAGGTCGTGAAGAGGATGTGTAGTGTCCCAGATAATCTTACGGACCCTGCTCAAGCAACGCTTCTGTGCTATGTCCTGGATAGGAGGGAGGGAACAGCCAATTATCTTTTCGGCCATTCTCACCACTCTCTGCACCGCCTTCCTGTGGAGAATAATTTTGATGCTATTCTCTTTTGAATCAGGATAGCCATTATGCAGAAATAAAGATAAATGAATTTTTAGAAAACTGCGTCTAAAAATTAATTTCAGGGAGATACTATGAACATAAGTGTGACTAAATCAAAACACCAGATGAGATGTTCTTTCATTAACAGAATAACAGAGCTGAAAGGGACCTTGGGGGTCTTCTAGTCCAATCTCCTGCTCAAGCAGGAAACCGTATAACATATTAGACAAATGGTTGTCCAATATTTCTTGTGATGTGATGTAAAATGCTGAGGATAAATTTTGAATACTGAAGGGAAACTAAAAACCAGACAAGAACTGGAAGAACAGGGCATTGATCTATCATGGTGGCCACACCTGCAAATTCAAACAAGATATGAGAAAGATGTTAAAACATCTGTATTTTACAAAGATCAGGACAAATTTTATTACTATAATAGCAATACACACCGCAACACATTAACATATATTTATAAAAGAGCATATTGTTTCACATTTAACATCTAAAGCCACTCAAGACTAACTGGAATAGCAATATACATTCTTTGCAGCATTCTGTGTGTCAGGTTAAATTGGCTACAAGTCCAGGTATGCATCCAACTGTAGAATGTTATCCCTCTGGAGCTACATCTGGATTTGTATTTGGAAATATATTTTATAACCAACAGTGCAATGAAGATAGCATCTGCATTTGGTATGTTTCCAAATGGCTTCCAAATGCAGTGGATTTGAGTTGAATTGTGCAAATGAATTCATTTGTGCACTTAGATATGCGGACTTGTAGGTGATACTTTTTTTCTATTGCAGCCTCCAGATATTAGGCTGGTGCCCTCATTGTTGCATTCCTTTGTAAAAAAAATCCAGACCTTTTCCTGTAAAAAGCAGAGCCTTTTTTTGCCATAAATAGTCATCCCTTCAATTTATGGTATTATGCCCGATTTGCACACAATCAATCAATTACCATCTGATCATAAAGCAGAATTCATTTTGCAAGGATAAACAAACAAACAAACAAACAAACAAACAAACAGCCTCTCTCCTGCAAGCCTTTTAAATAGCAAGAAGACAATTTCTATTGCCTTCACTTATTTTTTTGTTACCTTTACTTCATTGCCTACTTTTAAGAGATCAAGATAGTTTATATAGAACTCCAAACAATATTGTGGAGATACGTTGGGCTGAGAGTGATTGGCCCAAAGTCAAGCTGTGACTTTCCATGGCTAAGGATGGTCTTGAACCTGGATTTACACTATCCCACTCTGGCATCGTCTATGTACTCCTTTTTGGAGTCTGGCCTTAAACGTGATATTTAAAGTCCAACGTGGTCCTCATTCCAGAAAAAGTTGTACACGATTCCATTCACGCAATTCAGTTTGCAAGCAAACCATTTGCCATTCCCTCTTACAAATTCTAGCCCCCTTTTAAGTCCCAAGCAAGGAAGAAGAATGACTCCCTATAAATTATAGTATATTCAAGACTCTCAATGAATAATAATAATAATAATAATAATAATAATAATAATAATAATAATAATAATAATAACAACAACAACAACAACAACAACAACAATAACAACAACAACAACAATAGTAAAGTTGGAAGGGACCTTGGAAGTCATCTAGCCCAACCCCCTGCTCAGGCAGGAAAGCCTATACCATTTCAGACAAATGGCTGTCCAGTCTCTTCTTAAAACTTCCAGTGTTGGAGCATTCACAGCTTCTGGAGGCAGATTGTTCCACTGATTAATTGTCAGGAACTTTGTCCTTAGTTCTAGGTTGCTTCTCTCTTTGGTTAGTTTCCATCTGTTGCTTCTTGTCCTGCCTTCAGGTGCCTTGGAGAATAGCTTGACTCCCTCTTCTTTGTGGCAGCCCCTGAGATATTGGAACACTGCTATCGTGTCCCCCCTCGTCTTTCTCTTCATTAAACTAGACATACCCAATTCCAGCAACCGTTCCTTATATGTTTTAGCCTCCAGTCCCCTGATCATCTTTGTTGCTCTTCTCTATACACTTTCTAGAGTCTCAACATCTTTTCTACATCGTAGTACATCTCCACCCCAGGTCACCCCAACGATGCCCTTGACGTGATGGCCCGTTGCCTGGAGGCCGTACGGGTCTGGATGGGGAGGAACAGACTCAGACTCAACCCTTCCAAGACCGAGTGGCTGTGGTTGCCGGCGCCTCGGCATAGTCAGCTGATTCCATCACTGTCTATAGGGGGCGAAATTTTGGCCCCCTCAGAG
>NW_015386355.1:141199-151509 GCF_001527695.2 Protobothrops mucrosquamatus
GTGGGTGCCCCCACCCTCTGGAACGAACTACCCCCCGAGATCCGGACGATTCCGGATCTCCTATCTTTTCGCCGCGCCCTCAAGACATGGCTTTTTCAGCAAGCGGGTCTGGCCTAGGGAGAATTTTAAATAGGGACAATTTTAATTAGAATTTTAATGGTAACACAGCGGTTAAATATTTGTTTTTAATTGGTTTTTACTGGGGATAGTGTTTGTATTGTTTTAATATGCTGTAAGCCGCCCTGAGTCCTGTTGGGAGAAGGGCGGCATATAAGTTTAATAAATGAAATAAATGAAATGAGTGACCAAAACTGGATGCAGTATTCCAAGTGTGGCCTTACCAAGGCATTGTAAAGTGGTATTAACACTTCATGTGATCTTGATTCTATCCCTCTGTTAATTTCAGTTTCTAATTTTAGGCTTAGAGAAAGCAGAACCTTATCATATCTTACAAATGGGGAAAGAGACTTCGAGGTATGAAAGATGAAGAAGGGGAAATGGTTGCTGGTATGCAATTCCACCATCTTCCTTAATTCTATAATCCAAGGTTAGATTAGTACCACAGATAAAAAAAGTTAGTCAAGAGAGAGAGAAGAAAGTAGAGTGAGAGAAAGAGAGGACTATCTGGCTAGGAATAATGTTTTCCTAGGGTAAGTCACAAACGGTGAAGCATTTGCTGTTCTGCTTAATCTGGCAGCATCTCTTTTACACTAATTGACTGTAATATCTACAAAACCTTCCTCTGTGAATCCAGCTGTTGGCAGCCTTGGTTTTCTTTGCACCCATCTGTTGTTGCTTTTTGATTGGCTTGCCTGTCATCACCAGCGTCTGGTGATTTTTCATATGAAATTTAAAAAACTAGAGGTGGGAGATTAGATATATTTGGTAACGCTTTACTTTTGAGTTTCCTGTCCACAAGACTTTTGCTTCAGCAGCAAATGTTTGAATCAAAGTTGAGAGAGGAGGCGGTGAAGGAGAAAGAAATTCCAGACAGACTTTAATTATGCTTACATGTTTGTCTAAGATGGGGTAGGCAACCTTGGCTCTTTTATGACTCATGGACTTCAACTCCCAGAATTCCTGAGCTAGCCATGCTGGCTCAGGAATTCTGGGAGTTGAAGTCCACGAGTCATAAAAGAGCCAAGGTTGCCTACCTCTGATTCAGGACAGATCACTGTCCTGAAGAGGAACACATTTCAGAAAAGCTAGTCTTTCAAATATCCTCTGGACTCACAGAACCTTCTTCCTCTGTGTTTTTCCTGTTTTAACATAAAAAAACCCCAAACAAAGCAAAAAAAAAAAAACAATAACCAGAAAAACAAGAAAGGCCTATGCCATTAGAAACACATTTAAGCGAATTCTAGGGAAACAGTTTGTTCTAAAACAAAATGCACTTATTTATCAGTGGATTACTGAATTCTTATGTGTCCTCCAATCAAATATTTGAAACAATGCCTTCTTTTCTAGCTAAAATGGAACACATAATTTGTTGATTGATGTCATGCCTTCCTAACCGCAACAAGATGTCCCAGGAACATTTTTGTAGGTCATGTCCTCAAGATATCACCTGTCATATCTCAGCCCACAGGCAGACTAAAGTTATAGTTATCTTATCTGGTTTTAAAATTATCACTAGTAAGGTGACCAACTTTTTTACAATGAGAAGGAGGACACAAATAAATTGAAGAAGAAAATATCATAAATAAAACATTTTGTTCATTGCAATAATACAGAATACACTATAATATGATAAATGCGTAATATTTGTAAATAACATTTTATATTGTAATTATGCTTACATGCCTATTAATTATTATTTAAATGAGTACAAAAGAAGGACTGTCCTCCCTAAAGGAGGACGATTGGTCACATTATCACTAGGTAAACTTTGCTTCAGATCCCAACATCACCCTTTCTGTTTATGTGGTTGATAATGCTTTGTCTGTGAAGATGGTGATATGTTCAGGGATAGGATCTTCCCAATTCCTATTGGCTACTTTGACTGCCTTGGGCAATCCCCTTGGGCACTGTTTCCCTGGACACTGTTTCTCAGGACCATTCTACTTTTAGCAATGAGGAAATCTGGTTCTTTCATGTTGGTCTATCTCATTGTACCACTAGGTCTCTTATCACATGGAATCAGAGAATCAGTGAGCAAAGAGCAATATTTCCCTATTTCTCCTGCCACTACTCTAACCAAAGAGAGAAGCAACCTAGAACTAAGGAGAAATTTTCTGACAGTTAGAACAATTAATCACCTGCCTCCAGAAGCTGTGAATGCTCCAACACTGGAAGTTTTTAAGAAGAGACTGGACAGCCATTTGTCTGAAACAGTATAGGTTTCCTGCCTGAGCGGGGGGTTGGACTAGATGACCTTCAAAGTCCCTTCCAACATTATTATTATTATTATTATTATTATTATTATTATTATTATTATTATTATTAGTAGTAGTAGTAGTAGTAGTAGTAGTAGTAGTAGTAGTAGTAGTAGTAGTATTCCCAATACTGGTATTGATCTGCAATGTACGTAATCCTGTAAATATTTAAGGAATGATATTAGTTTGCCAACAGAGTTTCAGTCCGGAAGCCAATAGTTTACCAAATTTTTCCCCTTGCTCTAAAAAGTGTTGCTTAATACAGTTTAAGTAATGTTTGGTGTCAAGTGCATAAGGATGATTAAACTCTATTCTAACATAAAAATAAAAAATATTATACAATTCTGTGAATGCTGTCTTGCATAATTATTCAAGAATTGCTTAACCATATTTTCCAACTTTTCACATTCCAACTTCGATTTCATCTTTTTCCAAGTGGCAAAAGCAATTACACAGCCACAAAGAAATTCCTTAAACCAGTCCCATACATTCCCTCAAATTCACTGAAACTCTGTTTGCATCTAACAATTCTTGAAATTTTGTTTCATCTAATTGATAAAACAAAAGTCTTATAATAATGATGTCTTTAAATGACATTTTAAAATATTAGAGTGTTTCTTTTTTAAAAAAAAATGGCAGTGTAACAGAGGACTGTTCAGAAATGATAAATGAATCTGTATTGCTGTATTCCTTTCAGGACCAACCCCCCCCAAAAAAACTAAAAAATAATCCAATCAGGAATAAGGAACAGATGAGGAACAGAGTAAACAGAATATTGACACTGAGATGGACTTGAAAGTCTCATATATCTATCAAGTTAAATCTTAGAAATTAAGTCAGGAGCACTTTCCATGAATTACTTAATCTAAAAACTTGATTAAAATGCTTGATACTTCAACCAACTGCCAAAGTAAAAACAAGCACAAAATCTCTTTGAAAGATAGTTGTGGGATTTCCTAGTGGGACCATGGTAATCAATAATCTTTTACTGCAACTTTTAATTGTTAGAATTTTAAAATTTATTAAATTCTGAATTAGCTATTCCACCACAAATGTATTTACTTATTTATTAGATTTGTTTTCCACTCATCTTGCCTAAAGGCCTTAGAAGACATATTAAACTACTTGTAACAAGATTTATTTTTTCTCCCTTGAGTATTTTTTTTAGCTTGGCTACCTGGCCAAATCCCTGCAATTTTCTTAGCAAGATTTCAGAAGTGGTTTTCCATTGCCTCCTTCCCAGGGCTGAGAGAGAATCACCCAAGATCACCCAGTTGGTTTTATGCCTATACCAAACTAGTTCTCACTAAAGGTTATAGTATATCTGTTTTGGGTCTTTATTTGCACTACAACAAATTATTCTTCTTTGGAAGAATATGAGCTTCTTGTTTAAAACACACACAGAAACACACACAAAAACAAACTTGAGGTTTTAAATCACTAATTAGTTTAAAACATCTGTTTCCTCTTAGGCTGTAACATTCCAGGAGACCACTCAAAATGTGGACACATGGAAACAAGAGATAGCCCCTCCCCACTTCCAAAAAATATTTCAATTGGTCATGTCTAAGATTAAAACAAAAACAAAAACTGTTGTATGAGTGAAACTATACAAAACACAAATTAATAAAGAGAAGAAAAAAAAACCTAATTAGAATAATTTAAAAAATACATTACATAATACAGCCAAATGTGAAATATACAGTGTGACTGTGTGTATGTGTGTGTGTGTAGTCTAACTGCCCAGAAATGCCATTACAGAAACTACAGTATAACCCAAAATAAGAAAAACAGAAAAATGTTTATGAACAAATGGGTAGTGATATAATTTCTCCTTCGTATTCTAACTGAGCAAATTTCTCAGCAGTTTCTGGATCTTTTTGTCAGTTAAGGAAAAAACCCCTCCAAATTGCAATAGTATTACCTCCCTTTATTTTGTTGTTAGGGATAGTACATTAAACAGTTTACCTTGCTGACCTATGAAGATAGACTTGAAAAAATATTAACTTAATTTTCTTGAGCACAGGTTCTCCTCAGGGCTGCATCCTAAGTCCGCTGCTGTTCATCCTGTTGACCCATGACTGTTGTGCTAGGTTTGCCACCAACCATATTGTGAAGTTTGCAGATGATACAACAGTAGTGGGCCTTATTCATGATGACAAAGAGCGTGCTTATCACAAGGAGGTTGAAGGTTTGGTGAACTGGTGGTATCCGAAGCAGAACATCCAGATTCAGTCACAGTTTTGTTCCAGACAGAATTAACCTTGTGAACTCTAAAGCTTCCTCCTTCCGTTATGTATTCAAGATGGACAGTGATTAATATTTATATGTTACTTATATGTAAGGGTGTAGGTCTATACCTATGTTGTATATGGTATGTTTAAATGTGTGTTATGTGTACACTTTGAGAGCAAGCAACTAAATTTCATTTTTAATGTATGCTATTGTGCCCAGAGTAAAAATGACAATAAAGGTTATCTATCTATCTATCTATCTATCTATCTATCTATCTATCTATCTATCTATCTGTCTGTCTGTCTGTCTGTCTGTCTGTCTGTCTGTCTGTCTGTCTGTCTGTCTGTCTGCCTGCCTGCCTGCCTGCCTGCCTGCCTGCCTGCCTGCCTGCCTGCCTGCCTGCCTGCCTGCCTGCCTGCCTGTCTGTCTGTCTGTCTGTCTGTCTGTCTGTCTGTCTGTCTGTCTGTCTGTCTGTCTGTCTATCTATCTATCTATCTATCTATGTGTTAGTTCTGAGAAGTCAAATCAGTACTGGGTTGGGTCTCTCTGGTGAATGAAAATGAAAGGTTAAGGGTATACTGTCTCTATTTCTAGCTAATATTCAGGCTTCAAGGGGCAACCAAACAAGAGATAGTAGAATTAAGATGTCCTGAGCTTCTGAAGTAACTTTGCGATGTTCTCTTATCTTATAGTGTGATAGATCGTTTTTGGACTTTTGGACTTGCCTCCTATTAGTTTTGACTCATTTTGGCCTTGTGAGTTAATACAATTTTAACAGGAACTAAAAACAGATTAACAGAGTTGGAAGGGACCTTGGAGATAATAATAATAATAATAATAATAATAATAATAATAATAATAATAATAATAATAATAATAATAATAATAATAATAATGATGATGATGATGATGATGATGATGATGATGATGATGATGATGATGATGATGATGATGATGATGATGATGATGATGATGATGATGCACTGAAATTAGTATATCAGGAAGGCTTACTGACTACTGGAGAGACCAAACTGGCCTACAAGAAAGACCAAATGAAGAACAGAATAGAGGCATGGGAAGACAAAGCACTACATGGCCAGTACATTAAAAAAATAGCTGGGAAAGCAGATAATAACAAGACCTGGCAATGGCTAAGAGCAGGAAAATTGAAGAAAGAGACCGAGGGACTAATTCTGGCTGCACAAGACCAAGCCCTAAGGACAAATGCATATAAAGTCAAAATTGAGAAGACAGCAACAGACAGTAAGCGCCGCCTATGCAAAGAAGCTGAAGAAACAGTGGACCACCTGGTAAGCTGCTGCAAGAAGATCGCACAGACTGACTACAAGCAGCTGCATGACAAAGTAGCAACTATGGTGCATTGGAAGATCTGCAAGAAATATCATTTGCCTGTAAGCGAGAACTGGTGGGATCATAAAATAGAGAAAGTCATAGAAAATGATAAAGTTAAACTGCTCTGGGACTTCAGAATTCAAACAGACAAGCACCTGTAACATAATACCCCGGACTTAACAATTGTCGATAAGAAAGACAAAAAAGTCTGGATAGTGGACATGGCAGTGCCTGGAGACAGCAGAATAGACGAGAAAGAACTGGAGAAGATAACAAAATACAAAGACCTACAAATAGAAATAGAAAGACTGTGGCAAAGGCAAGCAAGGGTAGTACCAATAGTTATAGTACTATTACAGAATGTCCCAGAGTCTTACTGCTGAGATATTATCAAAAGCTGCCTTAAAATCAATAAAGGCTGCAAACTCCACCCATTCTTATTTGCATTGCAAGGTTGCATTTATATCACAATGTCACAATGCAGAACTGGTCACTTATTCCCACCCCCTCTGTGTAGATCTCTGAATTATTGTCTGCTGAGTTTATGTTAGTGAGTTCAGTTTTAGCCTATATAAATTTGAGTAACTCCCACTGATCCTAGTGAAATTATTTATTCTATTTACATCAGGGTAAATGCACTATGCATCAGTAATACTTGCAACAAAAACCTTCAGAAAACTCTTGCTAACATTAACCAATTCAATGTGAGTCCTAAATCTGTGGAAATGTAGAGAATGAAAGTTCTAAAATTAGCTGGTTTGATGTGGAATTGGAGTGATTTCGGTAGCCTGGCCTTTCCCCTTGTGACCTCTAAAGTTACATCCAGCTTCACATTCCTTTCTTTAAAATATATATATATATATTAAACAATTTCTATATATAAAGTATTGCCCATCTCTTTTCCTCATTAATGGATTAACAATTCAGTTATCCAGAAACTGTTTTGCAAGAATATTCTTTACCACTGGGACCGATGCGTTAGAAACATGAGAAGAACATCTGGATGCCAAATAATCTCTCTCTATTTCTCTCTTTTTGGGCAGAACAGTTGCTTGGTTTTGAGAACATACCTCAGGAAAAATACTATTTAAGTGAGATAATTTCTGTCTCACCAACAAGTAATTTTCTTCTGACATCAAAGGTATCCATTGGAACTCCCTGCTGTTTTCCTTAGTAAGAGCAATGTACATGGCTTAATTTCTCTGCCTGATGTTGCATATTCTTTTCTTTAACGCAAAGTCAGAGGCCTAAAAGGCAAAAAAATGAGCTTAAATATTTGTGGTAAGTTCCTGACCATATTGGTGCTCATATATGGAAAATTCTCAGGTCCCAATATTCTATAGCCAGGACCCCAATAGCAACTGGGCCATAACTGACTCTGTTTCGCCCAACCCAATTCTTTAATCCACCTGAATTATTTTCAGTAAAAAATCAAATAGATGAAATGCTGTAAAGCAGAATAATAACCTCCAACACGATCCTGACCCCAACCCCTCAAATGTCTGGGGCCGTTAGGCAACCTAACTAATGGTTTATTTGGAAATATGCACAGCTATCCAGAAAAAGGATAAAGGTAAGCAGAAATAATACAGCTCATTCTTTGAGGGTAGCAAATAGTACGTGGATAAATTCATACTTTGCTTTTGGATATATATTCCTTATGACAGACATTTTGTGAATGAGGGAAACTTCTCCCAAGCAGCCATTTTGCAAGTCCATGACACATTTACAAGATACCCTCAGATGCTGAAACACAGCTATCAGCTGGAAAAAAAGTTCACGAATATCTGTCTATAGACAACTTTAAATAAAATAGTTCATACGTTTATCATATGGGAAGCTTTTAATAGTGAAATTGTTTTATCTTTTACTAATTCTGCATCTTTCTTTTCCATCAGTGCTGTTTGATACAGAAGGACAAAATTCACTGGCAGTGATCTAAAACATGATAGATAAATTAGGTGATGGACATAAAGTGCATCTTTGTTTTGTGGGAGAGAGGGGCTCCCAGTAATATTATGGGAAAGATATTTTCTTGTTGCCTAAAATTCTACACTATAGATATTTATCATTTATCTATTTCTAAAGGTAAAACATATTTATACTTTATCTTTGGACATAAAAAAAACAGGTGGAGCTTTGCTAGCATCATTGTGACTGCCATCTTGACTTTCTTGACCATATCCTGTTGACACCACCCTCAATTGTTAATCCAGGGTCCAGAGGCAAAATCATGAATTGTCATCAAGGCAATTTTTTATGACTAGGGTTAAAGGAAAGGGCCAGAAAAGTACTTTGAACTTCTAAAGAAAGGGATTATAACTCCACATCAGCAACCATAGAGACCAAAAATACAGGCAGTTCTCCTTTAATGACTGCAATTGGTTCTGATGACTCAGACTTTAAGCAAAATGGTCGCTAAATGAACAGGTGACTGAGAGAGTGAGGGAGATTGTGAAGATCACCAGTTGCCACTATTTAATTCAGATACTGTAAAGTTCCACGTATGGTTTCTTCTGCCTGACCTATTGCTTTTCTTTTCCTTTCATAGGGCAGGAAACAAGCTAACTGTTCCTGAGCTGCAGAACTAAATACAGTTGCTTGCTTTATAAAGACACACCATTGGGGAAATGGACAAGACTGTGAATTCCTTCCATGTGTTTCAATTTCACTAAAGATCAATATTCATCCTGGGAACACAAACACTGTTGATCATCAGCTTGAGAAAACAAGGTGAAGCTCTGTGAATCATCACAATAAGAGATGATTCCATTCTGTATAGTTTATAAAGCTCTAAAAATATTTTAAGGTGCAAGGAAATTCCACAGATGATGTGTAATCATTACAGAGAAGTTTGTCTGCTCTTTTCAAGGCCATAACAATTTTTATAGTTATATAGCCTTTGAAAGCTAAATGCACATTCATTATTTTCATTAGTTTTTTTTTCTTCATTTCTAAAACGTTTCCCTTAGAAAAGTAATAGACACTTATATACACATTCTACTGGATGGCAAATAGGAAGCTTCGGTGCCAAGATCTTTATGTTTAATTCATGTCCACATTTAATTGATTCAGCCACCAATTTGACCTGAGTCTAATCAAGCTATTTTATGAATCAGTGCCCCCACACTTCAGCCTAAATAAGCAATCCAAACATGTTTACCACCTAGTCTAAATTTATTATGTCTCAGTTTTCTTCTTAAAAGATAGAGCAGAATTATGCTTCATGCTGTTAAAATGAGCTAAAATAACAAATATTAATATTTGTGGATGAAAGGACATTCAGAAGTGGTCAAGCTGATTATTGTACAGGATTTATATAAATGACTTCAATTCATTCATATATTCCCTGTATGTAATAAAAGGAACTCTAGTTCAGAAACTTCTATATAGACAACAGAGAGTTTTGTGACACTTAAGCCATAAGCTTTCATCCCCTTCATCTGAAGCAGGAAGTTTATCCTGGGGGAACAGTACCACTGTGATACCAAGAGCCATGGTGGCACAGTGGTTAAAAAGCAGAATTGCAGGCTAAATCTGCTCACTGCCAGGAGTTCAATTCTGACTGACTCAAGCTTGACTCAGCCTTCCACCCTTCTGAGTTTGGTAAAATGAGGACCCAGATTGTCAGGACAATATGCTGATTCTATAAACCTCTTAGAGAGGGCTGTAAAGCATTGTGAAGCAGTATATAAGTCTAAGTGCTATTGCTATCAGGACAATGTTGAAGCACAGGACAAATTGGCCTGTAGTCTATGAACACATATTTACCTATGAGATGTATAATTTATGCTTTTTTGTTTTTGATGCCACATTCTGGAAACTGTCAGATTATAAAGAACAGCTAGGACACACTCATATGAATATTTCTCTGGAAATACACCTAAACATTATCAATGGGATTTATAAATTCCATTGATTTACTCACCTCTGATGAGTAAAATTGTTTACTCCCTATTAAAATGAGGCTCACTTTGTGTTGCTTAATTTAAATTCAAGCCAGTGCTAAGTTCAGTAGGAACCTGAGCCAACAATTTTGCACATTATTTCAACCTTATACATTGGGAAAATTCTTCATCAACAAAGAGCACAGTGGCATAGATTAATGCAAATTGAAGTCACTGTGAATTGCCAAAGCAAATAATGAACCACAGAAATCCAGTTATGGGTTCAATGGAATCTTATTACAATATAGGTGATGGAGTGTATTTTCTACCATACTACATGAAAAACAAGTTATGCATGCAGGATAAATGCATGCAGGATAAATTACACTGTACTCATAATTTGGTTATTCAACAACTTCCAGGTGTTTCCCAAGACTTGATCGATGACAATTTTCATTTG
>NW_015386355.1:151980-155210 GCF_001527695.2 Protobothrops mucrosquamatus
AGAGAGAGAGAGAGAGAGAGAGAGAGAGAGAGAGAGAGAGAGAGAGAGAGAGAGAGAGAGAGAGAGAGAGAGAGAGAGAAAAGGAAGAAGAAAATATTTTTCTATGCTAAATGGAGGGACTATGATTCTCTCAAATCCTGTCCAACTTTCTTAAAGTGCAAAGTTCTCAGCCTGGTGTTACTAAGATCTGTTTGGGATACCATTTTCCATCATCTCCAGATTGTATGTCTATTGCCATCTATTGGTAACCAATTGGATCAATTGCTTGTAGCAAAAATAAAAAAAATCAAAGAAAAAGAATTTAGGGCAAGGACATTAGAGGAATAAACGATATTGTGAATATAATGCAAAATATTCGCATGAAAGATATCTTTTTAAAATTTGTATTAACAAATGATAGTTTTAGAAACAGATTAAGGAAATCAGTGATGACTAAGTTTGGATATTTTTGAGTGGATATAGACATTGAATGGAAAGCCTTTTAATCCACTGTTTCTTTAACTATCTTATTGACAAGAACTAAAATACAATTGTCTCCTATTAAAATACTGTTTCTTGCTTTCCATTTTTAGAAGCATATTTTACTTCCCCAAATTTTGTTTAAAAATATCCCCAGTCTTTGGGGAACCATCAGTGAAATGGATGGGTCAATTTGAAACGCCAAAATAAAAATGACATGCTCCTATGAGAAATACAGCTTTTCATAGTAAATCAAATGAATGTTTCTTCATTTAAACTGTAATGCGACAGATCTGATTTTGCCAATGAAAATACTTGTAGTCATTTCAGTGGTTGTTTTAATTGGCAAAAACTGTCCAAGTAATACCCCCTAATCTGTACAAAAATGTTATTGGGAAAATTTGAAGTAGACATGCATGACTGGTGGGCCACATTCACCCCTTCTCCTCACTCTGTATGTCACAACTGCAATGGGCTGAAACTGACAGATTTTGGAGCATTCTCAGACCATGGACCATAGAAAGGTCTCTCTCATCACCATCTCCTTATGGAAATATCTTGGACTGAAAGCATGGCTTGATCTGAGGTAAAGAAGAGAGGCAAAACATGAATGTGAAAAAAGGAGAAAGGTTGGCTTGGATCTCTTTCAATAAAATTATGAGACCCCAATTAATCTTTACGTGGTGGCTAAATCACAGCCAAGTACATGTTAAAATGGTTAGGTCTGTCTAACAGATCTTTCTAGGATCAGTAAAAGATAGCTACAGGATTCTGGAACTATAAGGAGCATTGGACTATCAGCTATTAGTCACAAAACTTGGCTTATATTTTCAACTTGCCTTTCCGCATCTAACATTGGTACAGAAGCTTCAGGTTCTTAGTCATCAAACAGAAGAAAACATGTCTTTAAATTCAGCAGATGACCATTATGCAAACTATATCTATTTTTTTTTTTTTTGCATTTCATATCCATGTAGTGGAAATTAAGATTTAAATGATTTCATAAGATGTTATTCTAGCTTAGAAAAATGTTCCCTGAGTGATGGTTGACCATGATATTGAGCAATCTTTCCCAGTTTGTCCCCTTGCATTTGTCCTGGGATATCCTATATGTAGAAGGCAATATAATTAGCCCTATAAACGTTGCCAATTCCATGTGTAACCAATTAATCAATATTATGCTGTACCTATTGACATGGTTCCGAAAAGAAGTAGCTTTTCAAAGAACTTTGAGGCTTATTTACCTTAAAGAATCCTTTATTTGGCTACATAGCTTCGGCACGAACAATAAAAAGCCAAAAACTGAACCTCCCACCCCCAAGCACCCGTAACAACGCATAACTCACTCCTTCATTTTACAGTCATCAATCATATGCTCCAATTAGTTTGAAGTGTGAATTGCTCCCTCCCTATTTCTCCTGTTACGCTGACCTTGGCTGTGCTATGCTGAGATATTGTTATGATTAGCTGGCATACTTTCCCACCTACTAGGCTAGTATTGTCTGCTTTAACTCTAGAAGTGATATGTAGGCTAAATAAAACATGTTTGCTTCTTCACATATGGCAAGCAAGAACATCCAATGTTAGCAGACTTGACACCTATGCTTTGATTTACTTATTCAAAATGTTAATTATACTAACTTTACAATAGTTTTCTAGATTACCTTCCAGCTAAGGATCTCTAAGAATTAGCTAAATGAATATTGTGCAAACTAATATAGAAGTTTAATTGAACATTTGTCAAACTTCTTAAAAAAAACTAAGTTTTTAAAATATATCATATATTCTGACTTTTAAAAAAATTATAGCTTGCGACTGTTGATTCCTGGGTAACATTCTTTGGGCTGGAGATGCTTTCCAAAATGATATCCCAGTTCATACAGAGTCTGAAGCTCATAGAAGTCCCTGATGCTTGAAATGTTTTTTTTTTTTTTTTTGGCAAACCTAGTACTGTAATTTGGCATTTCCTTCCAATGACAAAAAGTTATTGTGATATGCAAAGCATCCTGGAAGCAAAGTTGGAAGAGTTGCTATTGTTGTGACTCTCACCCTTTTCAGTCTTACTTGAAGACTTTCCACTTATCCCTTTTTAAACAATGTTTTAATCTAATTATCATGCAAATCTCTAGACATTTTCCTGTTTCTGTTGTTTTTACCCATATTTTATTTTTCATCTTATTATTAGATTAAATGTTCTTCCAAACTCATTTCTGCATTTTGCATTCCTTATTGTCCCTTAGACTTCTGTTTGGGCAAGTCTGTGGTCTTTTCAGTTCTCTTTTAGGCAAGACAAGGTGACTGCTTTGTTGTTAGTCCTTGTTGAGCTTTTTGGCTACCTCTGAGGTGCCTTTCCTGATCTTTAATTGGAAATAGAGCTTCTGAGCTTGATGTATAATAAGGAGTTTAATTTCCTGCCACGGAGCACAGATCAGAACACTCCATTCTTAAGGGAAGACTTTTATCCAGAAAGTGGAGAAACTAGAATAAATAAGAAATGGCTCCTGGGAAAGGAAAAGTGTTGTTTTCACTCTACAGTATAGGATGTTGGGTTATAATCAAGTGCTAATATTAGATGCCTTAAAACCTTTATAAAGGAGCAACACATGAAGCTCCGTAGTAATTGTGGAATTTTATGCCAGAACTATAAAATTAATGATGAATGTCTGCAAAATGTTTTCCTAGAATGCCAAAATATTTTGCTCCAGCTCCATGTTCATCAATGCCTTTCCACTTATTTTCACTGCTTCCTGAAAGTAAAGCCAGCTCAAAAG
>NW_015386355.1:156318-172612 GCF_001527695.2 Protobothrops mucrosquamatus
ATGCCTTAAAACCTTTATAAAGGAGCAACACATGAAGCTCCGTAGTAATTGTGGAATTTTATGCCAGAACTATAAAATTAATGATGAATGTCTGCAAAATGTTTTCCTAGAATGCCAAAATATTTTGCTCCAGCTCCATGTTCATCAATGCCTTTCCACTTATTTTCACTGCTTCCTGAAAGTAAAGCCAGCTCAAAAGCAACGAAAATCTCCAGCTTGTCCCACACCTTACTCATTTGTCCCAGTCTGCAATCCTGGGAACAGAGGGCCTGACTAACTGACCACCCACTCTCATTCCAATTCAGCTAAATTCTGTTTGCACCCCTTTATGTTGAGAAACGTAGCGTGTCAAAGTATGAGCAAATAAGTTAAGCTGCCAACAATCCTCAAATGTCTGCCTCTGCAATGGTGGAGGAATAATATTTTCTTTAGGTTCACCCAACCAAGAATTGAATTTAATAAGTATTTCTTATAAGTATGTGCCCTGTCCAAATGTTGTGGGCTTCTCCTTTTATAGAGACATATGGAGCAACTGATTTTAGAACTGTAACAGACACAAAAATGGTAGCCTAGAGTCAAGTAACTGAGGTTTAAGATTTCTTTCTCCAATTGTTTTGAGATAAAAAAAACAGGAAGGAAGGAGGGAGGGAGGGAGAACACCTCTCTAAAGAACTGCTTTCTGTCTTTCTACCTAATTTCAAGTCCGATTCTGAAGGTGGGCTAAACAGAGCTTAGATATTTTTAGCCATAGAATATGTAAACCACAGAAGGTATGTAAACTTCATATACATATTTGCCTTTTTCAAAAGAATTTACTGCAGTAGGAAAAACATATTGCCCACAGAAAACTGGCAGCCTTGTAGGCCAGACTCACAGCCGAAATCCCTGGAATGTTTTTGCTTTGCATGCTAAAGCGTATAGCTTTATAAATAGCATTAAATATTTTCACCTCATGGGTGTGTTGCATTTCCTTAAAGGTACAGCATATGTGCAATTTACCAATCTTTATAATTTATTATTTCCTGCTAGCTTTAGAAAGAGAGAGTTGACTAACCAAAGCCCTTTCATGCATAAATGGAACTATAATGCCACTATCAATTTTTCAGAATTTTTTTTTTAACATTTGTCCTGAGAAATGTATCCTGAGTAGGTGTCAGGTCACGGTATACCTCCATCCTGGTGGGATGCAAGGGAATCTCTAGATTAAAAGCCTTAGTTTGCACTGAACACTGGGAGCTCATTTGGGGTAAAACTGGGCTTTAGTTTTGCTTGGGCCCCACAAGCCAAAACGTGCAAAACCTGTCACTGCGGTTAGCACTGAATGCCACACGTGACAAGGCTGTGAGCCAAGATGGTACCCTCATTTTTACCAAAAAATGTAAAAAATGTAATTAATCAAAACCATGACAGGTAGCAGTGGTTAATAGCTACAGCCATGGCATAGAGAAGATTGTGGCTTGGAATATCAGTGAATTAATTGCAAAGAGATGAAATAAAGCAGCAATGTCGGCAATGGGATTTTAAAAAAATCAAGATGGTGGTTGTGCCACTGAAATTGAAGTCCTGTCCTGGTCAGTCCTAGAAGAGATCAACCCTGACTACTCTTTAGAAGGCCAGATCCTGAAGTTGAAACTCAAATACTTTGGCCACCTAATGAGAAGGAAGGTCTCACTGGAGAAGGGCCTAATGCTAGGAAAGATTGAGGGCAATAGAAGAAGGGGACGACAGAGAATGAGGTGGCTGGATGGAGTCAACGAAGCAGTAGGCGTGAGCTTAAATGGACTCCAGAAGATGGTAGAGGACAGGAAGGCCTGGAGGAACGTTGTCCATGGAGTCGCGATGGGTCGGACACGATTTCGCAATTAACAACAACAACAACATTATCAGTATGTATAATAAAGACACACATTCCAGTAGAAAGAAGTTCCCTGAGGATGGGCTCCAGCACAAGTCCAAAAGCTTGGAAGATAAAAACCTCTGTCCTGCTGACTGACCCAGATTGGATCCTGAAACATTATCCTGGGACACGTATATTTGCATTCATTCGTGACATTATCAGTGTGTATGCAAAAAACGCAAGAAGACTTCATTCTTGGTGCCACAACCACCATCTTGGCTTTCAGGTCAAACATATTCCCCTCCAGCTGTCACTGGAATGAAATATAAGAACAAAATTATACATGTATGTCTATGTTCTATGTGTTATGTCTCTGTAAAACTAAGGGCACTCATACTGTACTTCCTAGCCCACAATAGAGGCAGGTTAACATTTTAATTAGTTGTTCCAGTTTTAAACTAATGTTTTCCCTCTTATCCTGAAACAATGTTGGCTGTGGACATGATTTACAACCTTTCTTCAAGGATGAGGTTCATGATGCTGACATGACCTGGGATGACACGTATTGATATGAAAATATATATATATATTAATATATATCTGCATAGAGAAATCTCCCAGTATGTTTATCATCTAATTGTTCATTCTTTTTATTTTACTTGAAAGGATCACACCACCACAATTCGGTGGGAAGAAAATTTGGGGGTTGATGCTTTGGAACTATTTATTTGTGACACAAACATGTGAAAGTCTCTGTTTGTATGAATCAGGCCCATGGGATTGGAGACTTAGCTGGTAAAGAGTGAGCTCACTCCACCACCACCTGGAAAATACATTAAAGTGCTAGATGATTAGCCTGATGAAACGGGAGAAATCTTCCAGCACCTGTCACCGTTGGATGGACTACTTTTAAACAAAGGTTTTTCTGTCTTTTAGAAGATCACTAAACTTATACTTAAAAATAAGGAGCTGACAGTCATGAGAGATGGCAGTTACAAGGATCTTTCCTTTTGCACCAAGCAATTAACCCCGTTTCATCTCCAGCAGAACAAATATAAAATAGATGTAAAGAAAAAAGAATGTAGAAGCTACCTACCTTTTGGACTGGAGTGAAATAAATAATGACACTGCAGGCTACCAGACAAGGGTGTGGCGTTACTTGAAAGAGAAGTATGGAGAAGGATGGTTAGTGAAGTGTAAGAGGTGATGGATGAAAAAAATGTGAATAAGAGAATGATTGCTGTGAAAAAAATAAGGATAAAAATGTATACAGTTGGTTGCCAAGAATATAGTTAAAATGAGCAATGAATAGTAATGCCGAGAAAATGCATATGGATGAAATAAAAAAGGTGAACATGGGCAAAAAAGATTAAACAAGGAATGAATGGAATTAAAAATAAAAGTGCTTACATTATTTGAGATGAAACTAAAGAGAGGGAAGGCTGGAATGAGTATTTTATGGAGGGCTGAATGGAAATGTGTGTTGTAGTTTTGTGTGTGTGTGTGTGTGTATTACATACATACATACACATCCTGTAAAACTTGTGACCAGATGCTTTCAAGATCCATCCTAAATATAATCATCAAATAAAAAATACCATAAAAATGTAAGGATTCTTATAAACTACAGATATGAATATTTACATATAAGGATAAAAGTATTGTCTTCTTCAAGTTAAACTGAAGTATTCTTGACTTTATAGACTATATTCCCTTGACAAAAGTGTTTTGCTGTTGCCTTTTTTATAACTTACCAGTCTAATTTGTAGACAAAAGATCTCCCATTAGGCTCAAGCATGCTTAGTTTCTTAGGTCTGACAAAGGCTGGCTGAGACACATAAGGATAGAGCAGTGGTTCTCAACCTTTTTAATGCCGCGACCCCAACCGGTCGTAAGTCGAGGACTAAACCGGTCGTAAGTCGAGGACTAAACCGGTCGTAAATCGAGGACTACCCAACCGGTCGTAAGTCGAGGACTTTCCCTGCCTGGGAGCGCCACGCATGCGTGGTTCCGCCCCCTGCGCCGGCCGAGGCGTAGCTGGCAAGCGGCAGAGACGGAGCAGGCCGACCACCAGCCCAAGGGAGGTAAGGCACCCGCCGGAAAAGGGGAAAAAATGGCGGACAAAAAAATGGTGGACAAAAAAAATGGCGGACAGCCTTGCTTGGCGACCCCCATGAAATGGTCGATCGACCCCAAATGGGGTCCCGACCCACAGGTTGAGAACCACTGGGATAGAGAAACCTGATTTTGATACAGTACAAAATACAGTTCAGCTTATGAAAGCTTAAACTGGTGGGGGGGAGGAGTGGATTTGAGGCTTTCAAAATATGCTTTGTTCTTAGGTTTCTGAGGTCCATCAGTTAGAGCAAGGCTACGTATTTTCAACATTTTGGCCAAAGAATTTGTCATTGCTACAAAGCTAAATTCTCAAGTCCCTCACACAAACATCCATATCCTAGTTTTCCTCCCATTTTTCAGTGATAGCTGTAAATCAAGGCCCTGAAGTAGCAAATAGATTCCCAAAAAGTTCTATTACATTATACTAAATAAATGGGGAGCAAGTCTATAACCTTTATTAAATTGGTATAATGTGGTTGTAGATTTTTGGGAGATTGCCTGTACAAGTCCCTGCAGTTTTCTTGGCAAGGTCTTTCCGAAGTGGTTTGCTGTTCTCTCCTTTCTAGATGAGAGAAAGTGACTGGTCCAAGATCACCCAGCTGAATTTGTGTCTAAGGAAGAACTAGAACTCATAGACTCCTAGTTTCTAGCCTGATGCCTTAACCACTACACCAGATTGGCTCACTGTTGTAGTTACATTTAAGAGAACAGTAAATTAAAATAACTTCCCCATAACATTAGCATATTGTACCACCCAAAGACCATTTGCAGTCCATCATTTTGTGGGATAATCCTGGTGCAAAAAGGTCTTGCCATCTATTACTGCACATCATGAGAAAGGCAGGGCTAGATGAATCAAAAGTTGGAATTAAGATTGCCGGGAGAAATATCAACAACCTAAGATATGCAGATTATACCACTCTAATGGCAGAAAGTGAAGAGGAACTAAAGAGCCTCTTGATGCGGGTGAAGGAGAGTGCAAAAGTTGGCTTGAAACTCAACATTAAGAAAACCAAGATGATGGCATCCGGCCCTCTCAATTCCTGGCAAATAGATGGGGAAGAAATGGAGGTAGTGACAGATTTTATTTTCCTGGGCTCCAAGATCACCTCAGATGGGGACTGCAGCCAAGAAATTAAAAGACACTTGCTCCTGGGGAGGAAAGCTCTGGCAAATCTAGACAGCATACTAAAAAGCAGAGACATCAGCCTGCCAACAAAAGTGTGTATAGTCAAGGCCATGGTTTTCCCAGTTGCAATGTATGGCTGTGAAAGTTGGACCATAAGAAAGGCTAAGCGCCAAAGGCTAAGCTGAGGCCTTTGAACTATGGTGCTGGAGAAGACTCCTGCGAGTCCCCTGGACTGCAAGGTGTTCAAACCGGTCAGTCCTAGGAGAGATCAACCCCGACTGCTTTAGAAGGCCAGATCCTGAAATTGAAACTCAAATACTTTGGCCACCTAATGAGAAGGAAGGACTCACTGGAGAAGAGCCTAATGCTGGGAAAGATTGAGGGCAATAGAAGAAGGGGACGACAGAGAATGAGGTGGCTGGATGGAGTCANTAACAACAACAATAACTGCACATCCCCAGCAGTATTCCCTACCGGGTGCCCTTCCTTGGTTGCTGGGAAGCGATTACTAAATTGATCAATGTCAGGACAGACATCATACAACTTGAAGCATTCTCACTAAAGTAGTTCCTGGACCTTCACATTCCCTTTAAGGTGTTTATATTATTTCCCTCTGTCTAAAATATTTTTACATGTTCAAATTTCTCCTACAGCAAACGTTACCTGTGCAAGTGATTCAGTCTATGGGGCATGTTCTACTGCTGAGAGCCTTTTGAATATGTAAATATCCATGGCACATTTTCAGAAAAAAAGAAAACATACCAAGCACCATCTTACATCCACAACTGATAGACATAAGAGTGAATAATAGGCCTATTCCTATAGTACACTAAAGAAAAATGCGTTCTTTGCAGTGGCACCACATTAGAATAATAAGACTTTCTTAACATAGTCTTCCTGCCAAAATTAACTACAGGAAGAATGTTATTGTTACTCAAGTTGGAATTGTTACACTTTCCCACTCAAATCTCCGAATTCAGCAGCTGAGAGTTTATTTGAAAGACTTCTGCTGTTGACATTTTGCCATTGCGATGGGATTAGGTCTGCATAAACCATTCTGTGCTCATATGTACTACACATCTTCTGTAATACTAAACCATATTAATAATTGGCTTCTTAGACAAAGGGATTAAAAGAGGTCTGCATGCACCATAATGGCTGATCATGTCTATTTTCTTGTTAAAAGTAGGGGGGGGGAAACTATACACTAACCTGATGAGACATGGTTGGTTTATTTTTAAAATGATAAAAGGACAATTCTCCCAATATGAATTGAATCATGTTTTGGAACCAGGAATGCAGATTATTTCTGGAGCATTAAAGGTCATGCAAGGCAGGTCAAGTGGGGGTTTTTTTCATGGCTTATTTTCTATGCTAAGGCCTCCAGTTCAATTATTATTATTATAGATAATTTATTTTAAGATTAAGAGGAAACATAGAAAACTGTGACATTATCATTCCTCTACCTTTAATAAACCAAGAATAACCTTTGAAACACGTGAATTAATTATTATAGATTTGGAAAAGGAGAAGAGAGGGGAACAATTTAAGTTTTTCTTTGCTAGTCTTTTCAAGTCAAATGTGGTTACTTCTATTTTTATGGAAAATCTAGCCAAAGAGGTCATAATTACAGTGCAAGGCTATATTCTACCATTCATTTATTCGCAATGAAGGAAGGAAGTTGCACATATGATAACTAATTTTGGCCTAATTTCTCTTTTAACAACTAGATTTACTGCTCCGTATTGTCTTTCCAGAAAGCAAAGTAGTACTTCCAAATAGCAGTGCTGGCTGATTTTCAACAATACCTTGATTCAGACAAAGGTTTTGTGACTATCATCTATGGATAAACTATTAAATGCCAGGAAATAAAGTTCACCATCTGGTGCACTGAATAAATATCAGACAGAGTAATTCAAGTGCGGTTTTGGAACTCCAGGCCAAATGGGGCCATGCCTTCATTAAAAACAAAACCAAAAAAATAATAATAATAATCCAGTGTTATGATCATTACTGGATGCAAGCACTTACAGGAAAAATAAAAATGCAAAAGCCTGTGTATGAAAAAAAATTATTTAGTAAGAGAATGATAGCTAAAAGGAATTTCATAGAAACTGATATAACATAACATGCATAGAGTAGAACACGGGTGTCAAACTCGCCATGTCATGTGACGTGTTGTGATGTATCGCAACTTTGTTTACATTACCGGAGCTGGGGTGGGTGCAGCCTCCGCATGATGCAACCGGCCCATGGGCCAGCAGTTTGACACCCCTGGAGTAGAAAGAGCGATTTCAAACAATGTTGTCATAAAGAGCAAGAAGCAATTAAGATTGAAAAAAGCAGAAAAAATGCACAGTGATTCTGATAGATTCTGTTTTGGAAGTGAGTGAAGAAGACTAAACAAGGAGCCTACAGCAGACTGAATGCAATGAAAAAAAATTGTAAAAAATGAGGAAGACATTTGGAATGAAACTGAAATGACCAAATGCTGGAAGTATTGCAGCCATTTGTATGGGTGTTATAATGCCACACCTAAAAGTGGAATTGGAATGAATGCTACAAATGTTAGTGTCCAAGAATAAAACATTATATTAAAAAAATCATAGATGTTGTAAGAATATTCTCAAGTGATAAGGCTTCAGATAAAGGTAATGTAAGTGGAGAAATGTTAAGAAATTCTTGCTTAAGGAGAATCTGTGTGACTTGTCTAACATATCTGCAAAAATTGTATCTGTGCTTGATATTTGGAAGGATGTTTTTGTTATTATTGTTCCCAAACAGGAAGGAAAAGAGAGAAAGAATGAATGCAAAAATTTCAGGGGATAAGTGTGAGAGCCAGTTTGGTGTCATGGTTAAGACACCAGGATAGACACTGGGAGATCAGATGTTATAATCTTGCCTTAGGTGCAAAGTCAGCTGGTGACCTTAGGCCAGTTACTCCCTTTCAACCTTGGAAAGAGCAGAGACAATGGCAAACTACTTCTGAAACTTTAAAGGAAGGCATTAAATCAACCTTTTTAATGCCGCGACCCCAACCGGTCGTAAGTTGAGGACTAAACCAGTCGTAAGTCGAGGACTAAACCGGTCGTAAGTCAAGGACTACCCAACCGGTCGTAAGTCGAGGACTTTCCCTGCCCGGGAGTGCCGCGCATGCGTGGTTCCGCCCCCTGCGCCGGCCGAGGCGTAGCTGGCAAGCGGCAGAGACGGAGCAGGCCGACCACCAGCTGGCCCAGCGCAAGGGAGGTAAGGCACCCGCCGGAAAAGGGGAAAAAAAATGGCGGACAAAAAAAATGGCGGACAGCCTTGCTTGGCGACCCCCGTGAAATGGTCAATCGACCCCAAATGGGGTCCTGACCCACAGGTTGAGAACCACTGCATTAAATAAAAGTTTAAGTGTATCTGAGTGGATGTTTGGCAAAATACTGATGGAAATGAGAGCCTATGCACCAGAAACAAATTCCTTGTGTGTCCAATCACACTTAGCTAATGAAGAATTCTATTCTATTCTATGACAAAATATTAGGGAGTAAAATATGCCCTTTTGAACAGGTTAGTGAGAAATTCTCTTTTAACTATTTACCAAATTCATGTGACATGGGTGGCCATATAAACTTAATTAATTAAATGAATACATACATACATACATACATACATACATACATACATACATGTGAAATATAAAGGGTATTGCATGGAATGCATTGAACCAATATGATTGTGGAATGCAGTGAGTGGTTACATGACAGATGTAAAAATGGTAACCTGAATGTTTTGCACTAAATGTTAATGGTATTGTACGATGCAATGAAGAATATGGAGTCAAAACTTAATGAATCAAAAACCAGAGTGGTTGTTTTTGGGAGGAAAATAGAATGAGCACTGGCAATTTATACATAAATAGGAATAAACAAAAGCTAGGAGGTGACTTTATGCACCTTGGTTGAATGGTTAGTAAAAAAAGAAAAATGCATGGAAAAATAGTTAAGAGGTACAAGTGGCAGTACAAAGGTGGTCTTTTGCGAGGAATGAAAGAATATAAGAAGCAAAAATGGCTAAGAATGTACTTGTACTCATCTTTTTAATGGAAATTAAAAGTTGGGTCTGTCAAGACACTTGTAATGATAGGTTTAAAACAGTAGAATTAGGATTCTAACATGTGTGCAATAATAATGCATCTGGATCACAAGAAGAAAATATTTTGAGTTGGTT
Organism: Protobothrops mucrosquamatus; assembly: GCF_001527695.2. Taxonomy (NCBI): domain Eukaryota; kingdom Metazoa; phylum Chordata; class Lepidosauria; order Squamata; family Viperidae; genus Protobothrops; species Protobothrops mucrosquamatus. Next base: position 165,615 of record NW_015386355.1, read on the forward strand.
TAGTTATTTAGGGAGAATGAATGAGAATTAATATATAACAAATATATGAAAGAAAAGTAAATGGGTTGAGAAGAAAAGAAAAACCAAAAATAGAGGATGGAGGGAGATCCTCAAAAACAGAGAGGTGAATACTTTCAAGAAAAAAAGGCAATGTATGAGTATAATTAATGTCTAAACTTGATGTTTCTAAAATTGATTTTGTATTTATTTCCTTTTCTTATCACATACTATTTCTTATTGCATTTCTGTGCATTTCATAATGTGGTTTACTTGAAAATGATCATATTGAAATCATAGTGGATGCTAACTGGATCATAGTGAAACTGATTTTGACTTTTATTTCATTACATCTAATAGATTCTAAGTGAACATAGCAGAATATTAATCCTCTCTTGGTGAAATTTTGCATTACCAGATATGTGTAATGCTTTGGAAAGGACACTACTGTCAGTTTGTGTTCAGTATCCCATAATCAGAGACAGCTATTTCAATTTATATAAACACATTTTTTTCATTAGGGATTGGATATAAACCCAGTTACTTGATGGAGTTCTAATATATGCAGGATTTACTGTATAATACATACATTATCCCTTTTCAATCTGTATATTCTTTATATGGACTACAATTCCCAGAATTCCTCATCCAGCACAACATTTGCTGAGAATTTTGCAGTTGTAATCCATACATTTGCAAGAAGAAAATTGGGACTAGACTGACATTTGGGCTGGTATCAGTATTTAAAATCTACTGTATAAATTAAAGACAGTTCATTAACATCAGACTAAACAGCATCAAGTGAATATTATATCCTGGGCAATTAAAAAATAAAAGCAGAGACCCCAGGTTTTCTTCATTGTTGGATTCTTTAAAATTCTTTAAAAAATAATTAAATCCCAAATTTTTATTTATTTTTGCTCAACTGAAATCACATTCTATGTACTAGGTTTCTGGAGGAAAAAACGAACCCCCCCAAATCAGATCCAGTTTAGAATTTAAATGCATAGATCTTTTAACATATTTTGATTAGATCATCTCTTTCTTTATTTTTTATTTTTTTATTTTTTTGTTTACCTTTAATTTTTCTAGAACACTAGGATCATTCTAGCTTAAAAATTCCCCTCCAAAAGAAGAGTTAACCCCCCCCCCAAAAAAAACCCCTCTAAAACTATTATTTTGGTGAGTTGTCCTAAAAACTTTGCCCAAGTTGCATTTTCTATATTTGCTCCTTTTCATATATTACCCTGTTTTTAAAATTTCACATTTTCTGGAGTGGGCCACTCAAAATAAAATAACAAATTATTTTGATAAGACTGTTGAGCCAGGAAGTATAAGCAAAGCTTAGAGACTGCTTGCTCTGTGACCCCAAATTCATTCTGTGTTGCTATAGCATCACTCCTGAGAGAACGGGACTGGATCTTTTACTCTTTTCAATGGGCTTTTGTCAGCTGTTGAATTATGGCATTAAAATTTAAATACTACAGGTTTAATGGAGGATTATTATGACACCCTTGCACATTCTTTCTGTTGCTATGAGAAACAAACCAAAGAATGAGCAGAAAGATTAAAAAAAGAGACATTCCTCAAAGAGTAGTCCTCTGGAATCACATTAATACTAGATACTAATATATTTGGGGGAAAGAATGGCTCCCACTGTGGTTATGAAGACTTTTGTACCAAAAGAGGTACAAACTAGGATAGCCTTTTTCATGCATTGATAACAATTGAATTCCCCTTCACTCACTGTCCCTTCTTTGAGAGCCTCCAAGAGTCATCAGAATGTAATGGATTTGTAAATTAAACAAATAAAAAACAAACAAATACATCCTCTTCACCTTTTCCCCCCTTTTGGGGTAAGAAACACAATGCAAAATGTAATGTACTGCACAAACTCTTAACTACCCCATTCCTATTGCAATTAACTTTTGTATTTCTCCTGAATTACAGAGGAGATACACAACTTCCATGCTCATCTACAGAGCTGTTTTTTCATCTTTGGGCAAAATGTTCAGTTATCATAACAGATCAAGCCACTACGTTAATCTACCATTTATACCTTGCACGTCTTCTCCACCATCTTTTTAAACTTTCTAGCAGAATACTTTGAGTCATTTGATATATAATAAATAATAATTTATTAAATATGTATACCACCCTACTCTCAGCAACTCTGGATGGCTCTCAACAATGAAGCAAGGAGATAACAATAAGATCAATACAAATTAAAAAATAAGGATAAAAGATGGCAAGCATAGCAAAATGAGGGATTTCATTCTTCATTAATGGGCAAGAATGAGATTCAGACCCATGGGCACTCACATGTGAATTCTTCCAAAAAATATACACATTGATCAAACACAGGGTGGAAAATTCTTTTTTTAGAGCAGTTGAATGTTGAGTTTGTAACTTTCAGCTGTCTTGCCCTTACCCTTGGAAAGGAAAAAATACACCATCCTATCTCATCTAGGGGATGTAATGATGAGTGGGACCACAATTCTCAGAATACCTCTTTTCTATGAATCCTGAGAATTATCATTCAACAAAATCTGAGGTCAGATGTAAAAAAAAAGAAGGGATGACATTAGAAGACAGAGAACAATTCATTGTGATTTATAAGAGGACTAACACTAGAAAAACACAATCAAAGGCCACACCTTCATTTCTTAGGTCTGGTCTTCAAACTTTCTCCAATATTGTCATCTCTGATAGAAAGGGAAGATTATTAAGTATATGGGAAATTATCATACACATTGTGATTTACTGTTATATGACTGAATTTAATGTTATATAATTTATATTTTGAGATGCTGACACAAAAGTACATTTATTAGAATATATTATTTTATATATTAGCATATATTAGAAGAGGAAGACTGACTAGCACCACATATATTCAGGAGTATTTTAATTACCAAAATATAATCCCTCAATGTAATATTACCACAATATTCTTCTTTCCTGCATGACTAAAGATATGCACTCTCATAAATTGCATTATCACTAATGTAACTTTATGTTGAATGGCAAGAATTACCTCCTCCGCAGTGGAAAGTAAGTGTGAGATCACATATGTAAAAAACAGAAGAACACATTAACGCTGGTGTCTCAGTGGCTAAATGAGAAGGTTAATTGTTTATAAAGTTGCTTCTGCTCAACAGGAGGTGACAAGTAAGTTTCCATGTTAAACATTCCCGATTTGCTTCAGTTTAGGAGACATTGCTGGGTTACGGGAGAAAAAACACTATCCTTCAAGAAGCGAAATGTAACAGATTGGAAAGAATGACTCAGATTCTGTTGACAAAGATTCATTTGTTTGCAGGTGACCTCTGCACTGAACAAGAATTTTGGATTTTACCTGTATATGAAATTAGATGTTCATATTTCAAAATATTTATTCCTGATGTTAATGTTTTCTTTGAAAACGTTGATATTTCTTAGTAATCAAAGCAGATTACTGTATAATCTTTTGTCTCTTGATTATATTTTCTAAGGGGATGACCTCCTTAGAGAGGAGATTTTTCAACTCTTTGCTTTCTAAATGTTCTTCATCTCCTAGAATTCTATATTTGCAGGGACACTTAGTGTTTGCCAATTCTGGGAAGGACGAACTATTTGTAATAACACTTAAGCTTGTGGTCCTCCAGTTGTTGTTGAACTCTAGCTCCCTGGAGCTCTAGCCAGCCTGGTAAGAAATATTGCAATATTATTTCAATAGCATTGGAAGGAACATATCTGATTAATACTTTGTTATATTAATATCTAGCTGGTATTCTATAAGCTTTCTCAGCAATCTTCTTGTATCTTTTCTCCTTAAATGGACAAAATCTCTGTATTTTTCTATCCCTCATTTTGTCTAGTCTGTAACTTGTACATGAATCTGTTCATTTACTGTCACTTTTTTGTTCCTATTATATGATGATTAAGCTCCCCTAAACTTACTGACACTGTTAGAGCACATTACAAATGCTGAGTGTACGAGGCTTCGTCACTTGCAAAGTGATTGATATGGTCTGCTCTCCAACCACTCACTTTTAAGGAAGATAGTTGAGTGGCTTCAGATGAAGCCAGTTATCTAGACCCTTTTCAATCAGGGTTCAGGGTTTAGGCCGCGCTAGCATGGAAATAGCATTGTTCAAACTTGTGGATGACTTATAGAAAGCTCAGGGTTGTGGGTCTGTCCTGGCCCTGCTGGATTGCTCAGTGGCATTCAGTATCATTGACCAGGGTATCCGTTTGAACCAGTTCCTCTTTCCTCTGTGGCAGGTTCCGTTGTAGGGAGGGAGAGCAGATGTCCTAGACTCCTACAATATGATATTCCTCAGGGCTTTCCTTCCTTCTTTTTTTAATTTTTTTTATTGAGTTTTATAGGGTTGGGAATAGGATGGGATCAGGATGGGGATTAAGGTTTAGGGTGGGGTTGGGATCAAGATTAGGGTTGGGAAGGGGTTGGGATCAACATTGGGTTTTCCCCCAATAACATTTACAATCTTTAGCAAACAGTCTCTTGTCCGGGTACATATGTTCAGTTAACAATAGTTGATATAATAATAAGTAACTGTAATAAGTATAATAAACAATAATCATAAATGGTATCAATTAGTTAATACATATCATTCTTCTTACTAATATATATTCAAAATAACATATCACATTCATTTCTCACTATTTTGTTTTCCTAACCATTGGTAAAAGTTATCCCATGTTCTAAAGCAGTGGTTCTCAACCTTTTTAATGCCGCGACCCCAACCGGTCGTAAGTTGAGGACTAAACCGGTCGTAAGTCGAGGACTAAACCAGTCGTAAGTCGAGGACTACCCAACCGGTCATAAGTCGAGGACTTTCCCTGCCCGGGAGTGCCACACATGCGTGGTTCCGCCCCCTGCGCCGGCCGAGGCGTAGCTGGCAAGCGGCAGAGACGGAGCAGGCCGACCACCAGCTGGCCCAGCTCAAGGGAGGTAAGGCACCTGCCGGAAAAGGGGGAAAAAAATGGCAGACAGCCTTGCTTGGCGACCCCCGTGAAATGGTCGATCGACCCCAAATGGGGTCGCGACCCATAGGTTGAGAACCGCTGTTCTAAAGTAAATTGAATCTTCTTTCTCTTTAATCTCTAGGGTCAATCTATCCATTTCTGCACATTCTAAAATTTTCTTAATTAAAACCTCTTCAGTTGGTAAGTTTTCATTTTTCCAATATTGGGCAAATACTATTCTTGCTGCTGTCAGTATATGCAATATTAAATATTCATTCTCCTTCTCATAATTAGGTCTTAATATTCGTAACAAAAACAGTTCTGGTTTAAATTCTATCTTTCTTTTTATCATTTTTTCCAACCATGTATGTATCTTAACCCAAAACTTTTTTGCTTTGGGGCATGTCCACCAGATATGATAGTAAGTACCTGGTCTTTGTTTACATTTCCAGCAATTATTCAATTATTTTCCTTATCTTAATGGTGTCATATGCCATCTGTAAAACATTTTATACAAATTTTATTTATATGAGACTGCTTTAGTCAATTTGATATTTCTATCCCATAGTTTTTGTCAGTCTTCCAAATCTATAGAATATCCAAAGTCTTTTGCCCGTGCTATCATTGTTTCTTCTTCTTCCATCTTTAAATTTAGCAGAAATCTATAGAGTTTCTTAATCAAGTTTTCATCTGTTTTTAACAATATTTGATCAAATTCTGTCTGTTCTTTATAAAATCCCATTATCTTTACCTCTTTTTCATATCTTGTTTGAATTTGCAAATATGGCCACCATGCTAAATCAATACCTTGTTGTTGTAAATCTTGTCTATCTTTCAATTTTCCTTCGTTATCCAAGATATCTTTATAAGTAACGACTTTGTCATAGTTAATTAAATTTGGGTAGGCAAAAGTTTCCATTGTTGAAAGCCATTCAGGTAGCTTTCCTTCCTTCTTTTAAACATCTACATGAGGCTATTGGGGTTGCAGTTGATGAACTTCAGGGGACTTGAAAGATCCTCTTACTAGTGGACTACTTCATATTTTAACTGTTTTTAAAGGAGGGAAGTAAATTGGTCTTGGAGAAATTCCTATATAGTTGTTTCACTTCTTTCTCTAATAAATGCATGATGGTTCTTTTTTCACAGCTCCCCACATGCACATTTCTTGACTTGACAGCTGATTTCCATCTGTTCAAATTGTAACAGTTTTCAATTGATAATATATGCTGGAACTCAAAAAGACTAAAAATGGTTCCCATTAAGGAGCAATGGTGGCGTAGTGATTAGAATGCAGTATTGCAGGTAACTCTGCCCACTGCCAAGAGTTTGATCCTTAAGGTTGACTTCCATCCTTCTGAAGTCAGTAAAATGAGGACCCAGATTGTTGGGGGCAGTATGCTGACTCTGTAAACTGCTTCAAGACATGCAAGACTTTCACATCAAAGGACATAAATTAGCAAAAATGAGAACAAGTACATATATTTCATACTTTGCAGTTTTGTGAATATTTTTTTCTCCTCTGAGATGTCACATCACTCTGCCTTTCTAATATAATAATAATAATAATAATAATAATAATAATAATAATAATAATAATAATAATAATAATAATAATAATAATAATAATAATAATAATAATAATAATAATAATAATGAGATGTACCAAAATCAACTATTACAAGAGTAGAAGTCAGTTCTGGAGCATGTCATAGGATGAAAAGATTTTTTCCCCATAGTAAATTTAAGATAAAAGCTTTGGAAGGAGAACCTTCCAATTTAAGAACCCACTTTAGAAGAAGGATTTCCTTACATGACAGTGATGGCAAACCTTTTAGAGACCGAGTGCCCCAAAACTGCCCCCCACCCCCGTTACCACTCCACCCGGCCCGCTGGACCATCAACCATCTCCACAGCCCACCACAGATCACCCAGGCAGCCCAGCAGCGCCATGGTGGCCATGCCCTCTGCCCGTGCCCCGCAGCATCATCTGCGTGTAATGGGCTGCAAGGGCGGAGTTTTATCCCCACTGC
>NW_015386355.1:173346-203107 GCF_001527695.2 Protobothrops mucrosquamatus
ATATCATGTCACATATCTGACTCAGAACGCTGATGATCTACTGCATTTAATTGTGGCATTTATTTACAAAATTAAACTAATTGGGCCATATTAGGACTTTGCAAACTATAATTGGTCTATTGAGGCACTCCAAAATAAAATATCTTCCAGTGCAGAAAACCAGAATTTTCAAGGTTCTATTTAGAAACCATCAGCGATATGCCCATTTCAAAACCATTTTAATTCATAATATTGATCTGAATTAAATATTCACTATAACATAGACCAAAATAAAGCATCGATTGAGCAGGGCTACTGAAATGCAATTTCTGCTTTCAGTGGCAGATGGTTTAGTTACAACAATATAGAGCAGCCATATGCAATAAGAAATGAAATTCATTCAAATATCATTGATTTTTAAATAGATCTTATTGGATTATTTTGCAATGCCCCAGATTAATTCCAGATTTAAATCTCCATTTACCCAGCCAGACTGCATTATGTTTTTGGGTGAATTCATTAACATTTCTGTTCCCCCAACCTCTCCAATTTATGGACAGCTGGACATTAAATTTAAATTCCTATTCTTGTTTTGCTTAAAGTTTAAGCAATAATTCACGTTAATTCCTTTCAGTTTGAAGTTTTTGTAGAATGAAGGATGAGGCTCTTCTTTTGGAGAAGAAACAAGATGTCCCTATTTTATTAAGAAAAGGACTCTGAAGAAACTCAGAATCATTTGCTTCCATTCCAATGTGTTTGTGGTTGAAAAGGGAGTATGAGTTTTTTATTTTTTCCTCAGAAATACTACAAATAATATGAAGTCTACACTAGAACTTGGAATGTGTACACGTGTCACACTCCATATGTCTACTTTCATTTCCACAATACTTTAAAACTCTGCATCATTAAAAGATGGCAGCTTTGTTTAAAACAACCCAACAAGTCCTGCAGAACGTGACTTCTGGAATTCTTTTTAATTATGTTTGCTTTTATTCTGCCTTTATTATTTTTATACATAACTCGAGGTGGCAAACATAATTCTTCCTCCTCCTATTTTCCCGGCAGTTTGACACCCCTGCTCTAGGGCATGCTGGCTGGGGAATTCTGGGAGTTGAAGTCCAGATGTCTTAATATTGCCAAGGTTAGGAAATCCTGCTCTAGGGCTTTGCCAGGTTGTTCAAGAGTTAGGTGGGGTGAGCTGGTCTATCTATGTCTAATTTACTCCTTTGTTTTTCTTCAGAATTATGGCCACCACTTTCGATTTTTCAAGAACGCCCTTATCCTAATGGAGGGGAAATGGCAACTAAACCAGCTCAAGGATAACGGGACACTCTTTCTTCCACCACTGCTTCCTATTCTGCACATTCATCAACATCTCTAAAGACATTCAGTCTGCAAGATCCTGAGCAAAAAGTTCAGCCAAGTACTTTTATACTAGGTATAATGTATTTCCAAAGCACTGCCAGCTCTTCCCTGCGGTCTTTAAGGTATTTTCCAAGTGTAGTTAACTAGCTATCATCTATATTAGAGTACATTTATTTACTACCCTAGGTTGAATTGAACTCGATCCTTGGTAACTTTATGTCCTTGTTGTTTTCTTAGTGGCAATACAGAAGTGGCCATCTTTCAGGATTATTTTTATTTCCCAGTTTAGTCCACTACTGGAATTTCTTGATGATTATCCCTCCAAGTTCTTATCAGGTTCAATCTCAGCTTTTAAAGATCACAGTGAGCTAGCTATTTCCTATCGCATTTAGATCACTGTATCTATATAGAAAACTTGCAGCTGGCAAGGTGAGAAGGAAGTTGATACTTAGTATAGTACAAATCACAGTAAGACAAATTAGTTTAAAGCTTAATACTATTGATTGTTTTTGCGGAAATTAAGTGCATCTTTTCAGTTGAAATCAGGAAAACTAATTCAATTGGACTGTGCCTAATTTTATTTGTAAAGAGAAATTAATCTATTCATGGGATAAAACATTGCAGGAAAATCCTGGAAAAAAGGGTAGTGCCCTATAGCAACACCAATAGCACTTAGATTTATATGCCGCTCCATTGTGCTTTAGTTTACAGCACTCTCTGAGCTCTTTATAAATATCAGCATATACATTAAAGTCGGTTCAAACACCATTGTAAACTTCCTGTTCAGTCATTACATAATAATAATAATAATAATAATAATAATACTTTAATTTATACCCCGCCCTTCTCCCGAGGGACTCAGGTTTTTTAAATTATTATTATATTAAATCTTTCATTAGCTAATGCTATTCTTTGGATAGAAAACAGCTTCAAATGATTTCATTTTGGATAGATTAATAGCACTAGATTTAAGACAACATGACATTTCCAGTCAGACAATTTATATTTGCAAATATCAAATAGACCCCCTGAAAAACAAGTCTGAAACTGTTTTAAAATATTAATTCTGCAGGAAATATCACTGAAGCTTACAATTCTATGGTATGCTGACATTTGAACACAGAAAGGCAGTGTTGAATCTGAAGACAATTAAAAGGAAGAAACAATTTTGAAAGTTTGCAGCATAACTGGCCAAGAGGTTTCAATCAAATTAAATTAATGAGTGCCTTCAGTCTCAAATGTGGTATTATGGGATAAGCATAAGGTACTATTTTTGCAATGATATTTGCACTGATCAGTAATCATTATAAGTTATTAACTTCCTTCACTTGGATAAAAAAATCCATAATTTATGACTGTGCTTTTATAATCTTCCTTTATTTACTAAAAATATGCAGTGTTTTAAAAATCTACTTTTTATTGACTGATACAGCTAAGTGCATATTTGAATAACATGAACACATCTAATGCCAGAGTTAATAATACAAGATTTAAATGCACATTGTCCTTACCAGACCTCAGGGTAAGACAGAATGCCACTAATCATGAATCCAATTATAAATATTTTTTGAGAATACATGGTGATATCAAAAAAAATAATAATGATCCCCAACATCTCACTGTATCATCACCAGGCTTTTGCATAAGGCCTCCTTTTGAGAAAGCTGTGACTAAGCTATCATTACGAGCATAAAACTTCAAACCAGCATTCAATCAATTTCAGGATGAGATGAAGTCTGAAGAAATATTGTAAAAGAAATGGATAAGTGCTGATAAACCTTGTCACTGTCATTTGGAAAGCTTTAATGCTAAATTTAATTTTGATTTTTGGTGGTGGTGGTGGGGTTTCCCCATGAAATCATATTTAATAATATTACATTAGTACAGGAAGAAAAATGTCAAAATAAACTGTTCTTAGGCTGTTTCTTGTAATATTTGATAAAAAAATTATTTCCTTTCTGTGCAGTTTACAACCTAAATGTTGAAGAGTAATATTGATAAGTCGTAAGAGAATGTAGCTGCTTGATTTTCACTGGAAAAGCTAGATTTCATAATTCTTGTGTGAAAATAAAACTTGCAGATTGAAGTAGTATAGTCTATATTGCCTGTATATTGTCTATATTGCCCATATTAGGTAACATGCTTGTTCACATATGTTCACACTATTGCTTGATACTGTGGAAGAAAAACCGTAGTTCTGTATTTTGGGTGTCAATTTGCAATGTCTAGAATACTTACCTATACTAAATTGGCATTTTCTCCTGTAGAGAATAAGTTATGCCTGTCAATACTTCTTGCATAACCTATTCTAAAAGTTGGATAAAATCTAATACATGACTAGAGTTACATACAAAGAGAATGCCATTACTTGCCAAAGTTCTTGGTTTTTAGAACAGTCAAATTTAATAATGTCAGAATTAAAAGAAGAAGAAGAAGAAATGAAGGTGGTTTTTAAACAATACAGTTCTTCCAATTCCAAATAAAGAACATATGTGTCCAGGTTTTGCCTGAAACGAGACAAATTTCATTGCATTGCACTTACTCTTCAAATATGACATTATGATTCTGTTCCCTTGGCACCATTCATTGAGTTATATATCAGTGACTACCACATAATTGCTCAATTTACTTTATATAACCATATTTGTGTGCTGGATGTAACTTTTCTTTTACAACATATGGCAAAGCTGTGGCTGTTAACCTTAATCAATTATGTTTTTTACAAAACCTCAGGAAGATGCAGACATAGTTCCTTCTGGCTTAAATGGATGTTTAGTTTTGTTTTCCCTTTTTTCCTTTCCTGTCTGCAAGTTATTTCTACCTAAAAGAATTAGTATTGTAAAGCAAACTGTATAGATATAGTAATATCCTGGGACTTTGGCTTAAATTTGAGACAACCTTTCAAACAAATATGAGGGGGAAAAAAGAATCAGAAGTAAAAGATCCTGTTTTTGAACCTTTTTTAAAACAATTCACTCATTCGAGTTATATAATCCACAAATGATGGTTTGTGTGTTATGAAATCTAATAGTAGAAGTACTTGAGTTTGTTTAAGTACATAGTCATCTCTTAACAATCATATAGATAGGCCTTCTCTGTCCCCAGTTTGATGCATCTATTGCTGTAATAATTGAATCATCCACCTTGCTGCTGATTCTTTTCCTCTTCTTGTTCTCTCCCCCCTCCCTTTTTGTTATTATATACTTCTCAAGGGAACTAGGATTCTTCATAATGTCTCCAAACCATTACAATTTGAGGCTGGCCATTTTTGCCTCAAGTGCAGATTGATTTATTCTATGATCTGTTTGTTTGCTTTCTCAAATATCCATACTCTTCCCAGGAATCTTCTCCCACACTAAAGTTCAAGAGCATCAACAGTTTTTCTGTCTGCTTTTTTTCAAAGTCCAACTTTTACTTCTACAGATGTTTCCCTTGTAAATCTGTCTTTGCTGTTTCAGATTTTCTCTTCCTGAATGGGAACAACATCAACCAGATGTCCTAAAGGCTTTAATCTAGCAATAATTCACAAACACCATTAGCATTTCAAAAGATCCTCAGCTCTTTTTCAGATGCATATTGAGGGCTCTCTAAAATATGGGACCCATTATTCTGCACCAAGTTGTCAATAACTTTACATTATCTATCCATATGATTTTCATGTTAAAACACAGGCATTGTTTATTATTGCCTTTTTCTTTGAAGTATAAAATAATGCCTTTGCCATTGTCACTAAAATAATCATGCATCGCCATTATTTCCCTATATTGCTGTTGCCTGGTTAAGCAGCTGTTTGCTGGACAGCTGGATGACATTCAGGCCTTGGGTTTATCTGCTGGAAGCACATACTTTTGGCATACACTCTCAATATTTTTTGTTCATCCCTTCTAGCCCATGATTGGCACAGGATATCAGGTTTTGAGGGGAAATTCAGGATACAAATTGATAGGGGGGGGAAGCTTGATCTTTTTTTAGACTGCATTAGGAATACATAGGGTAAATTGAAAAAGATACAAATGGGTATTTGGCCTAAAGAAAAGGTTTAGGTTTTAAAAGAGAGAATGAGAAGAAAGGAATAATAATTAGGGCCATCTAAGATGGCGATTCAACTTCAGAAAAGTTGGGTGCATGTCTTGAGCACATACAGACTAAAAACAACACAGAAATATATGTAGGCTGGATTGCTTCTTGTTTCTAGAAAATAACCCAATAATTTTGCATGTGTGGGCTTAAATTCTTGATTTGCCAAAGCTAGGTGTTGCACCTAGAGAAAGTCAAAAGACAAAAGACTAGAATAAATTCGTCCCTTACTGTTTAACCACAAAGTGGAAAGAATTGCTTTTCCCCAGGAATTAAACCAACTGGCCCTCATAAACCTGTAACTTAAGGGAGGGATTAATCTATGGATTAGCCGTGGGTACATTCTGATCCAACAGAAACCTCTAAAAGGTTGTGTTTCTTGATGTATTTTAAAGTACTGCAATATGCTACTATTATGGCTGGGTGTTTATACAAACAGAAAAAGGTTTAATATTTATATTTATTTGTAGCAGTTATATATAAGTAGAAGAATCTATGTATATGGATTCTTTCTTTCACCCTATGCCGAAGACTTACAATTCTCAGAAACTGCCTAGACAAGTCCCTGCAGTTTTCTTGGCAAGGTTCTTCATAAGTGATTTGCCATTGCCTCCTTCCTAGGGCTTGGAGTGAGTGACTGGCCCAAGGGCACCCAGCTGGCTTTGTGACTAAGATGGGACTAGAACTCACTATCTCACCAGTTTCTAGCCTAGTGCCTTAACCGCTACACCAAACTGGCTCTCTTAATCTTTTTTAATTTGCAGGGAGTTTTTTTCAGGTGACAAAACCTGCTTATTAAAATTTCCCAGAACTCCTGATCAAGAGAAAAATCTCTAATGANAAGAAGAAGAAGAAGAAGAAGAAGAAGAAGAAGAAGAAGAAGAAGAAGAAGAAGAAGAAGAAGAAGAAGAAGAAGAAGAAGAAGAAGAAGAAGAAGAAGAAGAAGAAGAAGAAGAAGAAGAAGAAGAAATGAAGGTGGTTTTTAAACAATACAGTTCTTCCAATTCCAAATAAAGAACATATGTGGCCAGGTTTTGCCTGAAACGAGACAAATTTCATTGCATTGCACTTACTCTTCAAATATGACATTATGATTCTGTTCCCTTGGCACCATTCATTGAGTTATATATCAGTGACTACCACATAATTGCTCAATTTACTTTATATAACTATATTTGTGTGCTGGATGTAACTTTTCTTTTACAACATATGGCAATGCTGTGGCTGTTAACCTTAATCAATTATGTTTTTTACAAAACCTCAGGAAGATGCAGACATAGTTCCGTCTGGCTTAAATGGATGTTTAGTTTTGTTTTCCCTTTTTTCCTTTCCTGTCTGCAAGTTATTTCTACCTAAAAGAATTAGTATTGTAAAGCAAACTGTATAGATATAGTAATATCCTGGGACTTTGGCTTAAATTTGAGACAACCTTTCAAACAAATATGAGGGGAAAAAAAGAATCAGAAGTAAAAGATCCTGTTTTTGAACCTTTTTTAAAACAATTCACTCATTCGAGTTATATAATCCACAAATGATGGTTTGTGTGTTATGAAATCTAATAGTAGAAGTACTTGAGTTTGTTTAAGTACATAGTCATCTCTTAACAATCACATAGATAGGCCTTCTCTGTCCCCAGTTTGATGCATCTATTGCTGTAATAATTGAATCATCCACCTTGCTGCTGATTCTTTTCCTCTTCTTGTTCTCTCCCCCCTCCCTTTTTGTTATTATATACTTCTCAAGGGAACTAGGATTCTTCATAATGTCTCCAAACCATTACAATTTGAGGCTGGCCATTTTTGCCTCAAGTGCGGATTGATTTATTCTATGATCTGTTTGTTTGCTTTCTCAAATATCCATACTCTTCCCAGGAATCTTCTCCCACACTAAAGTTCAAGAGCATCAACAGTCTTTCTGTCTGCTTTTTTTCAAAGTCCAACTTTTACTTCTACAGATGTTTCCCTTGTAAATCTGTCTTTGCTGTTTCGGATTTTCTCTTCCTGAATGGGAACAACATCAACCAGATGTCCTAAAGGCTTTAATCTAGCAATAATTCACAAATACCATTAGCATTTCAAAAGATCCTCAGCTCTTTTTCAGATGCATATTGAGGGCTCTCTAAAATATGGGACCCATTGTTCTGCACCAAGTTGTCAATAACTTTACATTATCTATCCATATGATTTTCATGTTAAAACACAGGCATTGTTTATTATTGCCTTTTTCCTTGAAGTATAAAATAATGCCTTTGCCATTGTCGCTAAAATAATCATGCATCGCCATTATTTCCCTATATTGCTGTTGCCTGGTTAAGCAGCTGTTTGCTGGACAGCTGGATGACATTCAGGCCTTGGGTTTATCTGCTGGAAGCACATACTTTTGGCATACACTCTCAATATTTTTTGTTCATCCCTTCTAGCCCATGATTGGCACAGGATATCAGGTTTTGAGGGGAAATTCAGGATACAAATTGATAGGGGGGGAAAGCTTGATCTTTTTTTAGACTGCATTAGGAATACATAGGGTAAATTGAAAAAGATACAAATGAGTATTTGGCCTAAAGAAAAGGTTTAGGTTTAAAAAGAGAGAATGAGAAGAAAGGAATAATAATTAGGGCCATCTAAGATGGCGATTCAACTTCAGAAAAGTTGGGTGCATGTCTTGAGCACATACAGACTAAAAACAACACAGAAATATATGTAGGCTGGATTGCTTCTTGTTTCTAGAAAATAACCCAATAATTTTGCATGTGTGAGCTTAAATTCTTGATTTGCCAAAGCTAGGTGTTGCACCTAGAGAAAGTCAAAAGACAAAAGACTAGAATAAATTCGTCCCTTACTGTTTAACCACAAAGTGGAAAGAATTGCTTTTCCCCAGGAATTAAACCAACTGGCCCTCATAAACCTGTAACTTAAGGGAGGGATTAATCTATGGATTAGCCATGGGTACATTCTGATCCAACAGAAACCTCTAAAAGGTTGTGTTTCTTGATGTATTTTAAAGTACTGCAATATGCTACTATTATGGCTGGGTGTTTATACAAACAGAAAAAGGTTTAATATTTATATTTATTTGTAGCAGTTATAAATAAGTAGAAGAATCTATGTATATGGATTCTTTCTTTCACCCTATGCCGAAGACTTACAATTCTCAGAAACTGCCTAGACAAGTCCCTGCAGTTTTCTTGGCAAGGTTCTTCATAAGTGATTTGCCATTGCCTCCTTCCTAGGGCTTGGAGTGAGTGACTGAGGGTTCCCGTGGGTCGACCGAAACACTGATTCTACCCTGATCTTGAGTGATAGAGTGGTCAAAGATCGGATCACGGAATTGGCGATGTGGTTTGACCGAGAGAATTAGAAAAAATTAAACGTCCCTCAAAAAAAGTCCACTGTTTTGGACGAATAATTTTAAAGGGTCTTGAGGACTAGTTCTCTTTTTAGAGATTACTTGGAAAATTTGCTGTGTTTGAAGTGAACTTGTTTTTGTTTTGTTTTGTTTTTGCTTTTTGTTTGTCACAGAATCCATTAAAATCTCAGGGAATGATAATTTGAAAAGCCCCAATACAGTTTCCTGTGCTACACCAGCCTGCCATTACTGTTTCCACTGTATGGCTATTGTGGATTATGTCAGAATCCCAACTGGTAGAGACAGAAACAGAAAGGTAGTTACCTATTCCAGTTTGTAATTTTGCAGCAGGTCCGTATGATGAGAAGCTGGAGCAGGGAATATAAATTGTTGATGAAACAGTTTGAATGCATTTAAAGCAGCAGAGAATTAAAACATGGGAGCAAATAAAATGAGAAGTCAGAGGATGAGGGAAGTTGTTGACAACTCTCTTCTGATAGAGGAATTATCTGGACTGCCCAGTGACCCAATAAATATGCCTTGTATATGCAGCTCTGTTCCCCTCAGGAACTGTGAGTTTTCTTCCTAACGAGCAAATTCCTTCCTGTTTGTTGATAGATTGTGGTCAAGTGTCTGCTCCACAACATATTTTTGCAGCTTCTTGTGAACTGAAGGGTCTATTTTGCTTTTCTTTTAAATATGGTTTTGCTGCCCTAGGAAGAGTTCCTTCAAACCCAATCATTAACTGGGAAGTGAACACATATTATTAGTGTAATACTTAATTTTTTTTCCAAAAAATTATTAGGTGAAAAATATTATTAGATGAAGGAATGTAATGTTTAATGTGAGCTGAACTGTTACAAAATCTTTTGTAGAGGTAGTTGTTACTATATCATTTTCTAATGGAGGAGGAGGATTTAAATGGAGGTAGTCCTCAACTTTCAACCAATAATTAAGCCCAGAATTACAGTCATAATTCATGTCAGTCTTTAAGCTGGTCATCACATGACCCACCTGACTTTAAGACTGATTTTTTTTGTGATGGTCTTAAGTGAATGCACAGTCTTTAAATAGACGTTTTGTCAGAAACTAGAAGTAACCACTGGTTTCTGGCCAAAAAATGTAAATTGTAGTCATGTGACTGAAGGATGCTGCAAATGGCCGTAAATGTGGGCCAGTTGCCAAGTGTCCAAAATGCAATCGCAGTGCAGGTCCAAAGAGATACCTCTTAGTGAATTCAATCGCTTAATGTTGTTTACAGATAGTCTTGTACCTGTGTGATGCTATGGGTATATGCTGTTTTTTTTCTACTGCAAGTTTTAAAGTAAAGGTGTTTTTGTCTGCTTAGAACTAGTGTTTATTGGGAAGAGAGAAATCTCCATAGAGTCCTTTTATGATACAAATGATTGTATGGGCAATTCTCTGGGAGTTCTCTGAGGGAGATAATTCCTTGAATTTGGGACCGATATCTATGTTACAGCAGTTGCCTTAAAATCTTCAAATAGATATATGAAGCATGGTTAAAACTAGAATGTGGACCAATCACCTTTGCAGAATGGGCATGCTGAAGATCCTTTCAGCCAAAAAGTGTCAGTTGACAAGGACTAGAAGATGGTTTTTTTTCCAAACTGGTCTCAGCTCTGTAGAACATCCTCCCTTCAGAGATCAGAATGGCCCAGACCTTGTTAGCCTTTTGTAAGGCCCTAAAAACCTGACTATGTTCCCAAGCCTGGGGTGCTGAATAAGTCAAGGGCCCCATTTCCTGGTTGTATTGCTAACTGGACAAGTATCCTGGCTGCCATGTATATTGTCAACGCTGCTAACATCGGATGTTTTGCTTTGACAACAGTTGGAGATGCAATCATTTTCTTCTTATGTTTTGCTTTTAGAGTTAGAGTTAGAGTTAGATGATGCTGGGGGGAGGAATGTGCATGAGAGTTTAGCTAGACATAACAATACTGGACCTAGTGTGTGAACCAAGGTTATTGAAATAAGAGATGATAAGAATTGGCCGTTGGAGAACAGGAGGGAAAGCCTGTATTTCAAACTAATTGGAGAATGTGATTTATGACAGTTAATTGGGGGAGGGAATTGTGCTTTGATACTATGTGCTGAGGGGAGGGGAATTTAATTTTTGGCTTCCACTGTGTTAGTGCCGATGCTATGCTTCTCAAATAAAGATACTTTAAGGTAAATAATGCCTCGAAGTTCTTTGAAGTGTTTCATCTGTCGGAACCATGACACATATTTTGGTGTTTTTATTGCTTTTTATTGTTTTAAAATGTTTTCAGTATTTTGATTGTAATATATTTTTGAACTGTAAACCTCCCAGAGTCAGTGACTAAGATGGGTGGTTATGAATAAATGAATGAATGAAATTGTTCTGATTCTTCAGAACAATGTTAGATTTTTTGAACTACTCCAGTAAGCTGCCTCTTGTGACCGCATATGCATGATCTCAGAAAATATCTTCAATATGTTCAATATGAATATTCTTGATAAGTGTGTGCTGACCGTGACCTATGTTTTTAAGGAATGATGTCATCGAGATTACTACTAAATCGAAAAACTGTGCCTTCCTATTTGGAGAATCTGAGGATGTTTTCCTCCTTTGTAAATTCAAAACATATGACAATTATGAAAAGAAAACCCAAACAAAAAACTACACAACTCTCTGCTGGTTCAGATAATTGGGTGACAATTTGTGATCAGTGTATACCAAATCTATAACAAAAAGAGATTCTTGTACTTTTTTCAAATTAATTTTATAATGTATGGTTGCATTTTTGTTTGAATCATTTCATTTTCTAATCCAGTTTTTAAAATAAGGATTGCAGTTCACTATCTTCCCACTGAATGCAACGGACTTACCACAAACTTTCCATTTTCTTAAGACAGGCCCATAGTTGGTTCATACTGCACAGCTTTATTGTCTGGATGTGTTTCTTCAAGCAAGCAGTTGGACTCAACTAGCCTTGGATCTGTAACTAGGTTGTAACTAGTTTGTAGACAACATCTGTCCTGAGCAAAACAGAACATTTATATTAAAAAAAATAAAGCTTTGTGGTTGGGAAGCATAAATGGCTTTGAATTTGCTCCGACATGCTGTTGAAAAAGAAAACAGTTTTTCTCATTTTCAAACCATGTCTTCTCCACACATCTGCCGAACAGTTCAAGTGTGTAATTGTGCACTGTTAAAAAAAAAATTTCTTCTTAGGAAATCAGAATTATTTTTACGTTCTGGTACTAATTTTCAATTACGTATGGTTTATTCTTTTTGAAGGCCCTCTTTTTTTTATATGTAGGATATTCAAGGAAAAGATGTATATTCAGAAAGGAGCTTCAATTTCAAAATGCCCATTTTTTTCAGCAGCAGCAGCAAATATATAACAGACTAACTTCTTCTATTCAGTGACTTTATTTGGGGAGAAGCAGCAAGGCCTGCAAGCTGACAGCTGTTCCAAGCAATAGGTACTCCAGTATGCAGAGTAATTTAAGCTATGCTCATATTATTCTGGAAAGAAAGATATATCATAATGTTCCCAAGCTGGTCTGCACCTCAAAACACTGGACAACACATGAGAGAATAGCTTGGATGTGTCAATCTGGTGGTGGTTTTTGCATGGAGGCAGCAGTTGGGAATGTAAATAAACATTTCCATGACTGTCATTGGAAAATCTTCAGGCTTTGCTGATTCCAGCATTGGCAGTTTATCCATTTGCTGCAGCAGTCCAACAGACTTTGCCCAGATTGGCTTTCAGAAAGCTATGATTAATTTTGTGTCGAACCCCATTTTCCAGTGCTGAAAGCTTTGTTGCTCTACAAAAAGAGAAGAAGAAAAAATCTTCTGTTTTTCTACGTCATTCACAGGGTGCATTGCTAAACAATTTTTTTTTAATGTCAAACAAACAAAATTTAATTGTTACAAGCAGAGGCTCTGTTCTCGCTTGTTACATCATCATACAGATGCACTACCTGCCCACATTTCCTGGTTTGTAAAAGTCTATGGGAAGATATTTTTCTGATGGCTTGCACTAGCAAGTCTATGGGAAGTATCGGGGAGCAAATAAGGAGGACATTATGTTTGAGAGGTCCTTGCTGCTCTCTGAGCTTGTTTGTTCTCCAGCATGATTGGATGGAGAATCCACTAGTGGGTTGTCTTAATCTTCCTGCTCCAATAAGACTAAGTCTGGAAAGTTGCCACGCCTCTGCTGTGCAAGAACCTCCCAGTTTACGACTTAGTCTCTTGCTCATCAGACGCGTGTTTTGGGCAGAGGCGTGGCAACTTTCCAGACTTAGTCTTATTGGAGCAGGAAGATTAAGACAACCCACTAGTGGATTCTCCATCATCATGCTGAGAAAAGGCGTTCAGGTAAGACAACGCCCCTTTTCTTACAGACATTTCATTACCCAAACTAAATAACATCATCATTATTAATCTCCTCATTCCAACCCTGAGCTACAAATATTCTCCTTTATTGGCATCGACATTTGTCACCCATTTTCTATCTAACAATACAAAGAAGGAATCCCACTGGTTTACTCTGTATTTTTCATCCACAATTTTTTTTCACCGAAAAACACTATTTGTAGTTGATCAAACTGAATTGAATATTAGGGGGCAAATCCTTAATTTTGATTCAGCATCAGTTAACATCACGTGTTATAACTGTTATAACAGACATGCACACACCCATCTGTGCAAAGTAGGGTCAGCATTTCACACAACCCATTCACATAAAAACATGAAAAAAAGGATGTGGAAAGTCTGCACCATAAGCCGATATCCAGAGAAATACAAAATATACCATCATGTGTTTCTTACTGCAGATACAGCCTGCATTTCCTTGGAAGCTCAATCATGCAAGTAAATTTTGTTTCTTCTAGTTTAATTCTTTTGATAACACGGTGAACTAAGTTGAGTCGACTAAGTATGGACTTAAATCTGGATTGTTGAAGGTTGAATTTCCCAAAAGAAATGCAGCAATTCAAAGGGAAAATTTGAAAAGCAAAGTATGCATAAGTAAAAGGAGTCCTTGTGGATTTTACTCTGCCAGCCTTTGCCAACTACAGGGGCCAATGCTCATCTCTGTTTCAAGATCATTGATCCAGTGCTGTCTGAAGACATTTCTGTGGTCATGTGATGTCACGGAGAGCTGTTACCTTCCTACCAAAGTGGTACCTATTTTTCTATTTGTATTTGCATACTTTCAAACTGCTAGGTTGGCAGGAGCTGAGGCAAGTAACAGGAGCTCATCCTATTGCATGGCGCTCAGGCCCCAAACCTGGGCTGTCAGTTTTCTAGCCCACAAGCCCAATGTCTTAACCACTGAGCTATTGCGCTATCATGAATAGAACATGGAAAAATTAAGCAGTGGGAAATTTATATTCTTGACACTCTATTAAAAAGAAGAAAATTAATGAATGTATCCTGACAAGAGTATACCCAGCTATAACTCATTTTTAGTGACATTTTAGTGTACTACTACATTTTTGAGCAGTTCTTAGAAAATTCTATGGCTACTGAGTGAAAAAAAACAAGACAAATCTACCAAACTTTAGTAAACTTTCTAATATCTCTTGTTTGGGATAAAATTACTTTTAAATTCTTGCTCAGTTGGGATGAAATTTGGTTTGAATTAAATTTGTAATAGCAATAGAGACTTTGACCAATTACTCCTCTTCAGGTTTTCAAAATAAATTCACAATACTGTCACTTTATAGCTTAATAAACCTGAACTTTGTAAACATGGTCATTTCAGCTTCAGATCAGTTCCTTTGATGCCTGAATCAGAGTGAGATGTGGTATAACAGAGGCCTGTTCTACCATTTTTGAAAAGAGAATAATGAAGGAGCAGTCATGAGGTAAAATTAGGAGGCAGATCTTTACCTAGGAATGAAAAGTGCCAAATATGCAGTTTTTTTACAGCTATGTTTAATTAAGAGTCTGTGATGTCTTGGTCCAACATGCAAGGACACGTTAAGTTATGTTCCCAGGTAAAAGACCCATACAAGCCCACTTATCTAGTCAAATTCACACAAGAAATTTCCAACAGTGCAATTGCATTGGCTAATCCCCATGTAGTTATTTAGACATTTCTAAGCAAGTGGAAAATCCCCCCAAAGTTCACATGCATATGCACATGCATATCATAATAGTGGCAATGCCAACTTTCATAGCATGCCAAAATTCTAAAGGAATAGAAAAGGAACTGAGTTTTATAGAAATCTAGGAATGGAACAGAGGAGGTTCACACCAATCTGCTCTCCCCCAAGTGAAAATCAATATTATTGTGTTCCATATCATTATCAAATCAGATTAAATGCACACTGAAGTTGACAATATTTAGAACAATTGAGGTCTGCTTAGGATGAATGGAGAATGCAGGAGCATTATGGTTATTGTCAAAAAGCAAATAGCATGCTGGAAGAGTCCTGTGAAATACTCAGGAAAATACAGAATAGCAGAGTTGCAAGAGATCTTGGACTTCTTCTAGTCCAAGCCTCTGCTCAAGCAGGAGTCCTTGTATCATTCCAGATGGCTGCCCAATCTCTTCTTAAAAATGTCCAGTGATGGAGCACATACATCTCAGGAGGCAAGCTGTTCCACTAATTAGTTGTTCTTGCTGTCAGGAAATGTCTCCTTAGTTCTAGGCTGGATCCCCATTTGATAAATTTCCTTCTATTACTTCTTGTCCTGTTCTCAGATGTTTGGAGAATAGGTTGACCCCCTCTTCTCTGTGACATCCCCTCAAATATTGGAAGACTGCTATATGTCATCCCCAGTCCTTCTTTTCATTAGACTAGATATACCTTGCAACTGTTCATCCTACCCCCTAGCCCCCTAATCATCTTTATTGCTCTTCTCTGCACCTTTTCTGTTCTCTCTCTCTCTCTCTCTCTCTCTCTCTCTCTCTCTCTCTCTCTCTCTCTCTCTCTCTCTCTCTCTCTCTCTCTCTCTCTCTCTCTCTCTCTCTTTGTATCATAGTGACCAAAACTGGATGCAGTATTGCAAGTAGGCTCTTGCTAAAGCAATATAAAGCGGTACTAACATTCCACATGACCTTGATGCTATCCCTCTGTTTATGCAGCCTTGGACTGCATTTACTTTTTTGGCAGCTGCAGCACACTGCTGGCTCATATTCAAGTGATTGTCTGGTAGGACTTCTAGATCCCTCTCACAGTTACTGATGTTGAACCATGTACCACCTATTCTATATCTGTGTATTTGGTTTTCCTTGCCAGAAAAAGTGGGAAACCGGTTAGGAAGAAAGAATAGAGAAGGGAAAAATAGAATAGCCAGTAGAATTTAAAAGTATAACACAGACATTTTTGCACTGGGGAGCTGATGAAGATCTATAATATCTAGATCTCATAAAGCTCAGTTATGTAGTTAGGATTCTGCTGAAAGATACTCTGGCAAATCTTGGATGGAAAAATAGGGTGCCTAATTATACCATGTGTGTTTCATAGCTGCTATTTAGTGGTGAAAATGATTTCCAGAGAATAAACAATGAACAAGGTTTAATGTTTTAAATAATGAAAATGGCTTCCCAACATAATCTGTTGATAGATAGCTGGAAGAAGTGGAGGCAGTGGATTTTACTAGGCAATATTTTAACAGCAATCCTGTACTCATGTTTAATATCACTGTGGTCAAAAAGGAAAGGAATGCAAATTAAGGCCATTTCTGAATGAAAGTGGTTGGCAAAGCACACTGGAAAAATATATGCAAACCACATCAGTGATAATGTACATCAGATCTCCTTCCTCAAGCTTAATGACCAAGGCAGGAACCACAGCAAAATAAACTTCCTAGTAAGGATATATTTTAGTGCCGGACAACATGTCCAGTAGACAAACATGATCTATATGAGTTCAGCCAGGTGTTTCTATATTATCTATGATACTGGCTGCTGGATATTTCTATATGGGAGGGTTTCTGAGGGTTACACACTTGAGCAGAGTCTGGACCTACAGAGTTAGTGAAGAATGGACCATCCCCACAGCAATCTTTGCTTTAGATCCTCAGTGTGTTTAATATTTTTTGGGGGAGCTAAAATTTCTTCCTATTCTTTCCATGCTATGGAAAACAGGCAGGAAAATGGCAAAGTAGGATGTCTTTTGACATACAGGCCCATAAATGCACCTTAACAAAATAAGGCTGTGTTTTGTCGATGTTAACGTACTTTCTGCAAATGGGAGAGGAATAAATCTCCTTAAACAGTGTAAGTTCTACTGAGTTCAGTGCAGATAGGTGTATATAGTTAATGAATATTATTGAAAAAAAACCTAATGTTCAAATTTTAAATTTGAGAATTTAAACAAAATTGCAACTTGATGTAAAATTCTATGTCATGTAAACAAAAAACCTCCTCTGTGATGTTAAGAAAAGACATTTCTGTTAGGGACATTCTTATTTTTATCATGGATTGTATACCTGCGTAATTAGTTTGAATTCTATATTTTACTAATCTCCCGCCTGAAATGAACCCAGCTGATAAACGTTGATGTAGCAGAATGGTATTGGCAGATTAGGATCCATATCAGTGTATATTGCATAATTTTACCTCATGTGATCTTTCAGCAGTTTGAAGATCCCATGAAAGCAACTGTGATGAATAGGGAAGGGGTCCCCAACCCCCATTCCGTGGACCAGTACTGGGCCATAGCATGCCAGCAACTGGTCTGCACAAACAAGCAAAGCCCCATTTGCAGGATTCAGGCAGCACACAAAACCACATCCCTTCCGGTCCGTGGAAAAACCTCTCTCCACGTAATGGTCCCTGGTGCCCGAAAGGATGGGGACCTCTGGAATAGGGTACATCATTCAGGTGTCTAATATTATGCATACATAATTAACATGGTTCATACTGCTTGTAAAATATTTGTGAGCCCTTGATGTGGTATAAGTAGCTCTGATGTGGGTTGCCTAAAATCTACAAGACTTTTCCCTATTTGTTATGGTTCAAGATAGAGTCCTTTTGGACTGCCTTCAAGGAAGTCTACGGTTCATAAGTCTACCATTTTCTGATGCTATTTTGACATACCACCAGCAGTCATAGCATAATATGAGTACTTTCTAAAAGCATCTCATCCTTGAAAGACCATTAAAACTCATAGAATATATATATATATACATATTTCAACTAGAAGTCCATAGTTTGGAGAATAGGCCACCCACATGAGTAAGAAATTTAAAAAATAATAAAATTATGTTGAAATCAGTCGAAAATGCCTACATTCTGCCCACCCCAGCTGTGATCACAAGCACCCTACCTGAACGCATTCCCATCTTTGTTATTTTTGTAGGCAGATGAGTTGAAATGAAAGTGAATAAATAACTCTCTAAGCAGGGTCGTTTTCAAAGAGGTGTTTCTTTCACAGTGGTAAGTTGCTCCCTAAACACCTACAAAGAAAAGCTCTGTTGGAACGAACCACACAGAATGGAATCCACATTCTGTGATATTTTGATTCTCCAGGGAAGGGGAAGGGGTGAGCTACCCCCTCCCCGTGTTTCCTGAACTTTTTCATGAGCCCTCAAATGTTTGTACAGTCAATTTCTAGCCCTTTGATGGGCGTCCCTCTTCATTCTGCCCTGCTCTGCAGCACGGTTAGCATCCAAAGAACAGCACAATCTGGGCACCTTGCCAAAGGCTACTGAGTTTGTTTTACAAACATAAGCCAGCCCCAGCTCCTCCACACATCCATGTCTTATGGAAGAGGTTTTCATAGTTTTTCAGGCTGCCTAACCTGGATCCCTGATCTGAAAAAGGATGGCCATGACATCTTTTTCATAAGAGAACAAGCCCTACACTTTCAATTCATGTGAACCTTTTTTCTCTCCCTTTAGTCTCTCAGGGAAGTCTTCCAAGTTCTTGTGGACCCCCAGCGTTCCAGAGAACATAGTTTGAAAAATCCTGCCTTAACTAAAGGGATCTTTAGGTCGGTTTAGTTTAGTTTAGTTCAACTACCAAACTAAATGGATCATCCTTTCACAAAAGATAGCATTGTACACGGTTTGCTCTTCAGATAGAAAGATAGAAAAATCCCTCTGGCCATGGTTAACCCCTCTGTCATGATTATGTCTTTCAATCTTGGCTATTGTTTATATAGTATACAGATTAGTTGTCTTGCCAAGAACATGCTTTCATATCACCACATGAAACTGAGTTAGTCAACCCAATCCCAGTTTTTGAGAAACATTACAAGAATGGCTTCTTAGCACTGGATCTGTAGAATGAATATTTCTTCATTGGCCTATGGAATTGTATTCCTCCCTCTGAGGATCCATGATGTCTTGTGTTTCTCTTAGTTTCTGGCTACCCTAAAGAGCAGCTGAGTTATTCTGTTCCCTCACTTAGCTGCTTGCTTGCTTTGTTTTTCATTGTTTCATCTCCATGGACAGCAAACATGGAGAGGTGAAGTTCAAGGATGGGGCTGGAGGCCAGCTGCCTGCTGCCTTTTGCCCTTCACATTGTCCAGCTGGAGGGAGAATTCACTGGCTTGGTGTGGGAACTGAGTAGATGTAAATAACGTTCAGAGCAGTCTTGTGTGTTTCCTCATATTTTTGTTTGTTGCAACATTGCTGGAAGGAGCTAGAGTGGAAAAGAAAAAGGTTATGATGCATCTCTAGTATGCTATTGTGGAGCAAAAGGTTAGTGTCAGTCAAGAGCAGCACTGAATACTTCCAATTGAATGAAATATACAATACAATATACAATACAATACACTCGTGAGCATGGTTTTCCTCTACTCAGGCCTGTTTCTTAGTAAATGTGTTTGCAAATTGCAATGTTTGAGATTGCAAGAATGTTAGACCTCCAATAGCAATCTTCAGATACTACGTCCTCAACCATGCACACTTTATTCCGTTTATCCCTTTCATATATGCATACGATGTCACAATGCATATATAACAGAGGTAGGGCTTGGGTGACAATGCTGCAACATTGATTTGGTCAGCCCAGCTCCTCTTGCCATGTCATAGACCAGGGGTCTTCAAACTTGGCCCTTTTATGACTTGTGGACTTCAACTCCCAGAATTCCTCAGCCAGAGTGCTTGGCTGAGGAATTCTGGGGGTTGAAGTCCACAAGTCATAAAAGGGCCAAGTTTGAAGACCCCTGTCATAGACCGTGCTGAAAATAAGATGCTTCACTTTCTTTGCAAGCACCAATTTACAGTCCTCGCTGCCAGCATGGTAAAAGGACCACTGTTGGGGTAACAGACTGGAAAACAATGTACTTTCTTCTCACCTTGGAAATGGGAGGACAGCATATCAATGTAGTTTTGACATTTAAAAAAATGGACAATAACTCTAACCCTCTGTTTTAAGGGAAATGCATATTATAATTTTTTAAAAAGCTAACAATAAAGTATCAGTTCAGAAATCATGGCATCTTTCATATCTTCTTGGAATAAATGGGCTGTGAAATAGAAGATGGCAGATCTATCCAGTTTGGTTTAGCCTATAGATAGTCCTTGATTTGCAACCACAATTGGGACCAGAATCTCGGCTACTGAGTAAAGCGGTTATTAAGCGAGATGTTCACATGAACTTTTTGCTCAACGACTGTAATCCCAGCAATCCCACTTGCAGTCATTAAACAATTGTCCTGGTCATTAAGCAGAGCTTAGGGGTGTGTTGGGGGAGGAGAAGGCCTTGAAAATCCTCCCTACTGAAATCCAAGCTGGAATTTTAGCCCTTGAGTGGAGAGACACTTGTGCCCAGCTTTCACTGGACTTTCCAAGGTCTCCCTTGCACCCTCCGAGGCACCCCATTCTCCTTATCTTATTATAGATTTCAACTCTCTCTTGTCCCTGGGAGCTAGATAAAAGAGCTGCCTGCCAAAGGATTTCAGCTTCTGCCTGTTTGGATTTGAAATCTCTCTGAAAGAGTTGCCTTCCAAAGACTTGAGCTTTTAATTGTGTGTGTTGCCTGGAGCTTTACATGGGCAGCTATATTATTAATATTAGACTTTCAGATAGTCTCTGCATCCCTATGAGGCAATTTAATAAAGCATGGAACTGTATTACAGCAACATCTTAGAGAAACAGCTGAATACTCTTTTGGCAAAATATATTTTGGTATTAAAGGTTTAGAAGAATGTTATAGTCTTGTAAGGAGCTCTTTCCTTACATCTTCAGACATTTCCTGATACATTCTTATTGGATTCGGAGCTATTTGACCAATTCAAGAGCAAGGCTGTCCAGAGCTTATGTATTGGACTATAGAAAGAAAATCTTTTCATGTGTTGAGGATGGACTGTTTTTGTAGCCAGAGGCAAAAATTACTGGGAAAAGAAAACCTCAAAATACACGAGGGCTACACTTCAGATATCTCCTGTTAAGGAAACATTGAGAAAATTAATGGCCCTGATTATCTTAAAATAGCCTTTAAAAGGGTAATTAATTGGAATAGGTAAACATATGAACAATAAACAATCTCTCCCACAGATGTATTCCTGTTTCTTTTCAGAGTTGGCAAAGGAAAGGACATCATAAACAGCAGCTTTCGTTCATTCATCACAATAGCTACACTGTTAGAGGTCTCCATGGGTGGGACAAGACTCAGAAGTGAGAGAAATACCAAGCCGTGCAAGAACAAGACAGCAAAAGTCCAATTATTTACTGTAATTTAAGCTCCCCAGAGAAAGTAATAGAATGATTCTGAACCTGCTGCTTAAGAGATACAGTAACATATGGCAAAAGACTAGTCCCTACGGCGGAAGATCTCTGTGCAGGTCTTCCACTTATAGTAAATCTCATTCATAGTAACCTGAGCCATGAAGACAAAGATGGAGTTGAGGGGTCCTTGGTGCTCTCTGGGCTTGCTTGTTTTCTTGCAGACATTTCATTACCCTAACTAGGTAACATCATCAGTGCTAGTAAGGAGTGCTGTTTGTTGTCAGTTTTTATTCTGATGTCTTGCCTGCCTGCCTGCCTGTGTGAGTGGGTGGGGATCTTAGAGATTCTTTGGTTGGGCTGTTACTAAAGGCTCTTTGGCAGTTTCTTGATTGGGGTATTGCTTACTTGATTGCTGGTCTGAAGTTGATAAGGAGTTGATAAACATTGTGCTTCTTGGAGATTCAGTTCCAGAAGTAGTGAGTGTGCATCTTTCCTCCCACTGGGGGGAACAAAGAAAATAGGGTGGGTTTTTTTCTTAGTTTATTTATTTAATAAATCAGAAGATAGCAGAGAGAAAAAAATAATAATAAAAGGGAGCAAACAAAAGAGAAAGAGAAAAAACAACAACATAATGACAATAAGAGCAATCGAATTTTAGTGCTTCTTGTGCATACACACATGCACACACACATACTCACACATCTATAAAAGCTTTACATAATAGTTCCAATAAAAATAATTATATTTTATTGTAATCTGCATGCATCAACTACCTGTACAGGCACTGTGTTCATAAGGCACAAGTAACATCAGGTATTCAATCCATGGGGTAATTAGCCTCAATAATTTGCCTTTAAAATGTTAATGTTCAAGAACTAACTTCTTTGCATAATAATGTCATGGAGAATGTCATTTCTGTTGTCCAACTGACAATTTCTATGTGGGAGGTATGTAGTTAAAAAAAATACTTGTGTGAAAATATTAAACATTGTCTCAAAGTCAAATTAATAGGTGTAATTACTGCTTTCCTATTATAACTTTAGTAAGAGAAAAAGGATTAAATATACATTTTTCCAAAAATTATATATAGAGTTTTCGAGCCAACAGGTAATAGGAGATACATCATATCTATTCTGTCAAATAGACCAGTTGGCTAAAGGTATCCAGTGGAGTCCAGGAAACTGTATTTGCCCTAAGGAAGATGTCCAAAGTTTGGTATTAGTCAAAGAATATACATAGAGGTAGAATTCAAAATTCAGAAAACTAAAACCACAGGAAATCAAAAACATATCATTTTTCTTGATAAATCTTACTTCTCCTTTTGGATAGCAGTTCTTTTTTTTCATTTAAACTTTTTTATTTTTCCCAACTCTCCCCCATACATATACCACGATATTTATCACGTGTTAACATACATTCTTTTTACATTCTTATCTATCAGATACTTTTAATAAAATAAAATAAATACATACACATAAATTTTGGTGTTGCTCGCCCATTTTCCCCTTTCACTGTATCCACACACTTTCTTCTCTACCTTCTTTCTCCCTTTCTTCTCTTTCTTCCCTACTTCTCTCTTCTTTCTCTCCTCTCCTCTTTCCTTCACCACTCCCCTCCCCTTTCTCCCCACTTCTCCTCCTCTTCTCCTCCAACCTTCCTACTTCCTTCCCCGCTCCTTCACTCTCTTCTCTCTCTCCTCTCCTTTCCCTCTCATCCCTCTTCAGATACAATTCAGGGGTAATGTCCGAGCAACTCCTCTCTCTAAATTTCCCTATCTGTATTATATATAATAAGATTGAATTTCTATTACGTTAATACTTCTATTTATCTGACCTTCTCGGTATATACTTCTATAAATAATTATACGACCTCCGGTTATTCAATACTGTGTCGCCTGGGTCTCCCTCCTTATCTGCTCCTTTTTCTTCCATCTAAATTGGTGTTAACTATCTTTTAATGGTATTCTTTTTTCAGCCGATCGTAAAAAGCTCCCCAGATTTCATAGTACTCTGACTCTGTCTTATCTTTAATTGTCATTGTTAGTCTATTCATTTCTGCACTTTCAGTGCTTTCCAATTTTGTGCAAACACAATCCTGGCTGCCGTAATTATATGAATAATCAAATATGTTTTCTCTTTATTATATTTCCCTGGTAGAATACCCAGCAGGAATATTTCTGGTCTTAGTTCTATATGTTGTTGTATCATCTTTTCTATTCATGTTCTAATTATATTCCAATAAGTTTTAGCTTCTACACACGTCCACCATATATGGTAGAAGGAACCTGGTATCTGATGACATTTCCAACATTTCATAGATCTATCCTTAAACATTTTAGCTAATCTTTCTGGAGACATGTGCCATCTGTAAAACATTTTGTACATATTTTCTTTATACGCAGTCGCCATTGTCAATTTGTAGTTTCTTTCCCATAGTTGCTGCCATTGGATAGCAGTTCTGACTCCCTATTATACCTAATCTTTCATTGTATGCCTTATTACTGCCGGTAGTAATAACACACATCCAAGTGACTTTTCTTCTTCTCCAGCAGCCCCACCTTTCCTTCTCATGCTTCTCAGGAGGATCACCTTCTGGCCCATTGAAGAAACTTTCAGAGGAATGACCACAGGAAAGCATTTATTATTATTATACTTACATATTTAAGGCACAGGTCAAGGGGAAGTGGTGGTCCCACAGATGTTGTAGAAGCATAGCAATCCAAGGCTACATGGCCAATATTGAGGAATTCTGGGAGATGGAGCACTTTGTTTTCTTTTATGAGTCTCCTGGAATAATCATTTGTATGTATCTATTAAACACCACCATACCTGTCCTTCAAACCTGATAAATGGCAGGGAAAAGTATCCAGCATCAACTGCCCTCAACAGCAAACTGGGTGGATTTTGATGGTTCTTTTTGGAGTGGGGTGGGGAATAGAAACAATAAAATAATGCAGAAAAAGAGAGTGCAAGATCTTTAGGAGATGGCTTTCCCATTTCTATGCATAATCCCTCTCTGCTCACCCACGACCCTTCCAGAATTGCTAGGGGGGGGGGAATCTTTGTTTTTATCTCTATCTCTTTCTGATTTTCCCAGCATCACCTGAAAACTTCATGTTGATTGCCAGGAGAGTGTGTTGTGATTCTCTACACAGAAAAAAAAAATCCTCTCCCATCCCACCCCAGCATTACCCGTATTATTTTTTTCAAGCACTGCCAAAAGGAGGGGTAGAAGTGCCTCCTGGTTCTTTTGACAGCAGTAATTACCTAACTAAAAGGTACGGTCTACAGCAGTCCCAGAAGTAAACCCACAGTAACCTCTAATACGTCAGCTGTCCCCTTTCAGAAAAGAAACAAGCTGTCCTTTGTGGATCTTTATTTGATATGCCTCCTGTACAACCTTTTTCCAGAAATGAATGAAAGCCAAGGAAAGAATATGGATGAAAACTTTTCTTGTGCTGATTGTTTTGCTATCTTGAAAAGTAGGAGAAGAGAAGGAAGAAAAAGGAAAGGCAAGATTAACCAAGATCCAGAATACCTAAAGCAGCCAATCAGTTCATGGAATCTCTTCTGGGCATGACAGTATTCTCTCTTCAATGGGGTCACTATAATCCAGAGAAGGAATGGAATTTAGTGGCAGTGTTGATTCCAAAGGGGCACAGATTCCAGAAAGAACAGGAAAACATTAGTCCAATTCATGATAACTATCCTTGCCCTGGCAATGCGGGGAGCTGACAACGCAAGCCATAGGAACCATCTGCAAGCCAGTGTATCAACAGATTTGTACCAACCATCCTCACCATACTTTCCTTCACAAAAGAGTTGTTCTTAAGATCCTCAAATTATAATGGCATTCTATAGTGATGTTACCAATTACTCAGAAGCCTAAAAGGTAGTAGTGATTGGAACTCCATGAAACCTCCCTTGGTCTTCAGAAAGGAGAATCATCCTGCCTGATTGTGGTTTAATATATGAGCCTTTCAGATGGCCCAGAAGAAAGACGCCATTAGAACCAGTTGGTAAAGGTGTATTGGAAGCACTTGTGCAGAGAATAATTTGCTTTGAGAGCATTGAATGGAAATAAAATCCAGTGCCCTTTTGAAAAGATCAGCAAACAGAATTCAACAATGAAGAAGATGCTCTTGAAATGACTTCTTTTCCTCCAAATCCTTTTCCTATTGGTTATTAGATGTAGAGAGGACAAAGTTTGGGCCTTTGGCTTTTCAGAGAAATATATGCAATTGACCAAGAAATAAATATAAAGTGGAAATTGGATCTGTGTTTGCAAGAGTCAATTCTCTCAATTTCAGTTAAGTACACCCTAAAAGGCAAACAAACAAAATAGAGTTACATCTCCCTTTTTTTGTGAACTTGGCATAAAATAATATTCAAACATACAGATATTATACCTGTGCTATAAATATGCAGATTATATTAGACCTATGCTATAAAATAACAAACATCAGAGAGTTATTTTGGAGAGCAGCCAACAAGCTGAAAAAGCCTGATTCATGTGTCACAGTTGTTGATGTTATACCCACTGTAAAAGTAAGAAGCAGCTGGGTTTAAATGCCCCTTAAAAATTCAATATATAAGGAAATTTAAGTTACCTTCAGCTTAGTGTCACCTTTCTTCATTCATTAACTGAAAAGGCAACTGCTCACTGATCCAGAGTACCCTCTAGTTAAAGTCCAGTGTTTTCATATTGTGTATGGTATGTGTGCGTCACTTGCAGAGGCTAGTGAAATAGTTCAGATGGTTTATCAGTGCCTTTCAACCGAGGCCCATGATTTGTATATGAACATGGCTCACAACAGACTGTCAAAATTTCTCAGCAAACACCGAGTTCCAGACACCAAAGGATATTCTTTGTCAACCTTCTGCAATGTGTACCTTGAAAAGCAGGGAGTGAATAAAAAGTGCGTCAGAAAATTTCCTTTTGGCTGGAAGCTGTAAGGATCTGAGGTAAGTTACAACGCTGTGATCAGAAATAAAGAATGTCATAATTTATAAACAAACAAACAAGCCAGGAAAAATATATCATACAAACTACATTCACGTCAGCTTCAGTGTCTGCTCAACCCCCACCCCCAATCAAATCATCAAAACCTGCCAAATTGCCTTGAATCTTGAGCAGAACAAATCCTTTCTCCATCCTGGCAGTTATTATTATTGTTGTTGCTAAAATCATATTAAAATGTGTTATTTAATTGTGTTACTTGAATGTGTTGGTAATACTCTTAGGTGGTTGGTAACACTCTTAGGCAGGGGTGTCAAACTGCCGGCCCACGGGCTGGTTGCATCATGTGGAGGCCGTGCCCACACCAGCTCTGGCAATGCAAAAAAAGTTGCGATACATCACAACACGTCACGTGATGCGACGAGTTTGACACCCATGCTCTTAGGGAAAGAGAAGAGAGTTTGTTCCTTTTCAAAATGCCAAGAGCAGTTAAGATGCTGAATGAGAAATGAACAGCAGAAAGCGTTCTAGTCCACTTTCAATCAAGGAAGTTTCCTAGTGGTCTTTTAGCTGCTGTCTCTTGGTCCCTATGGCAATTCTAACTCATAGAGTTGTTGTTATTATAAAGAAACATCACTTCACACTGGTGACCCTCATATTGATGACCCCCTCTCCCCATAGCTGCCAGAGACCCTGTGGATCTCTTCCAATCCTGCCCGGCTCCCACAGGTGTCCCTCCCCATAAGCAACATCGAGGTGGCCACACCCACCCTGGCTATGCCCACCCAATCTGCCATGACTACTGCAGCCACACCCATCCAGTGGCCACTCCCACCCAGTCTGCCAAGTCCACTGTAGCTGCGCCCGCCGAGTGGGCCACACCTACCTGGCACCCGACGATACATAAGTGGGTTTTGGGTTGCAGTTTGGGCACTCAGTCTCTAAAAGGTTTGCCATCACTGATATATATTGTATATATGTACTATGTATTTATGTACACCATCACTTGTACTATGTTTTTATGTATGCCATCGTGCTGCTTGCTTTCAGCCATTCAATGAGGTTTACAAACAATGAAATTGTAAACCCAATCCATAAACTAATAGAATGCTCACCCCCCCCCCAATTTCAAGTCCATGATCCTTATCTTTTCCTGTGTGCAGAAAGGGATCCAACCAGACCTCAGGGCAAGAATTTCCATAACATGAGAGAATTTCATGAAATTCATTAGGAAATCCTGTTTTGCATAAAGATTTCCTGGTTATAATTCCTTAGCAGAATAAGCATAATGCTTAGATCTAGGAGAATAGGATTGCTATTGTATTATATGAATATGATTTTTAAAATCACCTCAATCTATGTTGAGGTTTACAAACAGGTGCTTTTCCACATGGTGGTGGGGATCTTTGGATAGGCCAAGTGCCTAACATCACTGAAATGGTCTTAGTCACAAAGTTCATGGCAGACATGGCTGCGGTATGGGAACTGTCTGTGATCTGTGTAATAAGCATGATGGCTATTTCACAACATACCAATGTGAATAAAATTATCTAAAGTAAACGCTATTTAAAGATGAAGGATTTAGAAAAGTGAAATCCTAATTTTTGATATTAAGTTGAAGAACAATTCTGTTATTTATGCTCAACTACTTTCCTTTTCTAATGAAGAAACTGCAGAAGATAGCAAAATACAGAGACCTACAAATAGAAATAGAATAATTGTGGGAAAAGAAAGCAAGGTAGTACCAATAGGTACTATTCAAGCACCTCTTGAACACATCAGCATTGACAAAATCACTATCAGTCAATTGCCAAAGGCAGCTTTACTTGGAAAAACTTACATTCTGCGACAATACTTTTAACACCATCAAACAAGAACATCTGCCCATCCCAGGTCCCTAGGGATAAAAATGCCTGGGTGAAGAGCCAGGTCTTCATGCTTCTTCTAAACAACCGCAGAATGGGGGCCACCCCAATTTTACAGGGAACCTTATTCCAGAGGATAGGTGCTGCAATAGAGAAGGCGTGCTTCTGGGGCCCCAATAGATGACATTGTTTAATCAAAGGAACCCAGAGCACACCAACTTTGTAGGATTGAATTAGCTGGTCAGATGTTATGAGAGACATGCAGTCTCTTGAGTGACCAGGCCTATGACATGTAGGGCTTTATAAGTAACAACCAGCACAATACATTTAATGCCATCAAATATCAACATCTGTCTATCTCAGGCCCTTGGGAAGGACTTGATAGGTGTATCATCATCATTTTAGCCATTGTCCATCCACTGCAGGATGAAGGCCTCTTCTGCATGTTGCCAACCAATAAGGTACTGAGCTTTTTTTTGCCAATTGGGCCCACAGTATTTGCTGATGTGATCAATCCATCTTGTTTTAAGTCTCTTTCATGGATGTTTTTTATCAAGTGGGATACATTCTATGACTGCCTTGGTCCACCTGCCATTAGTTCTTCTTGCTATATGGCCAGCCAGTTTTCATTTCAATTCTTTTACTCTCTTGATGATATTCTATACTTTCGTTTATTCTCTAATTCATGTGCAGGTCTTTCCATCTTGTCTTGTAATGCCGAGCATGTATCTTTCCATGGCTCTTTGTACCACTCATAGCTTTTTTATCGATTGTGAGGATAGTGTCCATGTTTCACTGGCATATGTCAGAGCAGGTAGCACACACTGATCGAAAACTTTTCTCTTCAGACATAAGGGGAAAATCACCATTAGTTTGCCAAATGCATGCCAACCACATTTAACACACCATTCAATTTCCTTTATTGTATCACCTTCTATTGAGATCCATTGAAAATCACCGTTAGCTTGCCAAATGCCTGCCAACTACATTTAACGCGCCATTCAATTTCCTTTATTGTATCACCTTCCACTGAGATCCATTGACCAAGGTATATGTGGTGGTCTACTGGGTCTAGTTCTTCTCCAGATATATTTTTTCTTTCTTTGGTGAATTTATTAAACATAACCTGGTTCTTTTTCAGGTTTATTTCAAATGGTTCTCCTGCTTTGTGCAGCTCTTGCATGTGTCTTTGTAGCTCTTCTGGGTCTTGTGAGAAGTGAATAGATGATATAACAATGCCAAATCCAGCCAGAACATCTGGCTGACTAAGTGATGACCCATAATAATGATAATATTGCAACATCTATCCCTAGGAATGCTCTCTGTAATAATGAGAATGGAATTATATCTCATCAGCTAAATTCAATTACTGTAGATTTCCTCCCCATGAAATAATTCAATAAATTATTAAATTATTTCAGTATATTCAACATTCAATAAATAATTTAATATAAATAATTCAATGCACAGTAACTAACAGAGATATCTGTCAATAGAGATGCTCTGTTAACATGTATGTTGTGTTCTTTGTATTCCCCCCCCC
>NW_015386355.1:207046-240164 GCF_001527695.2 Protobothrops mucrosquamatus
ATGCCCGTTGCTGGTTGGCTAACTAGCAACAGGGTCTTGCCAGCCAATGGAATTGTGTGATTACAAGCCAGGGGAATCCCATAAAAGAGGGCTCCCCTGGCCCAGAGAGCCAGTCCGGATTTACCTTATGCCTTGCCAATAAACCAAGAGCTGACTGTCACTCGACTCGTGTCTTACTGCCTGCGCGATCTAACAATGTATACTCTGAACATTATACATGTTAACTGCTACATAATATAACATATTATAAACAGAGATATACTAAACTCTGCACATTATCGAGAAACGACAGATACATTTAACTTAATTGCTCATTCCTCAAGTGAAGGCATTAATGACACCAGGACAGCAATACAATTCAAAAATTAAAAATCCAAAGGATGAAATATATGCATTGCTTCTATGACCATACAATATATCAACATGCAAACCAACACTGAACTTATCACCCTTATATTATACATTCTGAAAGGCTTCAAAAATAAAGGATCCAGGTAATACAATCACTTCTTTCTCTTCCCTTTCAGTCAGTCAACAACACGAAAAAAGAAGGAAAGAAAATGAAGGAAGAAAAAGTTTGTTTGCATCCTTTCTGTATCTTCTGAAAAAATTACGATGTGTTCCAAGATCTCTTTTCAGTTTTGCGTGACCTTCACCCTATCTCGAGAGATGTACCTGCTTCATGTTTATTACTGCATACAAACTTTCTATTCATAGTTTTTCTCGCCGGTGTAATTTTTGGAGGTTAGGCTGGAATTTCCTTCTGTGGTGTATGGTAACCGTTCACCTGAGGGCTTGCTCCAAATAAAAGTTTACATTCCTCTAGCATCTCCTTTCAGATGCAAAGGCTCTTGAGGTATGTGGGTCTTCTATTGAATAACTGCCCATATTGACATGTTCCAGGGGCAAAAGGAACATCGCGTTCTTACACTTTACTGGCAGCAGGAATGCCCAACGCTATTTCCTCTCATAAATATTTTATAATAGACGAAACTTTTAAAATATGCCAGTCCCCTCCACTTCGGGTATAAGAACTAAGAAAGCTGGAAATAACACCCACCCACCCCCACCCCCGGCGACTTGGGCCTAGCAGTGGGAACTCAACTACAGCAAACACAATCTCCTCCTTAGACTGAAAGAGAGATCATTTCATTGGAAGGCTGTTCCAAGAGGTCACGTGGTGGTGATGGGAAGCACGGGAAGACAAGAGTATTTTTGAGAAGACTTCAAAGGTATGAAGAGGGGGAAGGATGCTGCAAGAAACCTTCAGATCTGGGTCTCTCTTTGATGTTTCTTTAGCTAACACAGGCAACCTTCCGTGGTATTTTTTTTTTAATGTGGTGAAATGTAACGGTAATTTGCATGGTTATGATGCAAATAAAAGAGTCATAAATAATGATGAATCTAAGTATCTATGAACAACCTAGTTGTTCATTGATAGGCACCACAAAATGAGCTTGTCTTTTAATCAAGATTCATCTTGAAACACTATTTAAGATTAACGTACTACCAGGGGCAAAATTAAAATATGGCTATAAATACAAATAGTTTTCTGTCTTTTCACTAAACAATAATACCTTTGCCTTGTTAGTTTAGAAGACAAGACATTTCATTTCACCCCACATTTCTTGAGGATTCTCCATTCGTGTCTCTTCTGTTGTTATTTTTGTTCTGTTATTATGTTTGTTAAGTTTGCTAGATAGACCATCATCTGACTGTAAAAGCTGTTTTAAGACACTAACGTGCCTTTGCACATGTTTAAAAAACAAAAGTGTTTGTGCATTCTTCTAATTGAGATGCAAGTAATAGCAATGATTGTTTTCTTTAGCTGATTTATTTAGGACATTTTAGACCAGAACTGAAAAGTGGCTTGCTATTTGGGGCTGTTTGAACCACTGCAATGGCTTTCAGAATCAATAAACTTTTAATTTTTAAGGATTCTGAAAGATCTGACAATGAAAAAGGAAACTTCACATGCTGCATATAATGTAAATTTAGGGATGCAGGTATTCAGACTGAACTATTGCTTTTGGTACCTTTAAAACTATTATGGCTTATTCACAGCAGCTAAATGTTTTCTTTGAGCAAATGCCTCCTAATGTTCAGCTGCATCTGCTCTCCGGAAATTTAAGACTATTATTCCTGCTTTTTAACAGCAGAAACAAGTCTTTATGGGAAGATGCTACAGAGAGAGTTGCAAGAATATAATCTGAAAGGTGGTTTCCTCAAATCAATGGAAAAATTAAAGGCTTGAGGGGGAAAAAGTACTGTGTGCAGTCCATTTTTAAAATGTTACTAGCTACTAAAAATATTTTTCACCAACTAAATATATTTGTTATAGCTAACATTCATAGCAGTAATTATACAGATGAAAATCTCCTTTGTCAGATGTTTTGCACTTGACTTCAGTTCTGCAGAAAACAATGGAGCACATTGAAATACAGTGATCCGTCTAAAGCTTTTTTGCTCAGAAACCAGACAGGATAATCAGCTATCAGGATAATTCCATCAGTCTTGGAAAAAGGAAATTTATAATACATTCTTAGGGTTTTTCCCCCACTACAATACAGTAATATGACATTTCAATCAGTAGACTTTTTTGTGGGTGGGTGGGACAGAAGATGATGAAATATTATTTTGCTATAATGTGAAGTATTTGCTATAATATGAACAATGTGATTATTGCTCTATAGATACTTCTTCTAAGTGTTGGTTTATATCAACCCAATCCAACTAGCATTATATTTCATTTACACGTTCTCTGTCCAACACAAAACCACAAGTAGTAAAGGAGTAAACTACAGGTAGTCCTTGACCTACAACAGTTTGTTTAGTGACTGTTCAAAGTTACAATGGCACTGAAAAACGTGCCTTATGATCATTTTTCCCATTTGCGACCTTTGCAGCATCCCCAAGGTCATGTGATCAAAATTCAGATGCTCCGTAACTGGTTCACATTTGTAACCATTGCTGTGTCCCAATATCATGTGATCACTTTTTGTGACCTTCTCACAAGCAAAGCCAGTGGGGAAGCCAGCTTCATTTAACAACCAGATTACTAACTTATCAACTGCAGTGATTCACTCAACAATTGTGGGAAGAAAAATTGTAAAATGGGGCAAAACACACTCAACAAATGTCTCACTAACAACAGACATTCTGGGCTCAGTTGTGGTGTAAGTTGAGGACTATCTGTACTGTCATTTATGAAAACTTACCTCTGGTATCAGCTTAGCATTAAGTAACACAATACAGTGCAATTTTTAAATCCAGGTTTTTGTGTCCTGACCACAGATGTTT
Source organism: Protobothrops mucrosquamatus (assembly GCF_001527695.2). NCBI lineage: Eukaryota > Metazoa > Chordata > Lepidosauria > Squamata > Viperidae > Protobothrops > Protobothrops mucrosquamatus. The sequence goes on from NW_015386355.1 coordinate 210,347, forward strand.
TGGCCAAAATATGATATCATTAAAACTAAGGTGGGACTTTCTTTTTCCTTTACTTCCCACTCCCCCACTAAAGTTTATTCTTTAATCCTCTTTGCATTCCTAGATATTATGTGGAAAAAAATAAAATGGCAAATATCCAGACTATAATAGCTCTGTGATACCATCATACTAAAAGGTTTTCATGACAAGAGACATTATTATCTATTCCATCCAGCTGTCCAGTGTCAAAAGATCAAAATCCACTCAGTGACCACATTGTCACCCCTACCACTACCTTTTGGCCAGATGACAAATCCTTGTTCCCCATAGATTGATTGCAGGTCCCAATCTCTTTTTGCCACAACCAAATATTTTAATTCCACAACTGAGTCACATTTTAATCAGGAAAGGTTGGTTTCTAGTGGTGCTAGATTTCTGTTGGAATTCATCGCCCCGTTATTATGCATTTTATTGTTTTTCCTTATTGTTTCCTTTTTGTTATAGCCTTGAGGCCACAATTCTTGCTGAATGATATTTGGAAAATAAAAGATATTTGTGGTATTTCTGGAAGCAACAGTGAAGCCAACTGAAAACCAGTTTGGGTTTGTTGTGAAAACATTTTTTCATATGCCTGCATATGTCATTCTTGTGGACTGTCTCAAGAAGACATTGTACAAAGCTAGCCTGTAACATGGGTATCATGAATGTAGAGTTCCACTTCATTATACTACTTTCTTTTATTGGCAAGCCCTAACCCTAATCCTTTTGAAATAAAGCTGGTCTTTAATTTGTAGTGCCTGGCATGTGTAAAATGCTGTTTTTCAAAACAGGGATGGCTTTCACCTCCCATTTGGCATAACTTTCCTTTTTCATTTTCAGCATCAGAAACAAGATGTTTACCTTGACATGCTCTGATGCATATCACAGGTACCCAAAATAGAGGAGAGCATCTTCTCTGTCCCATAAAATTGACATCTTTGACAAATATGGGAGAGGAAAGAACTGGGAGATTATGTGTCTTTATGTGTAAATGCAAAATGAAGATGAGGTAGCCGTAAGAAGCCGCTCCCTTTTGGAAGACATAACATTTAAAAAGATTATTTATAATTAGACATTGAATGATCATCACATTACATTCATTTTCCATTACGAGTGAAAGTTCATGTTTATTGTTTGCCCAATGAAACTGTGGAATTTCCATTGAAGGTATTTAGGAAAAAAAGCTGTCAGGAATGATTTAAATTATATACTAACACCTCATCAGTTCTGGGTGGCTTTGCTAAAAACACCTTTTCAGTGTTAACATTGCTAAGTTGTTTTTTTTTAAAGGCTACAATATTTTAAGCTCATTTGTTTGTGATTATATATTTTTTTCAAGTTGGATACTCCAAGTCCTGAACTGTCAAGAGATAATCTTATTTCATTTCTTGGCTACGTCAACAGAAGTATAATTTCTAAATAACTAGACTTAACTGTTTTACTTTAATTTTGCTTTGACCATAACCCACTTCAAGTCCTATGTCCAATTTTGGAAACCACAAGTAAAGGATTCTGAGAAATCCAGACAAATGCAAAGAAGAGCAATCAGGGTAATCAGAGGAGCAGAAACTAAATCTGAGAATGTTTTGAAAACTGGGGATATCTTTATTTCTAGGTTTGAGAAAGGGCAAATGAGGAACTTTGGATGGATGTGTCTCACAAAAGAAGGCCTGTTTTCTTGTTCCAGGATAAGGACCCAGAAAAACAGTTTTAAGTTAGAGAAAGTCAGATTCCAATAGAATGTTTAGACAAATCTATAACAATAAAGAAAATTTGACATTGGAACCAATTATCCATAAATGTAGTGGACTCCCCTTAATTGGGTTTGTAAAAAGAAAATAAAGCAAAAATAACTGGATGTCTATTTAAAATACTGACCATTATAACCAACCCCCCTTCCATAGTATTGAATTAGAAATGAACGACATCTATGTGAGAGAAATCTTCAAGAAAGATTTGCTGAAGCATATTAGTGAATGGTGAGGATGATTAACGTCTTGCTGCAGAAAAGAATATTTTCCAAATTTTTGAAAATTAGTATGATTACACCATAACTGAAAAACAATATATTAGTATTAAAAAAAATTGAGCAAGTTTTCCAAGTCTGCGGTGACTTCTGTTTATCCTCAGTTTGCAGTCTGCAAAATTTTAAAGACTTTTATTGCTGTTGTTTCTCCTGCAGCTGTTGTGCATTTTTGTACTTCAGTTCAACTTCTGGGGAAGAAATGGCAGACCGAAGATGGCTCCATGAAAAGTGGAGCTGATGACGGTGGCAGAATGAAGAGCCAGCAAATAGACAAGGAGTAAACTGAAGATTGCCCACAAATGCTCCAGACAGCTGCTTGTCAAAAGAAGGCTGCAAGATAGCAGTCTCTGAGAAGGTTTAGAGTTCTGGGAGATTAGAGAATAACCACCTTGCTCAAACGCCAGAGCAATGCCTTTGAAATGACACTAAGTTTGCATACTTCCTTTTCTAATCCCTTTCAGAAATTGTTTATTAACTGCTTTTCAGTATCAGGAAACTTTGGATCAACAAGTTTTACAGCACTGACTGAGGTTCCTTCAATCCTTAGTGAAAGGAGTTTTAATGACAAATTTAGAACTTTTAAACACTTTTTTTTGGGAATAAACAATAAAGGGGTGATTAAAACTTTGCAAACAGACTAATGGCCAGATACATTTTAAATAAGATTTTGGAATTAATTACAAAGAATCTTTTCCATCGGAAAATCCTTTTGTTTTGAATTTTCTGAAAACAAACAATAGGTTAAGACCTTAAACACTGGAAACTAGAGGGAACTAGAGGGTAATACATTTTATAATTAAAGGAGAAGACTATTTAAACTTGACTTACAGTTAGGGAATGAAGCAAAATATTTTAACATTGGAAATAAGATAAATAGCTAAGGGACCTAGACATTTTTAGCCTAAAGAAAAGAAGGCTTAGAGGAGATGTCATAGCAGTCTTCCAATACTTGAAGGGCTATCTTATAAAAGGGGGTGTTGAATAACAGAATAATAGAATAACAGAGTTGGAACTTGGAAGGGATCTTGGAGATCTTTTAGTCCAACCCCCTGCTCAAGCATAGCTTTGAAGGCCATGCAGGAAGCTATGGGTGGAAGCTCATCAGAAGAAGATCCAATCACTGTCAGGAATTAAGGAGGAATTTCCTGATAGTGAGGATGATTTATCAATGGAACCTCCTGGAATTGTGGATGCTCCATTGCTGAAAGTTTTCAAGAAGAGTTTGGACAACTATTTGTCCAGGCTGATATAAGAGCTCCTGCCTTGGGCATGGGGTTGGACTAGAAGACCCCCAAGGTCCCTTCCAGCCCTATGATTCTATAATAACGAAGAGAAGAATGAGGGGGGGACATGATAGCAGTGTTCCAATATCTCAGGGGCTGCCACAAAGAAGAGGGAGTCAAGCTCTTTTCCAAAGCCCCTGAAGGCAGGACAAGAAGCAACGGGTGGAAACTAACCAAAGAGAGAAGCAACCTAGAACTAAGGAGAAACTTCCTGACAGTTAGAACAATTAACCAGTGGAACAACCTGCCTCCAGAAGCGGTGAACGCGCCAACACTGGAAGTTTTTAAGAAGAAACTGGACAGCCATTTGTCCGAAATGGTATAAGGTTTCCTGCCTGAGCAGGGGGTTGGACTAGATGACCTCCAAGGTCCCTTCCAACTTTATCATCATCATTATTATTATTAATAGTGAAATATACTTTTAAACAATGAGCCCGAAAGTTAATTTTGTCTTCCTCTATAATTATTTTCTTCCTCTGTCTTCCTCTTCCTCTGTTTAAAAGATGTTATAGAAGAGGAACAAGTTTTACCTGACAAAACTGATACTGAGTTGAAAGTGGATATACAAATGGCAGGCTACAGGAGTCACATGGAAAAAGATGTTATACTGGACATAAAAAAGAAACAATATAGTATCTTAATAAATTAAAGTGATATACAAATAAACTGAGAGTGAACTGGTTAATTTCCTGTACGGGATTTACAACAGAGGCTTGTTAAAGTTTTGAAGAGTTTTGTGAGAAGGGACAAATTAAAAATGAAATCAAATTCTATGATATACAAATAAAGGGACTAAAGATCAAGACTGTGAGTAGTAAAAGGAAAGAATATAAAGTTAGTTTATTCAATCGAGGTTAAAATAGATATGTTGTTATCTCTGAAAACCCTTAATGGACTTTTGCTGACATCAAAATGGAAAGGATAAGTCTTTAAGGCGGAGTGAAATGTGAAATGTTGTGATGTATCGCAACTTTTTTCCCATTGCCAGCAATGGGGTGGGCATGGTTTTGGCGTGATGCATCCAGCCCGTGGGCCAGCAGTTTGACACCCCTGCTTTAAGGCAATGTTTCTCAGCCTTATCAACTTTAGGATATGTGGACTTCAACTCCCAAAATTCCCTAGCCAGCATGCTAGGGGATTCTGAGAGGAGGGTCCACACATCTTGAAGTTGCCAAGATTAAGAAACCTTTAAGAATTTGCTTCTAGATAAGAAATGAGATATGGGAAATGGGAAGAAGAAATACTTTGTTGCATTTTAAGAAAAGGTGATATGTTAATAAAATTGTTTATATTTGTTGTAATGAAGGGGGAAGCCATTCTTTATATATTTCTTTTTCTTAATTATATTCTGATTTTTCTTTCTTTTCCCTTTTTCTATTTTTTTCTTTCTTTTCTGCAAAGTCTATTTTTTTCTCTTTATTCTGTTTTTAGTTTGTATTGTTGAAATGGTGATCGTTAATAAAATCAGCACTTAAAAATGCTTTTAACTCTTATCTGTTGAAAGCCTCCTTAAAGCACAGCAGGATTTTAAATGTTTTGCATAACAAATTTCAGAATTCCTGTGTTTTTACCTTCATGCATGCGGATTCTCTTGTATACCACTAGATGTGCTGGGCTCTGAATTAAACTACAAGCCTTTATTGAAAGGATATGCTTGGTACCTTAAATTTGTTTTTTAAACTAGAGAGAATAAGGAAAGGATAAGAAAAAGAGACTTCAGTGGTGACATTAACTTTGGCAGTAGTTGAAGATAACATCATTCTTATCCACCAAATTGAGAAAGAGGAAGGATCATCTGGAAGGATCCTACTTTCTGTCTCTATTCTGCTTCTTTATGTATAGTAGTAGTCCACAGTCTTTCCAGCTCTGCAGACCGGCAGCAGTGGCAGCAGGATAGGAGGGGATGGTTTCGTGCACTTGTCCACTACTTGCATCGCCTGGTTTCCAATGGCTGCGTACTGGTACTGAGCCATGGACCAGGGGTTGGGGACCCCTGATGTACAGTATATAGAGCTGGAATAACCAAAGAGCCATCCTTTTGGAATCGCCCATGCTAATTATGCTCAGTTTCCAGTGGCTCTGAAAAGTTCTGTACTTTTTGATAAAGATATATAAGTAATTGAAATGTTATCTGTGGTTCATGTCTCTCTCCCCCTCTTCTTGCTTGCTTTTTGTCTCATTTTCGTCAGTTAAGAGTTTTGATATTTGCTGAAGTTGAATAAAATATATTTCTCCTGGATGAACTGGGTGACACGATGAAAAGCATATGAAGATGTCACAGTGCAAATGCTGCAGCGACTTGTGTCAAATTCAGGTTCGCAAGTGTAAGGTGTGTGATGCTAGCACCACAAGTGTTGTTTTATTCTGGCAACACTGCAGTTTGATGTGGACAACATTGGCTCAGTAACGTTCAGATGTGGGTGATTTTAGCAACTTGTTTTCTTCCATAGAAGATGCAGCTTTGTCACATTCACCTCTAAGAGAAAATTTCACACCACTGTTATTTAGATAATGTAAAGTTTTTTCAGCTCAGAATCCTAATAAACCCCAATGAGACTCTGAACACGAGGCCACTGAAAAGAACACAGTTTTATTCCTTTGATCAAAGTAATAAGCTGGGTGTCCCAATCTCTTGTCACACGCACGCACGCTGTGAGACAGACCAGAATGAGCACACCCTAATCAAAAAGGGTCTGCCTTTTATAACTAATACACATTTTTTTTCTTAACATTGCAAGGTTCCTAAAGATTTCTTTTTCGTTTAGCTATCAAGCATGTTGCAATTCTGCATCTCTAAGCTCTGAATACACAATAGCTCAATAGCTGGCAATTAGCCCAGAAACTTAACTTATTACTTCCAGGCAGAGAAGCAAAGGAATACATTTTAAAACTGCAGCAGGGAAGTGAGAAGAGAAAAGCAAAGTGATACATTTAAGATCCAAAGAGAAAAGGGGGTGGAAGACCGTTGCTATATGATGCAAGCTATAGCAGTGTCATTTTTAAAGTATCAGAAAGCTTTTCTTTCTCTTTGCTCAGCACAATTTAGATTACATTGAAGCACTTACAGAAAGCAAACAAAATAAATGAACGATGGCTAGACTATGTTATACATGAAAGATTATATTTTGAAAGATTACATTTTGATCCTTCAATAACACTAAATTATCAGTAATTAGGAAGTTAAAATTGCCCAACAACCTACCTTTTATAATAGATTTACAAATATTTGTACTTATATATTTACTTGGCCTCCTGGCCAAGATCATGTCTGTCTGTCTGTCTGTCTGTCTTGCAACCAGCCAAGGTACTTAGTTACTTATTTACTTACCTCCCTCCCTACCTCCCTACCTTCCTACTTTTTTGGTCTCCCAGTCAAGATCTCATCTGGAACTTTTCTGGGTTATAAAATGCAATAGCACATAGCATTGTTTGCAATTCAGGTTAACAGTCGAAGGTTAAGGAATCAGAGGTCAAAAATACAGTGAAAATTTATATCACTTGATGAAACACAAAAAAATGCATCTGCTAAGATCAAAATAGGAGTCCGAATTCATAGGTTATAGCAGTGATGGCGAACCTTTTAGAGACTGAGTGTCCAAACTGCAACCCAAAACCCACTTATTTATCGCTGGGTGCCAGGTGGGACGTGGCCCACTGGGTGGGTGTGGACCAAAGTGGGCACGGTCACCTCGATGTTGCTCATGAGAGGGATGCCTGTGGATGCCAGGCAGGGTTGGGGGAGATCCAGGGTGCCTCTGGCAGATGGGGCAGTGGGGAGGAGGTTCGTCCTGTGGGGTGAGTTGAGGCGAGACAGGGCGGGGGTACCATTGCCGTGGGGCAAGGTGAGGCAGGGGCCAAGGCAGCTGCTGCCTGACACCATCAGCCCCCACACACAGAGGCCAGCGAGCGCATGGGGGCCGACGGTGTCTGTCAGCAGTCACAGCCTGCCGGCTCCTCGACTGGCGCACTCTAGGGCTCCACAGCCCACCACCAGCAGTTCAGAGAAGCCGCCTCTGAGCTGGACAGCTGGCCAACAGCTGAGGAGGCAATGCAGTGGGTCGTGCCTGGGAAAAGGAGAGCATGCAAGGCCAGGAGGGATGGGATGGGGGGGAGGGAAACCAGCTGTGCCGGGATGCATTCAGCCACGTGGGACCTCAGGCAGCTGGTTGAAGAGGGATGGTTGCCATCTCCGGGGCATGGCACATGTGCCCACAAAGAGGGCTCTGAGTGCCGCCTCTGGCACGTGTGTCATAGGTTCGCCACCACTGGGTTATAGTATGCTAAGCACATATAGGAAATAATAATACTATTGTTTCCTATATCACATTTCAACAATGTTATGACATTCAACAAATCACAGGTTTCAAAAGTAGAACTGTTTAAAGTAAACAGCAGAGAATCTGAGGCAAAAATGAGTCTAAAAGTAAAACTGAGTTCATGTTTTCTCTGATGTTTAATGCTAGTATAATAGATATGCAGATGGAAGAATTACCTTGCTTTAATTTAATGTAAACATTCCAGTTTATGGTTTGACCTTTTTTTTTTTACAAAAAATAAAAATCTGTTTATGAATCAGTGAGACATTCTATAATATTCCTATTCTATCTCATAAGAAAAATCTTACAGAATAGCTTCAAAATTACTTCTGGCCTCCTTTATTTTTCTCATAATATTACTTTCTCAGCTTCTTTGTATGCGAGTACCATAATCCTACTGTTTTAATCAGCTGAGGTAGAATCACTGTATCGCTAGCACCCTCCAATGGTAAATCTTGGGTTTTTCTCCCCAAAGTGAAGATAAGTTTGAGCAAAAATCTGTCTTCCTGTCTGACAAAGAGCTTCCAAATTTTGTTCTAGCTCACATCTCACTCCTTTCCATCAGAACTCTGCTAAACACCTTCGTAGACATGATTAACAAAATAATCTCCATTTTATATTGCAGTCACTTTTTCTTTTCTCCATATAAAAGAACTATAACAGCTTTCTTCCAGGATTCAAGCATGGTGGAGCCTTCCTATACTAAATAAATTATTCAGCCATAAGAAAGCTACAATTTACTTTTAACATTTCCACACTGACCGGATGTATATATGCAGCCTTACATTTTTTTATATTCTCACAATATTTATAACTTCTTTTTCATTTTTCCCTTGCACATTAACATTTGTAACAGTCATAATCAGAACGTTTCAACAGGAAATAAAATCACAGAAATAATCAGGTTAAAGTTGGTTCAAAATCTGGCAGATTTACAAATGCTCATATATAATAAAGCCTCTACAGACTGCCACTGATTTCTGTAATTTGAAATTAACATTATCTCATTACAGGTTGCTACACTTGTACATTTCATTTCATCCTTTTGAAAAACTCAAGCATGGCGTCCATTCATATTTTTCTAGGTTAAACTATGGAAATTTCTTTGGATCTTACTCTGGATCTAGGCAATTTCTTTGGATCTTACTCTGGCTCTCTTGATCTCAGAGTAATCTAGACTAGGCTGTTTCTGAATCAGGTCTCTAAAACAAATTGGATAGTCTATGCTCACTCCGAACTTGTAATAATTCAAGTTCTGATTATTCCTTTTATTTCACGCCAAAAGTGACAATATTGAATTAGAGGATTTCTGCCATTATTAAGTTCAATGCAAACCATTGCAGAAGTAAGCTATACTGCCCAGTCAATAACCTAGATCAGGGGTAGGCAACGTTGGCTCTTTTATGACTCATGGATTCCTGACTCAGGAATTCTGGGAGTTGAAGTCCATGAGTCATAAAAGAGCCAACGTTGCCTACCCCTGACCTCGATATTCTGTCCCCTTGACCTCACCATCTATCCAAAATGCTATCATTAGGGAGACTGATTGCTGATCGTATTGTAGAGCCCATAAACAGCAGCAGCTGTGTTGACCTTTAAGAGAGAAATTCTGTTATCTAGAGAGGAAATCCTATTAGTGGGGCTGCATTTTTTAGAAATCTTCTTCAGGTAAAATAGCTAAAACCCCAGGAAAAAAAATCTAGGGAAGACGATGTGTCTGATATTTGAGCCATCCCTGTACATGTTTATACAGTATTCTTAGATGAAGCATGCAAACATTTCTCTTATTAGATAAAAGGTTATCTAGGGTCATTTTTAATTGAGAAAGGACCAATTAATAACTGAATCCCCTCCTCTTTCTTCTTTTCTTATCATGACATTTTATGCAAGTGCTTTGTTGCATAAAATGTTGTCGGTCTTTCAGGTGTATCACTGCCACTTGCACCATGCCTGAGCCCTGGAGCAATTGATCAAAGTTGAAGTTCTTTGAAGCTTCTGAATTACAATAGGATACATTAGACCATTTGTTCTGTCCCTAGACCATTTGTTCTGTTCCTCCGTAAGATTGCATTTTATGCCACATTATCCAGTTCTATCCCAGTATTTGAATTTCTTCTGGACCCAATGCATATTCCTAACTTAAATTGAGAATTGATATAGGGTAGGGTTCAGAGTGGGTTTAAATCTAACTACTACTAACTGTACACACATACCTACACACACACACTATATATGGAAATGTATCAAGACCAAGAAACCATCTTGTTTTGCTACTTATAAGAGACAGCTTATACATGAGCTGATATGCCTGATAATTTTCAGATCTGCTCACCTAGGTCTAACTTAGAATCCTCCAGTTATTTCCATTTTTCTTCCCACATAGCTGTCATTCACATTTAAATTGATCAAAGCTCATTATGTAACAAGATGGTAAAAAGTGTCGAATTATTTAAACTTTGGTACCCAACAATGCAAATAAGCTATTCACCTTCAGCCTTTGAATGGGTTATTTATAACATAATGATGGATCAGTATGATTCCACAGGAGAAAAATTTACCTTGTGCAAAAGCTAAATGACTTTTACATATCTATCTTTTAATAATTTTTTTTAGGTCATGTTGTGTAAGTGTCTATAGTTCCCAGGGGCATCCAGGAATAACCTTGATGGTCACAGCTATGTACTCAAAATCCCATTTTGTATATGTATACATTTTTAAATCAAATTTCTATATCACCCATATCACCTGAGTAACTCTGGGTATTTTACAAATTATATATATGTCTTGAGTGTTTTTTGATGCACCCTGTCGGCCCAAATATGGGAGGAAGAAATCTTTTGCCTGTATACACACACACACACACACACACACACACGTGTGTGTGTGTGTGTGTGCAGTTGCAATCACACATGCAGTGATATTTCTATTTCTTTTGCATATTATTGTAGGAGATGGTCAGGCAGGGCCTGAAAGTGGAGTCAAACACATCATCAGTCTGAAATCCCTACGACCTTAAAAGTTACCTAAGTCCAGCCCTCCTTGAAGTCCATTGATTCTTATCCATGCCAATTTGCCTTAACTGTTAGTTGATCAAATTCTTGTATAGGCTTCAGGGAATAAATTTGCAGTGCTTTTGAACTCCTGGTTTCCTGATCCGGACAATTATAGCTATAAAAATATAAATGGAAAATAAATAATATTGAGTTTTTCTCTTCATTTCGAAATATCACTGTAATAGGAAAACAAGAATGTCTGAAGGAAAACTAAACACTCAAATGTCTAAGCGGAAGATACCATGGCAACCTTATTGGTCATTTCAAACCACTTGCAGTACACAAAGTTCCCTATTGCATGTTCCCACAAGGAATACTAGTGAGCAAATATTTATTTCCTAAATCTGGGTCATGGTGAGAAATATAAATATTTTTCATGTTACCTAGGATCACAACATATCTACTTTCAGGATTTGTTCAGTCAAGTGAACAATGTGCCCAATATTTCATAGATACTTGTTAAAATAATGGATTTTTCTGTTACTTATAAAATCGAACGTGAAATTAGAAATTGAGATACTCCTCCTGCTAGGCTTCCTAAACACTTTGGCCCAAGGCCAAACCCATCAATTAATTTCTCTTTTCCTCTTTCATTCCAGTTCATAGACAGCCCTACAGACAACTAATAAAAGATGAGAAAATGAGCTCTATGGCCAATGATGAAGTCTTCTCCAAATGTCAACTGGTCAAAAAAAAAAGGGAGATTCTAGATGAGGATTTATTAATAGGAAGAGAACGGAAGAGGATACTATATGTGATAAAGAAGGGATGTTTTTGTTTTCCTGCGAACAGCGAATTGGAAACCAATAACAAATGGAGAGAAATTTTAGAGAGAGCTACTGTAATTAGATTACAAAAGAAGCAGAGTGCCTGTCCCTTTAATAGCTTTCAAGCTGGACAGCAGTGAAGTGAAATAGGTATTTCTACCACTATTGCTGAAAGCTCTTTTTTCAACAGAACATATGAATTTAGCAGCTAAAACTGCTTCTTCTGGCCGACCATGCTCAACTTATCATTTATCATTCCAGAATTACTGTATATTCCCCTTTCAACCCAAAATGTTGCTATGTTGGTTTTAGCCCTCAATGGCTTGAGGGCTCATGCTCTTCTGCTAGAATTGGCAAACTTATGCCTTCTGGTAGTTTTGTAGGACAGCTCTTAAAACACCTTGTCTTTCACTGCTCTTATTCAATCCTGACTGAGACTGGATGGAACTGAAGTAAAAAAAAACTTCTGGAAAATAACAAATTGTCTCCTTCTGTCTAATNCTATCTATCTATCTATCTATCTATCTATCTATCTATCTATCTATCTATCTATCTATCTATCTATCTATCTATCCATCTATCCATCTATCCATCTATCCATCTATCCATCTATCAAGCTATCTAGCTATCTAGCTATCATCTATCTATCTATCTGGTGACTATTAACTGTTATATTAAGACATACCCTATTAATTTATCATATTGTGTATTATTTTTTAGCCAAATTAACTGTAAATTAACATTCTTTCATAAGGAAGCACTTTGTTCCTAAAAGAGAGGCAAAGGGAACTTCAGACAGATTCAGGAGCAACAGTGAAAATATTTTAACAACAGAAGCAGTATTTGCTTTGAATTTAAAGTTTGGTGTGTGATTTTATATATTTACAATGGTCTTTCTTGTGAACTCTTCTTGCACAGGAAGAAAGAAAAATCTCTGCAGTACCTTGAACCTAAAAAGTTCTTTACATAGAATGGAAGAAGTGAAATCTGTTCCCTGCATTTGAAGCCTGCAGTGCTTCAGCATTCATCTGAACCATTCTAACAGCTAATCTGAATAGTTGGTCGACTTGTAATTTGTGTAAGTTGTTTTAGCAGCCATGCATTGACCATGAACACCTGATGAGCTATTACAGACAGCCATCTCACCACTTTACCAGCAGCAAATTCTTGGGTGTGCAGCTAACGAGTAGGCTAGCTTGGTCGCTCAACAGTGAGAAACTGGTGAAGCGGGCAAAGCAGCACCTGCATTTTCTGCGTCGCATGAGAAAAGCACATCTTCCTTCCTCTGTCCTTACCACTTTCTACAGGGGGACGATCGAGAGCATCCGGTCATACAGCATCACAGTCTGGTTTGGAAGCATCACTGCTTCAGATAGAAAGGCGGTGCAGAGAGTGGTGAGAATGGCCGAAAAAATCATTGGCAGTCCCCTCCCTCCCATCCAGGACATAGCACAGAAGCGTTGCTTGAGCAGGGTCCGTAAGATTATCCTCTTCACAACCTGTTTTCCGTGTTACCTTCTGGGAGGAGGCTTCGTGCTATCCATAGCCATAGCTCAGATTCAGCCATAGTTTCATTCCATACAGCATTAACCTTGCAAAGTCTCAAGCTTCCTCCTTCCATTGTATATTCAAGATGGACAGTATTTAATATTTATTTATGTATATATAGGGGTATGGATCTATACATATGTTATATATAGTAAATTTATGTTTGTGTCATGTATGTGTTTCACTTTGAGAGCAGGCAATTAAATTTCATTTTTGATGTGTGCCGTTGTGCGCACAGTAAAAAAATGACAATAAAGGTTATCTTATCTTATCTTATCTTATCTTATCTTATCATATCATGGTCTCATTTATTAGCTCGGATTGGAGTTAGATTAAAAGATCAGAAGCAGGTTACAATTTTTATGATCTTTCTCTCTGCTGAATCTCTGGGCTTTTTTCTGACTCTTAACTTTATCACCATTCACCATTGTCATCTTCTATCAATTCTTTCACACACATAAGGACACTTGTATACATGGATACAAGCACACCTATCATTAATTCACCCATTCATATAGAAATACACTGAGTATTTCAAAATTAGCAATGTTCCAACTAATTCATGCTGCCAGAATGGACTTCTCCCTTTGTTTCCTACTCTTCTTGTCTGCAAAAACATAGGCCTAATATTTCAGTGTGGGTTGTGCTTCTCGCTTTAAACTCTTTGCAGTGCTTATTTTGAGGACACCTCTGTTGCAAACGCCATGAGATTCCCTCCCTGCAACGGAGACACATTTCAGTAAAAAGGAAATTTTCAAGAATGTGGTGCACGTAGCTGTGGAGAGGGCTAATCAGTATAATTATATCCTGGAGATTAGATCGATCGTAAACATAATTAAAACAGTCAAGTTCAACTGTGACAATTTAACCAAGCAACACTATATCAACCTCACATAACCTCTTACAGTTTAAATCTTTATGACTTCTTGCATAGAATTAAGAATAAGGGCTCACTGAGGCGAGCATGAAGAAGCCAATTAAAACTATGTCGAATCAGACACATAAAGGCTAAAAGGACAAGGGTGGTTTATTAAGGAAGTAACATGCTGTGATCAAAAGTAGGCATCTCTGAACTTTCTCTCCCTGTTTGGGGAGGGGGAGAAGAGGAAAAAAATCAAACAGGCCAAAGAGGAGAGTTTAAGCATATCAGCATGAGCATCTCCAAGGGGAGCAAGGAGATAAATCAACTCTCATGTCTAATAACATAATTATTGAAAAGCTGCAGCTTACATTCTTGCATTAGACATTGTGGTGCAAGCAGGCAATGTAACGGCATGTGGGAATACGTACAAGTGTCTCAGAAATCTTGAAATTAAATAGTAAAAAATTAAAATAGTAGTGATTAAAGGTGAGAAGCCCAGTTCCTGATTCAACAATGGGGTGATATTAATTTGACCATTCTATTAAAATATTTCTGCAGCTTTTGAAACATAAAATATTAACCTAGGAATGGATTGTCCCAGAAATCAAAATATCTGATAGGTTGCTGAACTATGAGATCAAACCTTTTATTTTTCTATACTAACTACGTTCATGATGCAGTTATTTTACAATTCGCCCTCCCATCTGAAATATTTCACAATCCAGCTGTTTAATGTTTGTTTAATGAAACAAAAAAGATTGATTTGCAAATGCCGCTCACTGACGTTGAACAATTACTCACACTTCCATTTATGTCTTTTACCAGAAGATGGCAGCATTCATTAACAAAACAGTCCATTTATAACTTATTTGCAATGAATTCTGAAGCTAGAAATTTGTGTAACAAGAAAGTGAATGCATAGTGTAGGGTAAATGAACAGAGAAACAGAATTATATACTGATAAAATATAAATAGGTAGCAACATGTGGCATCAATATTTATGTCTATATGCATATCTATATCTGTTTGTGTGTGTGTGTGTGTGTGTGTGTGTGAGAGAGAGAGAGACTCTCTCTCTCTCTCTCTCTCTCTCTCTCTCTCTCTCTCTCTCTCTCTCTCTCTCAAGGGGGGATTTTAATTTTTTTTAAAAATCAGAAGTTTGGGCTGAGAGAAAGTAACTGGCCCAAGGTCCAGCCAGCTTTTATAACTATGGCAGAACTTGAACTCAGGGTCTCCCACTTTCTAGTCTTAACCATAAGATTAAATGATAAGATAGCACAAGAATCTGCAGCTTTCCTTTATGCTTGTGTTCCATTATAAGCTCTGGATTCTTGCTAATTGTTCTTTTTAATAATATTTTAAATTGGATTCCACTCCCATTTATAGCACAGAAGATAATTTATTGATTGATTATGTGCCATCATCATTATCCACTCTTAGCAACCACATGGGAAGATTTTCTCCATGAAGATCTGCCCCTAACCTGGTCTTTCAACAGTGAATAGATCTGGGCTGTCCATCCACCTGCCTGCTCTTCTCCTTCTCCTTCTCCTTCTCCTTCTCCTTTCTACCCTTCCCAGCATTAAAGCCCATTCTAGGGAGCTAGGTCTTTACATGCTACATCCAAAGGTGGAAGTATGACATGACTCAGTATTATTTAACAAGTTATACAGCCTTGCAGAGAGTAAGGACTTGAGTTGCAAGGAATAGCTGTTTTTATTCACACTATTAAGTATATTACATGGCATAAATTATTATTTCAGGTATTTCTCGCCTTGACTGTGTGGCATAAGACATACAATACATTTTTAATTATGTGATTTCATAATTAATGAACAGTTGATACCTGTGACATGTGGTAATATTCTTTAAGATGCTGTAGTAGATTTCATGGAGATTTTTATTTTGAAAAACTGAAGAAAATTTATATTTCCCTGTAACAAGTGGCTACCTATCTTCAATATTAATTGAAATATTGAAATATTGTCTTTTATTACAGAACGATGGTGATAAGGAAGGCTAGTACTTCAACTGAGAAGATGCAGAAAAGCAAACTAAAATTCTTGGAATTATGATGAAGTATCAAGTAATTCTTCCTCACTCACTGAGCAATTTTCTGGAAAAGATTCAGTGAGAGAAACTCAGTATATTTAGTAATCCTATAAAAGTAAAAATATTGTCAACCATAGTTTTAAAATGGAGCACTCTGCCTCCAAAAGCAATATGCCATTAATTACTGACTACAGTCAAGCCTCGCTTTGCTTATTAGTAAAATACTCCAGAACAAATAAAAAATACTGTACCTCTAATTAAGGCCTGTGTTCCAGTTACCACAATTCTGTGAGGTGCTAGCTTCTTTAAAACAATCCAAAAGTTTTGAAAACCAAGGAAATTAGGCAAAAAAGCAAAAAAAAAGTCTGACAAATTTTAAAATGAAATGGAAGAACCCTGATCTTCACAAGAAATGTATGTTTGCTTAATCATTTCTTTTTATCTCACTTTATGTATGAAGAACATAATTTTATTGAAATAAATTTTATTTATTTTGTCACCTGCTCTCTTTCATTCAGAGAGAAGATGACCTGTGCGTGAAAACTTCCATCTTTGAAATTCCTCTATCAACTTTTCCATGGAAATAGAATGGTCACATTCACACAACAAACTGCATCGCAATCATAAATCCCTTCCCTTATAGCTAGTTACTACTGTACTATAGATCCAGCAATTTGCAATAACATAACATTGACTCTCAGAAGTCCATATATTTATCATCATTGTTCAGTGTTCTTGAGAATTCTTAAAAAATTGCATTACATGGTTGAGTATACGATTCTCAGGGGCCTCTTCAATTTCTTCAGTTTGTTTCCAGGAAAAATTCATTAGGAGAATGAATTAGCTCCCATGTTTCTAATACCACCAGTAACCATTAACAAATTTGGAAGGTTGGACAGTATGTGATTATCTCCCTCTCTTTTTAAACCCACTAAGCCAATTGTCAGATTTTTCCTTCCATTCTAGGAAAATAATGGAAGTTCTGGTCTCGTGCCATGGAGGCAGATGATGTCACGCTGTTTTACCGAAATAACTCTGACAAGACTTTTTGTAACATAAATAAGTGCACTATTTCAGACAAAAGGCTGCTTGTCCTGGTTGGTCATTCATTGAGGTCAAATGCCAAGATAGAAAATTGACCTAATTAGATGTCTTTGTGTGTGTGTTTTGTGCGATGGAAGACTTCTTTCCCAAAGGGGGAATAAAATGAACACATAATAAATATATTATAAAAATTCATTGCCATTCAGCAATGATCTGGGGTATTAATCTGGGGTAATAATCACTTTTCTAACTAAACTTTGCAGAAAAAAATGTTTTCCCCACTATTTTAAAATGATTTTTCCAAAAAGTAAGCTTCAAAATTTTATTTCTTTCCTTAAAACACCCAAAATATCTAAGTACTTTCATTGTTGAAAATACAATAGAATTCTGACTATAATTAAGACCATATACTTGCCAAGATTTCAAACGTTCCAAATAATTAACTCTCTATTTGTGGCCACAGTAACACATATCCAGTCTTTTCATTCCAATAGAAAATAAACCAAATGGCAAACCAGAAATAGAGAAATTGATCCTTTCTCCCCTCCCTGAACAGCTTGAACAGAAATAGAAATCCTAATTAGTGGTAAGGGTTAAATATTAACGTAAACTGTATACCACCCAGAGTTGCTCTATTAATGATGGGTTGTCTCTAAATGTGCTACTTTAGTACAGCCTTTTTGTTCAACAATGTCCCTCAATTATTAACAACAAAGTAATTAAAGATATTGCCAGAAACATGTTCTCCCTGATTTAACTCCTATGGAGTGACATCACAATTAGTTGTATTTATATTGTGTCGTACTTCATTTACAAGATTTCCAGTTTTTAAAGCCCTAAAATATATTACTAGCAGATTTAAAATATTAAGCATAGCATATTAAGTATAGCCACTTAACCTATATAGCATCTGGTACCTTTTCCTAAATAGCAACAATTATAATGCCATTCTATTCCATTACTAGTAGATATCTAATCTAAGGAAAGGAGATTTCATAGAGACATAGGAGCCCCAGAAAAAATAGAACAGCAAACAAAGGCAGACTTTGATGCCTTCCAAATGTGTGTATTTCACATATCTAAAGTATATAGTAGGAAGGTAGTAAATATCAGTCTCCAGAACTACTTACCACTTCTACTGAAAAGATTAGGAATAATTTACATGTCCAGTTGGGACTGACAAAATACAACCTTATAAAATTTTGTAACTTGCAGGTCTCGAAATCAGAGGCAAAATAAGAACAGACTTCATGATTATTAAGGTTACATAGATAATATTTAGTTTATTTCCTTGATATCTAAATACAGAGCAGCTTTTGGAATCATAAAGTGATATGCCAGAACGAAACAAATAAAACTATATATCGACCAGTTTAGCTGGATATTGCAAACCAGTGAACCTTATATACATAAAAAGACTTTATTTTTGTAATATTTTGTTTCAAATGAGATGAACACGATATTTTTAAAAAAATTTAGTTTATTACTATGTAAAAAAAATAAATCTACAAGAGTGACAGTGCAAACGTTTGAGGACTTGCATGGCACAGATGTCATGAGTGAATACAATCTACAATTGTACAAAAGGTTCGTGATTCCTTGAAGCAATGGTTGAGATATGCACTACAATCAACACAGTTAAAAATAGATTCGCATTTAACCAGGAAGATGAGCTACATATAACTGGCTCTGTAGTATAAGGTCTTTCGACTTCAGGTGGTAAAGCCATCATTCCATGAATCTGAAATATAAATGAAATAAATTATCCACTTATTTAGACACACGGCTAGTTTGAATTTAGCTTCCCTCTGTTCAAGTACATTTATGCTACATTTTTCACCCAGGCATTATCCCTATAAACATCAACAATAAAATAATATAAAAACAGAAAAATACATACCAATGTTTAATAAACAATTGTTTAATTTTTTTCAATATTTTTAATTCTATCAAATCGGAAGGTATAAGAACAGACAATTGCAAGGAAGGTCAAAATCTGCAAGTAGGCAGGCATAGGAGGGCAAATGAAGCCCTGCTCCTTTAAACTTGTTGAAGGTATTAAGTACATTTAGCCTGGAGAAGAGAACCCTTTAGAGAGAGATGAGACCTGTCTTCAACTATCTGAAGGGATGGTTTTCAGGAGACAAGCAGAGCAGAAACTGTCCAGAAGTTTGGACAAGAAAGAGCAGGTTTAAATTGCAAGGAAATTGATTTCAGTGGGACATCAAGAAAAAAAATCCTAACAGTAATTGCCTCGGGCGATGATGCTCTTTCCTTCACTGGTGGTGCTTAAAGAGACAAAAGCATGCAAGCTTGAAGATGCCACTATCCCCTCTTTCATTTCTATATAACAAAATGGGCAGAATTGCCCTGTCATCCATAGATAATTTTGCTTCTTTTAACAGACATTCATACTGCAGATTATAAGCCACAATATTACCCATTACATTTTACCAGTATTTGCATATCTTAAATTTTATCTGTCTGTTTCATCATAATTCATCTACGTGCTCTATTGTTCCATTATTTAAATATAACATAAAATCATTTACACAGTTTTTCCTTTCAAACAGAATTATCTTTGATACATTATTTTTTTTAGGTCCACATACCTTGTTAAATCATATGATCTACTTAACATTTGCCTCACACAACTTGTTGCCTCAGTCAACATTACAGTTTCAGCTACATTATTCTGTCTTTCAAATATGCACAATCGTTACTAGGGTACAGGCTTTATTTGGATTTATTTTTGCTGCTAAATGAAATTGTTAAATCATTTTTTTAACATGGCTGTTTTAGAATACACATGTTCTACAATCCATGCAACTGATGTCACAATCACAAAGAAAAACAGAGAAATCAACTTACAGTCCACTCTGCATTTTCTGTCTTGGTACACCTTACATTTAATGGTAATTTACGAACATAGTCATTATAGGAGTGACCTTGTTCTCTGGACCATTTAAACTTGTTCATTGCATCCACGAAAGACAGATTTTTGTATTGTTTTGGACTCTTGATAATGAAGGGCCAGGTCCTACATATAAAAAGAAAAACACATTTCAAACTATAAGTGATTGTTTTACACTTATTGGATCTGCTCAACCTGTGATTGCAACCTCCGCCCTCCTACATTTCTCTTCCCTGGTGGTTTGGGGAATGGATGCTTTAGGACAGACATGTCAAACTCGCGACGTCACGTGACCTTGCACGACGTATCGGAACTTTTTCCCCATTGCCGGCAATGGGGTGGGTGCGGTTTCGTCGTGACACGTCCGGCCTGTGGACCGGCAGTTTGACACCCCTGCTTTAGGAGTAGATTTGCTAAATACATGGGAGAATCAAGATGGAAAAAGTATACAAAAGCTATAATGTGAATATTGGGCATAGCACCAGAGGTGTTCAGATTATGAAGAGCATTCATTTTCATTTATCTAAATAAATATTTTTTAAGTTGAAGCATAATTATTTCCTCCCCTTCCCAAAGCAATCTATCAGTAGTAGGAGTTATGCAAATCCTTCGCCAAGAATAGTCTTATACATATCTGCTCAGAAGTCCCATGTCATAGTATACGCTATGAGCCATGGTGCAGCAGTGGTTAGAATGCAGTATTGCAGGATAATTCTGCTGACCTCCAGGAGTTTGATCCTGATCAGCTCAAGGTTGACTCAGCATTCCATCCTTCCGAGGTCGGTAAAATGAGGACCCAGATTATTGGGGGCAACATGCTGACTCTTTAAACAGCTTAGTAAGGGGTGTAAAGCACTGTGAAGTGGTATATAAGTGTAAATGCTATTGCTATTGCTATCATATTGCAGGAAGATGGGGGAAGAAAGAAAAAAAGAGAGCAAAAAAGCTATACAGAAAAAAGGAACCCCATAGCAAAAACAGGAATGAAAACTTCAAGTTTTAAGAATAATGCACAGAAAAACAAACATTTGGAAAAATTTCAATCTATAATGCCCCAAGTTAAGATATTATTATTATTTTTAAAATAAGCACATTTATGTAGACCTCAAGTACCTGTTGGCAGGTTGCACATTTTCTTTTTGTTAAGTACATGGCATATTTTTTATTCTTCAAATTACTGAATAGAATAGATATACAGACATGTCATAAAATCAAATTAAAGCATTAAGTTTTACTTTAAAATAACCTGCAGTGCATGAACTTTGGAGGAGTGCAAACTTGAACTATTACTGATTTTTTATTTTATCTTAAAAGCAACATTTCCCTTTTTTTGAACTCCCTAAACCATTTGTCTTTTCTTGGGTCAAATGTGCATTTTTGTTAATGGTATAAATGTTCGTTGGAGAGCAATTCACTTTTTACCCTGTCTGCTTGCAGAGATTAGAAAGATAGATTGTAGGCTCTAAATCAGAACATGTGTTTTTTCCCTTAGCTGTCAGGAGTGATTATAAAAAGACAGAAAAAAGTCTGCAAGTATTATTCTCTGAGGATGCAGCTCTCTGAAAGAGTTTCTAACTCTGTGCTGATCAGTCTGTAGTACGAGGCTCTTGGGAACAGTAATATAAAAACAGCTCTAAGAGAGTCAACAGTATATTTTATTCCGAGACATAAAAATATCAAAACTTTAAATAGTTAAAGAAGCACTGCTGAGCTTCTTACTGCTGCAGCTACTAGAAACTTTCATCACATAGTCCAGCCAACATTTATTATGTAGATAAATCCTGATGGATATACTTCCTCTGGCTTGATTCAGAATAGACATGAGCCATTCAACAAACATACCAGCCTATCATGCATATTGTTTCCATTCTGAGCCTGTTCCAAAGTGAAGGTCTTTTTATATCCCATTCATCAGAATCAGAATAAAGTCTGTTCCTGTCCCTTCAGGAAGCCATTTGATTAATGAGACACCCAGTTCCTACTCCTTGTCTTCCTCGACCCTCGCTTATGGCACAGATGCACAAAATGTGGTCCAGGGCCACGATCACGGGAACGCCTCCATGTCCCCCACCACCAATTTGATTATGAAAAGCCACCGATTGGTTTTCTTAAAGATAGACCATTGTCTTTTAATGAATGCAATACATTCGGAGTGATAATCCTTCCCTAGAAAGTAATATCAAGAATAATTTCCAGCATTTATCCAAATGACAGTGAACACAAGTATTAGGTCTGTAGTATGCTTACTTACCTCACTGGTCTGTATATTTGTTTAACACCAATAAATTGCAATTGCTCCATTAAGTCAGGAATACTTTCACATCGAGTAAGATTTATTTTCGGATAATACACAAGATAGGATAGGCACATTTCATTTCTGGTGCTAAAACCACCCTGGAAACAGATAAACAAATTACCAATGTAGGCTTCAGAGATTGCTTCTGAACTCAGGCCTAAAACTGTCCAATGCTGCCTCCTGCTGTTATCTTCACTTAACTGTGAGGGCAGCTATTACCACTATGAACAAATGGCATACATCTAAAATGACAGCCAAGAAAAGAACAACATCAGTATTGGACAGTTACACAAAAATGATACACAATTAAGGATAATATGAAATTATATGTGGCTAAAAGAAGCTAATTTTAGTATAATCGGTAACTTCCTGAGGCTGTCTGAAAATTTGGCTTCTGCCTGCATTAAAAACTATACAGTGCAATAATTTTACCACCATTTGAAATAAGTTTTGCTTAGCTTGCACAGTTGTAATTCTCAGATTTGATTGGTGGCATTTTTTAATGTGAAGAGGAATTCTATATTCTAATGTTTGAGAGTTGGGACAACATCCTACAGAGAAACAAGCAGGTATTTCTATGCAGAAATCTTTTTGTTTTGCTTTGTTAAAGTTTATATATGCATTATTTCAAGGGAGATAAAGTCCTGATTTTAACATTCCTTTTAAACTGATATTCCATATGGCATGGAATCTCAGCCTTAAAACCAATTTAGAACCCTTAATGTGGAAGCAAACTCAAATTTTGAGCTTGGTAATAATGATAACATTTTAAAAAAACACACAATGTTTATATTTCCCTTAGACTAGCTTATTTAAAAGAATATTAAATTCCAGTAAGATTTCAATCCAATCTGAGTCTAGTGCTGTGTTTCTAATACATACTAGCTAGGTAATTCTGGTGGTTGAAGTCCATACATCTTAAAGTTGTTAAGATTGAGAAACACTGGTTTAGTGGCTCATTTATTTGATTTTGTTTCCTCAAAATTTGGTCTTTCCTCAGAATTTGGTCTTAATTAACTTGGCATCCTAGGCACCTTTCTCACTTATTTGAGTGGATCACTCCTAAAGACTCCAGTAGTGGAGGGATCTGCCATGCTACTGTTGACCTACTAAGAAGAAGCTGGATGAATTGAAATAATTCTAAATTTACATATGAATCAATCTCATTTCTTAATAACAATGCTTACATGTTAACAATATCTAACATTTACTTTAAACATGTTAATTTTACTCTATTTTCATTCCACATCAAGCCACCTCATAAAATTTCTTACCCAGGTCATATCTGATCGATTGAGGGTGCTGTACTGACATTCAGTGATTAAATTATCTCCCTGAAATGCAAAGTCAAGAAATACACTCTTACAAATTTGAGACATTGTAATTTGAACACACATACATGGTCACATTATTGAAGAATTTGCTATGAAGTAATAAAAGTTAAAAAATGCAGGCTGAAATGTTCCATTATTGATCCATATGCACATAAACAATTGTGCTATGAAAATAAGTTTTAGAATTCCATTGGAATTTTATTTCCCGCTTCTTCTTTTCCTTAGAAGCAAATATAGCAAAAGAAACTCACTTTTCCCCTCAATATTAGCTTTCCCAACTCGGATATTTTGGATTCAATTCCAACAAACCCAAAGATTCCCCTCCCCCAAAATCCAGCATTACAGCAAAAACATACCACTGCCTGAAAACAGAAAGAAATAATAGTACTTAGACTAGGAATATAAGATAAATAGCTTTAAAATCTAATTCATATGATCACTTGAACCGTTTTTGCCTGCTACACAAAGAAATAAGGTTTGGTAGATCAGATAATTTTTTTAAGCATATGCTTGTAATCATGAGTAAAACATTGTTATATTGTGCAAAATAGCAAAAGCAGCACAATTTTCATTATTCCAGAGCAAAGAATAGCTCTTAGAAGGTTATGAAATTTAGGCTTAGGCAGACTTTAGAGAGAGATCACAATCAACAAATAAGTGGAGGCAGGACAAAGAGAAGAAGCAGAAACAAGAAAAAATTAACTTGGATTTCATTTAAGTTAAAATACTGAATATGAATACCATCTCTGTAACAATTTATTTCTTCTATATTGAAAATAAACAATTTATAACTGTTTTAAGGATTCTGAGTATGCACTTAAGGATTTGGGAGGATACATATGGATTCCTGGACTACTTCGTATCAAATCATTATGTGAATCCACTTTTATTGTTTCATAGAATAACAACATCCTGGAGTTGGAAGCCTTGGCTTCTGATATAAAGTATGAAGATGAAAAAGTGAAGGAAACTGTGTCATGTCATCACAATGCAAAACTGCCCTTATATTTGCATCTCAACATTACAATCAAACATATAAGTGATGGGGTTTGCATCAGGACATCACAATGCAAGTTTCATCCCTTAGAAAGAGCATTTAGGGCCATCTAATTCTGTGCTAGAATACAAATTAAAGCAGCCTTCCATTATACTTTATAGAATAATACAGGTAATCCTTGATTTACAACTTTCTATTTAGTGAATGTTTGAAGTTATAACTACATTGAAAAATGACTGTTTTTCATACTTAACCATTGCAGCAACTGGTTCATATTTAATGATGGTTGCAGGAGTCATGTAATCACCTTTCGCGACTTTCTGACAAGTAAAGTCAATGGGGGAGCCAGTTTCACTTAACAACCGGGTTACTAACTTAACAACTGCAGAGATTCACTTAATAACTGTGGCAAGAAAGCTTGCAAATTGGGGCAAAACGCACTTAACAAATACCTCCCTTAGCAACATAAATTTTGGGCTGATTCGAGGACTATCTGTAATTTCAGAATTCAAGGACCATCTGTAATTTCAGAAATAATACTATCTTCAGTATATACAAGTTTTTTTTTTTTAAAAAAGCATGCTGCTTCTGAATAATCTGTTGGGAATAAAGACGTTTTTGAAGCAATAATTAATGTTCTTAGCTCATATTAAAAGCATTATTGCAGATGATAAATTTTCCACTTTGCAACTACAAAGCCCTTTTTGTCAGGCCTGGACATCTTGAGAGGCCTACAGCTGACCAGGCAGGGTATTACTGACAAGGGATGACAGATCGATGTGAGGAGGGGATTCCTGTCTCTACTTCACATTTTACTTACCAGGCAAATAAAAACTGTTTAGCAGTAACAAAAAAAGGAAATACTCCAAGGAGAAATATATCCTTTAAAGAAAACCAGATAAAAATGTTGGAGGGGGATACACAGTAAATATAAGAATGTGAACTTTCAATTTCCTGCTAGATCATATTCATAATAGATGAAAGAAGTGTTTCATCTTTGTCCACTTGACCTTTAGATCCTTCTTCAGTTCTTTTTCTCTTACAACAGGTAAATTATGTGTGTTGTAAATATGGGCATTTGAAACTTGGAACCCCAAAATAAATTAAAATAGTGACAATTTGGCCTGAAGAAACAGAAAAAATGGCAATAAGGCTAGGAAAAACAGGAAACAAACATCATACAGGCAAAATGGTCCTTTCTTCTTTCAAGTACTGAAACTCCTGGAAGTTAAAGTCAAATTCATCATCATAAGCCAGCAGTTGTAGTTCACTGCCCTTGCGGAAATGGCGCATCCTTAATGCCCTGCCAGCAAGATGTGCATGGAGAAGAACAGCAAAGACATGGATCCCGCTTGGCTTCTCAGCATCAAGAGCCTGGAAAAGATCAGTAAGAGAACACATTCAATATTAGGAGAACACATGGATTATGGCTGGTCAGCAGTTGGAAGGGAAAAACTGCTTCAGAGAGCAGAATGGTAACTTGTCTGAAACTGCTTCAGCCAAGCATTTTTTTTTCTGGGATCATGCTACAGCAAAGAAAGCAGCAGTGTGGTATTAGAAAAAGATGCAGCTGTTTTTTAAATATATATATATATAATTTTAGTGAAGATTAAAATACAATGCAAATATTAGCAAATAAGCAAAGAAAATAAGAAAGAAGAATGAATAAGAAAAACTATAGAAAGCAGGCAGGGAGGGAGGCAGGCAGGCAGGAAGGAAGGTGAAAAGATTACAAAGAAGCAACTTCTGACCTTTTTGGCAGTGGTTATAAATGCATTTATATTTTACCCTCTCTCCAAGGTTACATATATCTTCCTTCTTTCTGTAAGCTACTCTTTCTAATCCTCAAACATGTAAGTCACAAATTCAGCAAAACTTGTTTCAGAAAAAAAAATCCATAAGGTTTTCAGTCACTAATAAAAGATGCAACTGGTTTAATAAGATGCTACGTGGACACCCTTGCATCTGTGAGTATCTTTCTGAAACCAAAGTGCTGATACTAAAATTTAGTCTATATGTTTACAAGGTCTTTACTTGGCTCTTCATATTTGCAGATAGAATGTTAAAGTATTTATTGAATGAGTAGATTTCATTCAGTTCTGGCTACTAAATTTTAGACAAGAACAGATACAATATATGGCAATTCTAAAAACAAAACAAATATTTTTTCAAATAATATAAAATTCTACATCTTAACTAGAGAAGAAGTACATTTGAACAATCTTAACCTGGCGTTGAAGCACTACCCTATCATGTAGCATCAGCCACAATCATTTTAAATCCCTTTGGCTTTTCTAAAACATCCTTAATCTGTGCGAATACTACAAGATAACAGATTTTAGGGTTAGAGGAAATAAACAAACCATGTCTTTCATCCGCTTATTAGGTCTATCTGATAAATCAATTCCATAGTCTATGACTTTTCATTTTCTCCCACCTGTTCTTCATTTAAAACACATGTGGGTAAGATGGTATTGGACTGTAACTCCTATCATCTTTAACCACATGAGAAATGAGTCCCTTTGGTTTTCATTTTTCAAAAGGATATTGTCCACTCATTGTTTTCCAATGGGCTATTTTTCTTAGATAGAAACTCCCCCACCAACACAAAATGAACTAGTAATAGTTTTAAGAGGAAGAACACAGGCACACGTTCACACACACACATTTGTTCCTGAGTTCCTAATATGAGTTATGTGCCTTTAGAGACATTCAGCAAAGAACCTTCTCCTTTTCTAAGGAAAGATTGCTTACAAAAAGGAAAGCTTAGCTATGTACACAATAAAACGCCTTGATTTAAACAATGAAAATATCATAACAATGCTTACCGTCTTTTACAAATATAAAACATATTAGTCATTTGCATAAAGCTTAAAAAGATTTTAGAAGCTTATAATGATTCAGTGACAATAAAATAAGGGAAATAAATTTTTATTTATCAGCATTTTTGAATAAACAGATCTAATTTCTCCTAAAGGAATGAATTGTCTCTGATTCGTAGCTTAACGATGCATGTACACATGCAAATTTTTAAGAGAAATTCTGAGCAAAAAAAAGTACAGGGAAAAGTATATGAAAGGACAAATTTTGAGATTTTTTTTAAAATTGCAGACTAATGCAGAAATTGGATCTAATATATTTATGACGACTTATCCATCCTTACTGACAAACCAAAGAAACTAAATGGCATAGTCAAACACAATTTGCCTGTTCTTATTTGCTATTTTCCAAACCAGATTGACATTTTCAATCCCTTCTGAACAAATGCCAATTGTTGGTCCAGGACTACTGAAATAATACATACCATTCCTCCAAACAAAAACACTTAGACTGCCTATTTTCAATAAAAGGCACAGAATCACAACCAATTACACTGGTCAGGAAACATACTTCTTCTAGACACTCCCGAGTACAGTGGCCCTCTGACATGAATTCAGGCATGCCTGGTGGGATGTTGTGGAACAGGCTGACCCAAAGCCCTGCTTCAATAACTCCAGCATCGTATCTCCTTAAATCGGCAGTATAAAACAGCCTCAGTCCAGAATTATCAATCATACCTAGAAACAAAAGAGCAATTGTCCATTATAACTCAGCATAAAATAGCCTACTGGCTATTGCTTTTGGAACCTGGTTGTCAACTGGGCCATAGCAATAAAACAGAGAAGAAGAAACTATCTGGTTGTAGAATTTTTCAAAACTGCCAATGAAGCAAACTCTCAAAAAAGCAGGTAAGTAAAATAAATGTCTAGACTTTTTGACCAGCACAAACCTTTATGCTCAGTTTTACACCTCTGTTGGGGCTTTTCCAGATGGGCAGTTTTCTAATGCAGTCTATAACCCAGTTGTGACGCAGTTCTTGTGAGAAGTCTTTCAGTACAGAAATATATCTCTGCATGCATAGCTCATTTGTAGCAGTCTCCCCAAAAAGAAATTCACAAGAACCATTGATTTGTATTCATGAGAAACTAATTTCTGTTTTGTCCACTTCAAGAGTTTTGGAACTCTTCCCAAAAATTATGTGACTTATTATATCTTCTTTGGAGGGCCTCCCTGGCATGCCAATCAAGGCATGCTAGGAGAAGGGTGACTTGTGAACTGCCTTGGCTGCTGTGAAAGAAATCTGGGTACAGATAGTTCATCAAAGTGGAGGAGGTGTCACTCCTAACAAAATATCTACTGAAAATCCCACCACTGTTCCATTTCTACCTTTAAATCATAACACATCTATTTCCATAGCATAGGCAATGTAGCATTCAGTCCTATCCATTTGTTCCCTCAAAATGGTCATTTTTCCTATGACCTATACACATATAATATAGACATAAGCATCTCTTATAAACTATGATTGTGAATGTATGTTGTATGACTGGCTTGTTATATTTACATCCTAGCGCTGAATGGAAAAACATAAGTCATGGATTTGCATCATGACATCCCAAGACATATTCATAGCACAGCTTCCAAGAACCCAAACACAAATGAAATGATGACTTATAATTACTTTTATAGTTTTATGGGTGAGAGCCAGTTTGGTAAAATGAACACTGCATGGATTTTCCATGTTGTCATCCAGAATCAAGAAAGACTCAAAGGCACAAAAATAAACAATCAAAATAGACTTATAATTATCAGGATAACTAGCTAGTTAGCTTAGAAAATAGACAAATATTCCTGACTTCTTTTAAAATGGGGTCTCAGTGCAAAAATAATGATTTTAATCTTAAATATCCCACTTAAAATCCTGATGTCTAGATTTATGAATTGTTGGCATTAAGTTGTATCAGATGTAGATATCTGTCAAGATATATGATTTTGTAAGGAACATAAACAAGGAACATAAACATTCAACACATTTCAATAGGTGAAGAAACATACCTTCTATATATGAAGGATTATCATAATGGACTTCCATTAGCACATATTGAGGGTCTAATGCTGTTCCAATAGATAAGCCAACATGAGGAGGATAGATAAAACCCTGAGATTGAAAACATTTCAACATAAGCAAACCGATTCAACAGTATAAATATTTAAATCTCATTTTAACTATATATTTATAACTTTATCAATATAACTTTATAAAGAAATCAAATCCCCTAGAATTGGCTCAGATCAAAGCAAGCATATGTTAACAGCAAGCATATGTGTGCTTTTGGGTTTTTTGCCCTATGTGCATATTTACCAGTTTGGTAGGTTTATTTATATTATACTATTATATGTTTGCATTTCTGGATTATATGGACACTTTTTTCAATAGAAAACAATTGGTAATCACGTATTACTATGCTTTTAAAAATAAATCATTAAT
>NW_015386355.1:240207-299692 GCF_001527695.2 Protobothrops mucrosquamatus
GAGCCGGGTGCAAAAGGCACCACTCCCATAAAAACAGCCACCCACTGATGGTTAGCCACCCTGACGAAGCCGGCAGGAGGCCGGCGAAAGCTAGGTGCTTTTAATTGTAAATAAACTGATTATAGTTTTTTATCTCCTGGTGGTCTCACGGTTGTGATTCTTTAGATATATATATATATATATATATATATATATATATTAACATAGTTCAGTTTTGTCCACCCACTACAGATAGTTCTCGACTTAAGAGCACAACTGAGCCCAACGCTCCTGTTGCTAAGCGAGTCAGTTGCTAAGTGAGTTTTTCCCATTTTACAACCTTTCTTAATACAGTTGTTAAACGAATCACTGCCGTTGTTGAATTAGTAGCACAGTTGTTAAGTAAATCTGGCTTCGCCATTGACTTTGCTTGCTAGAAGATCACAAAAGGTG
The DNA here is from genome assembly GCF_001527695.2 of Protobothrops mucrosquamatus. Classification (NCBI taxonomy): domain Eukaryota; kingdom Metazoa; phylum Chordata; class Lepidosauria; order Squamata; family Viperidae; genus Protobothrops; species Protobothrops mucrosquamatus. The sequence continues at coordinate 240,640 of NW_015386355.1, forward strand.
ATCATATGACCCCAGGACACTTGAACTGTCATAAATACATGCCAGTTGCCAATTGTCCAAATTTTGATCACATAACCATGAGGATGCTGCAATGGTCGTAAGTGCAAAAAATGATCATAAGTCATCTTTTTAAATGCCAGTGTAACTTCAAACAGTTACTAAATGAATGGTTGTAAGTTGAGGACTACCTGTATATCACCATATCCAGCCTAATTGATCATCATATTGATGCAGTAAAGCAAGAGGTACAAGTATTCATTTTAAAATAATAAAGTCAATTACATTATGTATAATAAACTTACATTATGATTTTGATTTTGTTTATCTTTCAAAATGTCAAGTTTGCTTCCCCCAATTAAAATAAGGATATAATAGTTCTGTAATCACTCAGTTAATTTAAAAAAAACTTTAAAAACATTTATTGTAAAGAATGAATTCAGCATTGTGCCAAATTTGGCTAATTTTAGAAGCTAAACAGGAAGCGTTTACTTAGTACTTGGATGTGGAAACCACTTAAGAAGTTCAGAGCTTTTGGCTAAACTAGGAACTCAAAGAGTCTTAGAAGAAGAGAATGGCAAAATCCTGCTAAAAATTTCACCAAAAAAACCCCTGCAATTATGCAGTCCCCAAAATTCTCACACAAATTGAAGGAAACTTTACATTATTTGATGATAAAGACATTTAAATAGGAATTTATCTTACCTCTCCTCCAATAGCCCAAGCAAACATGACTGTTTGACAGGTAAGAAAGGAATCTGGCATGTTTGGGTGATAGCATTCATGGCCATAATCCAGAACACTATCATTCAGACTGCTACTACACTGATAGAGAAGAATATGGTGCACTATACTCTCATGGCCCTTCTGAATGAGTGGTTCAACCTGTCAATATAATAAGAGAATATTAGAAGCATTTGAAGCATGTCAGTTTCTAGTTAAAATATTAAGTCATTCATTAATTGTTTTCAATTATAATTTTTCAAAATGCTTAAATTAGGGGTCTTCAGACTTGGCCCTTTTATGACTTGTGGACTTCAATTCCCAGAATTCCTTAGCCAGCGTGCCTCTCCCTTTCCCTCAGCATGGCTGGCTGAGGAATTCTGGGAATTGAAGTCCACAAGTCATAAAAGGGCCAAGTTTGAAGACCCCCTGGCTTAAATGGTGTTATGAAGAAGCCAGAATACAAATTGCACAAACATCCTTGTTGTTCAGTGACTAAGCCCTGTCCAACTCTTTGCAACCTTATAGACCGTAGCATGCCAGGCCTCCCTGTACTACATTGTCTTCCAGAGTTTGCCCAAATGTTCATTGAGTCGATGAAATATCTAAGTATCTCATCCTCTGCTGTCCCCTTCTCCTTGGGCCTTCAATCTTTCCCAACATCAGGGTCTTTTCTAATCAATCCTTTCTTATTAGGTGGCCAAAGTATTTGATCTTCAGCTTCAGTATCTATCCTTCCAAAACCAGTCAGGATTGATTTCCTTTAAGATTGACTGATTTGATCTCCTTGCAATCCAAGGGACTCTATTTATATATTAGACAATCAGACCTGATTTAGTACTTACTTTCTATGTATTTTCGATTACAACTTTCAGATTTCCGATGTTTGGAGGGGAAGGGCCAGAGTTGCTAATCCAAACACTGGATACAACCATAACTATAAGACAGGGTTGCATGCTGAAAGTGGGACTGCAATACAGGTAAGATATGATGATGTCAAATTATGCAGTTTTTAGAACTGCTAGCATCACTAATATCACTCAGTCCTGGGGCCTGTGAAGGGATTTAGAGTAAGGCCTCCCAGCTCTTTCAATTTGATCTGTCTGAATTATTAAGGTTTCAGATTTGCTTGCTATGTAGGCACAATAGCATTGCAATCAGTGTTTAATGCCAAGCAAGTAATTTCTAATTGTATCTCAGCGTGATATTGTTTTCTAATCCTCCATTGCTTTCCTGTATAAAATAAAATGTGTATGAGCCAGAAAAAGAAAAAGAAAGAAAAGGACAAACTTAGATGAAAGCTGCAGTCAAGCTGCCATAAAATGCATGGTGCTTTTGTTACTGAATGCTATGGTGGAGGAAATATAAACAAATCCACCCACACATGATGTGAAATAGAATTTTTAAAGGGTGAGAATCCAAAAGAACTCAGAACATCTAAACAGAATAAGAAAGGAATCAGTGTAAAGGTTATGGGAATGTTCTACTGATCTCTGCTTGAAATAAATGGGACACTTGTCCAAACTTGTGCAACAGCCACCTGCCTCTTTAGGACACTAACAGTTGTTATGCTTTTTGCCACAATTTTAAAAAAAACACAACTGTCTTCATAGTGATGACTCATTACTAAAGTTGGTTATTCATATGATTTCATTCCCAGTTCCTTAAACATTAAGATTCTAATAATTATTTTTCTGCTCATATTTTTATGAAAAGTAATAATCTCCTCCCTTCCCACCAAATGCAAAGGTTTTTATGAATAACTCTTTTTTTTTCTGAGACCACTTTGTAGGTTTTATAAGTTAGCAATATCGATAGCTAGAATAATCATTCTAGATAATAAATACATGAATTGAAGAACTACTTTGGACACTTGAGAAAAGTAGCAATAACAAAATGCCCTATGTTATGTTGCACACAAATATACACAAGCAATATACATGTATTTTTTTTAATTACTTGCAAAAACTGAAAAAGGAAGAGGGAAAAATAGGATTTTTCTATACTATATAGTAGCATATACTACTATGAAATCTTGTAGGCGACTTTAATAATCATTCTTATATTTTATAAAAGAGCATTATTCACATCCAACCTTATCCAGTTTTTTAAAAAAAATATATTAAAGAACCATTGTCTAGGAAAACTCTATCTCGTTTAGGAAAACTGTCTTGTCTAGCAAAACTCTGAATAACATAGGAACATCTATCTGTTCTGTCTTCATAGGTCTAAAGGCAATTCAGTAGCAGCATAGAATGAATTGGAGAACAACAGAAAGACATGTAGCTCTCACAAATTTTGGTTAGCTGTGTGTCTACTGTTACGATCAAACAATACCACGTAAAGCAAATCTTGCCTTTCACTAATTCATAGTTGGGTTACAGTTGAATATCCAGATGCACCTTTCATATAGGCACTTGATTACATTAATCTTACATGCATTTCCAATTTGTATCACATGTAGAATAAGCAATATGAAAAAAGAGACTAAAGGTCATCAACATGGGACTTCTCCAGGTTATATTTCTGAATTGCTTCTCTGTTTTTAATCAGATAGGTGTCCAAATTAGGTATTAGTGACAAATATTATGCATTCAGAAAACAATGATGAAAGTATTCATAATCCCCCAGGAAAGTTTGGTCTAGTGCAGGGGTTCCCAACTGAGGATGCTTGGGCCCCCTGGGGGTGTGAGATGATATTCCAGGGATGCAAAAACTTGGGTTTTCAAAATTTTAGCGTATATGCATAATTCGTTGCCGTTATTTAGAACTTTTGTAAGGGATGTGAAAATATATCAGAAGCGTTCTAAGGGTGCGGGGTATGGAAAAGGTTGGGAGCCACTGGTCTAGTGGTTAAGGCACCAGGCTAGAAACCAGGAGACTGTGAGTTCTAGTCCCACCTTAGTCATGAAAGGGTCAGTAGCCTTGGGCTAGTCATTTTCTCTCTCAGTCCAATCCATCTTAAAGGATGGTTCCTGGGGGGGAACATGTGGAGCAGAATTCCACTGAGAAGCATCAGATGTATCACTCTGATCAGATTCACAAAAGGAGTGGCCAACTGAGTGACATCAGCCCAATCTCAGTATTTCATTTCATTCTAAATAGAAGTGCCCACATGACCGGAAGTGATTTTATGACCTTTTTGGCAGGTATCCTTAAGTGAACGTGGCAATCTCGACAGAAGGGAAATGGTGTGGCTGTTTACAACAGGCGGGTGGGATGCCATACTGGCCATGGCCATAATAAATGCAATCGGTCATTAAGTGTCCAGTTGTAAGTTGAGGACTACTGTAGAACATTCACCTGTAGTCTCTACATACATAGTCTCTACCCACAAGGTGGTGACATAATTTATATGTGTGTAGTTCATACATATTCATGGTTGAATTAATGGTAAAATCAAAGTCCACATTCAAACCCGTCACACCTATATTAGACCTGTTTTTAGATTTACAAATAAATTGCTAGATTTTCCAGCTCCACACAGTCTAGCCCCCTCCCCATTTTCTCAGATAAATATTTGAAATAAAGCATTGAAAACTGTCTTGCCAGATCTTGCAGTTCCAGTCACTGAAAATTAAACTGCTACTTTTTTTTTATAATGCTACCCCTCAATTATAGATGGCATGTATTCATATGGAAGACCATTGACATGTGTATTTCAGATGTTTTTGCAAATATCTTCTTAATTTATGCAGCTTGGAACGTCCTCTCCTTTCTGAGTTGTGTTTCAGTTGAACTAAAACTCAAACTCTGAATTATTTCTCACTGAAATGTTTTTTGAGCCTGTATTTGCATGTTTTCAGAAGTAATTAAGACCTTTGATTAATTAACTTGCTTTTCAATGGAAAACCACTTACATTCCTGATATTTATAGTACTTTACCGCACATGAGCTAGAATAGTTGACAGAAAAATCAATTTTAAGAAGGCAAGTCTAAAAGCTTTCACTAGTATGCTAAGATAGATTTCCAGACAACTTAGTATATAAGGAACAACCTTGAAAATGACTTGTAACAGCCATGAGTTAAAGATGTTAAATGATGTTATACCACAGTAAAGTTCAATTCTAGCAATGAATGTACATGTGAAGAAAAAGCAGGAGGAAGTAAGTGATTGCAGCAAGGGCAATTAACTGATATTTGAAAAGAAGATTATCAAGAGAAATTAATTAAAATTTAGGAAGCAGTGAGAATAGAAAGCATAAAAGGAGGACCTGCATTCTTTAGGATCTGTATATTTCTTTCTTAAGTCTGAAAATGTATAGCCCAGAAATTCTGGAAAATGGTTCAACCGTTGGGCTGGAATGAATGCTTCTCACTGTTTTCTCCTAGGGTTTCAAGTGTGTGCTCATTTACAATTCTTATGGCACCAGGCAATATTTAGTGTCTCTCCAACACTCCAATTAGCTAAAGAATGTGTTCCAGAACAAAACTGCACAATAACATGTTTGTGACATAGGAACATTAAGCTGAGTCAGCTCAAGATTGCTGAAAGCCATATTTATATATATATATATAAGGTCAGAGCTGGAGGAGCCAAGAGTAGTAATAGGCCATTCACAGAGTCATTAATGCAAAGATGTGCTATTTTCTAAGAAGATATCCTATAAGACATTTGCTGAAAAAGAAAACCTGGCTCCTTAAAACGTTGTTGAAAATTAGACTGCAGCTTCCATAGTTCCCAGCTAGCTGGCTGGAAACTCTGGGAATCCATTTTTCTAGAAAACAGCAGGTTGGTGAAGGCTGTCTCAGGTTTACTTACACCTCTTGACATGAAAGTTGTTACAGGATCTCTGCTTATGAAATAAAAAAAAGTTCTACAACTTCTGCACAATTATAATGATCCATTGCATTAAAAATTCAAATTTCTAATCACTTTTGCAAATTGCCATCTATTAGCCATCTTAAAGCTATTACAGACCTCAGAACAACAAATTTGAAAAGTCATTAGTCGAGTTTATCTTTAACTCTGAACAAAAGAAAGATTAATTAGAAGTTTAAGAACTCAAAGTATTTGAAATAAGCAGCAAAACGCTAAATAAAGATTTAGAAAGAAAATTTTAATTAAGAAAATTTTCGATGATTAAGGGTTCTAAACATTTTCTGACAATGACTTTTCATATAAGATTTTGAAATTAAGTATATAAAATAAATAGTTTCTCATGGGAAACAGACTTATTTTAGCTATCTGGTTATTGTAAGACATAAAAAATATAAGTTACTTTATGATTTCAGAGACTGGACACTAGACTTGACTAAAGATTCTGAGCAGAAGGAAAGCAAAATACAAACAAAAACAAATAAAATATGTTTTTGGTGACATAAACATTGGAAACACTAAAGGAGATCATTGAAGAATGGAGCCAGAATTAGAAACAATAATTTCAACATTCTCAGCAACGATGTCTGCTTCTATGGATTGACTATTTCCAAAAGATGTTAATGAAAGAATGGCAGATGTGGAACAAATTTTATCTGACAAAGAAAAATGACAGGCCAAAAGAAACTGGCTGAAATTTTAACAATTAAAAAGGAAATACCAAGAGAATGATCTGGAAAATGTTTCCTTATTGCATTTACAAAAAAGGCTTATTAAAACCTTGAACAAATCTATCCAATAGGATGAACAAGAATTGAAGAGAAATCAAATCCTATGACAATATTGGCTTGAATTAAACATTAAGTCTGTTAAAAGTAAAAGGAAGGAATATAAAGTTAGTTTATTTGACCAAGATTAAAATAAGACTTCTCTGTCTGTCTGTCTGTCTGTCTGTCTGTCTGTCTGTCTGTCTGTCTTTCTCTCTCTGTGTGTGTGTCTCTCTGTCTCTCTCTGCCTCTCTCTGTCTCTGTCTCTCTCTCTTGCAAAGTTGTGGCAACCCTTTATGGACTTTTTGTTGACCCAGGATTGAAAAGTTATGTTTTATCTTTTATGGATCTGCTTATAGATAAGGAATGGGATTTGAGATGAAGAGATAATAAATTTTTTATACTTGTGATGAAAGTGGCAAGTCACTTCTTTATATATTTATTTTCATTTTCATTATTATATTCTTTTTACTTTTTCTTCTTTTTTGCACTTTTTATTCTTCATTACTACTCCTTTTTCTTTAAGTTTAGTTTGCAATAATTTTTACTATTGTAATCAAATTTCTGAATGCAATTTGTATTTTAAAAAAGAACATTCTTTAATGTAGCATTTGAAAACTAAGGGGGAGCAGATCTACAGGCTAATGAAACCCCATTTTTAGATATCATTGTTTTATTCCCTCTTCATATTTCTTTTTGGTAGCTAGTGCAAGGTTATAGTTCTACTGAATAGGATATATACGGATTCACAGACAAAACCTCATTCAAAGCCTGTTCACTGCTAACAACTTTATGAATGTGAGTACTTATATTGCTGTTTGCATTATCACTCCTATTTTGCAATGAATCACCCTTCAACCACTGATTCATTTTTATGAATCAACTCACTTGCAGTGGACACAGAGGATGATACAGTGAGTGAAAACTGGGAAGTTGATTGCAAATAAACAGACAGTAGAGAGGCCACGGTGACTACCCATTGATTATCTGCACATCACCAGTGATCAGTCTTTGAGAATGACTATTTTAGTAAGAATAATGCAAAGGACACCTATATGAAAATCATATTTATGTAGAGTGCTTGCTTCTTTAATCAGCTACTATAGTAGTATTTGAATAAGTTTTGATAATCTTGAAAAAAAGCATTTTAGCATTGGTTTATCTACTGTGAAATACAATTATATATGCAATAATGAGGGATTATGATGTTTCTTGCAGACCTGACAACTGAATAGCACAGTATCTGTTTTATACTTTATTACTGCTCATTGATAATCTGCATCTTGAAATATAGAAGAAATATATACATGTAATAGATCTGCACAATGGAAAGCAAAACTACTAAAACAGCGAGTCACAAATATCATGCAAGCACTGAAATTCTTATTAAACTTCACGGAATCAACAAACTTAATTATTTTATTTCATTTCCGTCAGCAAAAGCAAACACATTTCTGCTAGCAGTATAGAGGGTATTTAATAATTACAATTATTGGCCATATCAGAAATGGTGTTTTCTACACAGGCAGGGTAAGTTTAAATGGCTTAAATATTGATCAGTTATATTGGTTATAAATGCAAATTTGGGAGTTTCCTGATGTTGGGAGGGTATACAAGGGAAATCTCATGTAATCAGTGCCTCTGTCTCTCAGTATTTATGTCACTGAAAGAGTTACCCCAGCTGCAAAAGAATCATCCAGAAAAACAATGGTTCCCACAAAGCTAGGGTAACATGCAAAGGGCCCCCTATTCCAGCTGCATTTACATCAGAGGAAATTCATCCATATCAAGTATACAATGCATATTACATGATTGACTGCCCACTAATCTCCTCACAGGGAGAATTCTAAATAGCCATTGTTTGCATTATGATTCACTCCAAAGCATTAAAAATAGGGACAATTATGTTTTTTTTTTTTCTGTTTTGCTCCTCTTCTGTAATTCAATAGTATATATAGGGTTGGCATCACTGTAAATTTAGAAGAAATTGTTAGATATCCATGCTCACAAGTGGCAGTACAGATAAGGCAGTAAGACAAAGGGAATACAGAAGCAGAAACTAAAAGAAGAATAAGATAAAGCATGCAGAACACAGTCCAGATTTCCTTCTAATGCTTTGCCACCAGTGGCCCAAAATTGTTGTTTACTATTTTGTATTTTCTTTTTCATACCGAAGAGTGTGTTGCACCTCTGAGTGATGTGTGCATTTCTCCTCCTGTTGTATATCTGTTCATGTGTGTATGTACACATGGAAAATCAAGAGATATGTATACGACTGGGAAGAAGGAGGGCTGGGAGAAAGGAGTGGAGATAGTTTAGAACTGAGCAGTTGTCGACATTCTGAACTGCTTCCCTAAGTGGTTTTCCTATATCAGGTTTCTAAACCTTTTGCCACTGTAACAATCCTTAGTGACATCTTCATATATACATCTCTCTCCAAAATCCAAACCCCAAAAATGTACACAAATTAACAATGAAGACAATACAATGAAAACTTTGGGAGAGGTGGATTTATTACTAAAGATTCTTCACATCTCTCCTGGACTCTGTCTGTGCCTCCCCAAAGGCAAAAAACCCCACAAGAAGGGAAAGCCTGCCCATATGAATGCATGAGAATGTTTGGGATTTTTTTCCCTTGCAACTTCTGCTCATTCTCTAATTAAATCATTCATTTGCCAGGTTTGTCCACCATACCAAATTTGGTCCTCGCTTTCAATGAGTTGTCTTGTTGATGGACAGACAGGACCTAGGACTCTTTATAAAATGTCTTTTCAATTCTTTTTATTGGGTTAGAAAGAATAAAATGGAGAAACTATGGATATGAATGGGAAGGATGGAACAGTGGTGGTGCACAAGGAAGGCTGGGGAACAGTATTTGCTATTAGGTACAGGTAAAAAGCCCAAGTACTTTGAATAACTATCTGAACTAACTTAATCTCGAAAAGTTTGGCAAAATTGGACACAGTCAGTTATTGGATGGGAAGCAGAATCCAAAGGACTAGATTGGAAATTTAAGAATAGTTTCCAAAAATCTGAAATAAACCAAGCTTTTTATTCATGTCAAGCAAAATATAATAATGTCTCCATGAAGACATTTTTGTGATCAGATTTTCAGTCATGGCATCTGATTGCAATTTTGGGCTATAAAATTAAGTTCTTGATAAACACCTTTTGACTGAATCATATTTTATATTTTTTTCTTTTCTTTTTTTTATCAGAGAAAGGAAAATAATTTTGTTACTTGACTTGAATCATTCAATCTGGAATCAGGTGCTAACTGAAAAGGCTATTTGAAAATGATCTGGCAAGTCAAATATTTCCTTGAAATGTGGATACCTCAAACATTGGAATGAAATTGCAATTTTGCTTTTAGCATCCATTAACTTTTTAAAAAAAATATTGATTCAACAAGGTGATGTAGACTGACAAATTAAACATAATGAAATGATTGTGTTTAATCATTTAACCATGTTATTTAAAACTTGTTAAAACAGAAAACCAACACAATCTGTAATTAAAAGTACAGATTTCAGATTATCCAGTTCCAATTTATTTTAAAGATTCTATGAGTTTTTAGATAGTGTACGTGTGAACGTGTATTTAAATATGTATATAATTATGCAGATGTGTGTATACAGACACACACATAAGGAAAGAAGGAGAGCTTCTTAATCTTTAATCATGGTCATCTCTTAACTTTTAATTATGGTTATTGTCAGCCCTGACAGTTGACAGTTATCTCTTTATTCCTGAAGCTTGATTAGGGAACTAAAACTTTTTATGCTTGAGGGAGCAAGGAAAATAAAAATCTTTCAACACACATGCCTTATGTACCAAAGACACAATACCATTATTTTTTCCAGAGTTAGCACATCCCGAACTGGAATCAAAGCTTTTAAAAATTGTTCATACAGGTATTCAGTTGATTCCTATGTATCCATTCTACCTTAATGAATTCCCTTTGTCTATATCTATAAACATCATGCAATTATACCTTCCATATGTTTATTTAAATAAGCAGAGATCCAAAAAAGGGATTGGAGAGGCAATCATCATATTGCAATTATGAATTACTTTAGACAGGAATCTCCAATTATCAAATGAAATGAAATCAAAGGCAGCATTTTAGAACGGTTTGAGTTGAATGTGTAATATACAGTATGGGCTTGTACTTTCCTGTCTTGTAGAACACCTAGGGCTTTAATACTATGTGTCAGCAAAAATAATATGCGAGGAATTTTGCCTCTGGCATCAGTTATGTAAATAAAGTAATAGGATGCAAAACCATACTTATCCACAAATCAAATTTTCCTGCATATAGAGGAATTGGCTACTATACGAAGACTACATATACATAGCTCAGATCTCAAAATTTGTTAAAACGTCATAATCTACAAAGAATTTCTTATTTACTTAGCAACATCTTATCTTGGAGCTGTTCATTCAAAATGAAAGATATAATTCAAATAATTCTGAAAGACATCTTATATCTGCTTGAATCTCATGTTTCTCTCTCAGCCCAGACTCACTTAACAAAATTGTTGTGGTGAGGAAAATAGGAAGAAGAAGGGCTATTATACAGTATATGTTTGTCACTTTGAGTTGTATATATGAGGAAAAACCAGCAAGATAAAAATAAAATAAAGTAAATGAAATAAATGGTTGTTAGAAATGTTTTGTTTTGGAAAAACTGCTATTGAAAGGCTTTCTTTTTCAGTTTATTTGGGGATATCTCTTTTCTATTTTTTTAAAGTTTAAGTTTAAATATTGTTTTGTTAATTTTGTACACATATTTTAGTAAATATAAATAAATATAAAAAAGAAAAATGAATTAGCTATGATTTTTAGGTTTTTAACCCTAAAACTATAATAATGTACTTAAGTATCCAAAAAACACCCACAATTTAAGAAAGACTAACAAACCTCTGTTCAGAGATGACATATATGCTCAGAAAAAATTATATGTAGTAATACGTGACTTCAGCTAAGATAACCCATGTATCAGTTCTGCAAAACAGGAAATACTCGGGTTTTAAAGGAAGATTGGTGACCAGATTGCAATCAAATATGGACATAAGGATTGCTGCAATTTGATTGGGTGAGGAAGTAACAAAATAAATGTATATCATCAAAATCTTCCCCTTTCATTGAATCAGTACATTGTGTCAAGTGGCAGCTTCTCATACTTCCTATTTATTTATTTATCAAATTTATATACTGCTCATCACATTTGCTTGACTCTTCCATTACTGAAGACCTTTAGCCTCAGGAACAAAACAGGCACCACATGCAAACAATGAGCTTAAGTCCACATTACTCTGAGAAAATTACAACTGATCTCCTGATGTAGAAAAACATTCTAAAATGTAGCCGAAAGAAGATGGATAACCAAAACTGTATGATATGGTTGGAAGCAGTGCATGAGAATGTATGGGAGAACGCTTCTTACTTGAACGACAGATGGATCCTACCCCCATATTCCTAACAATTAATGGAGAAAACCAGGACTTATGCAAAATGTGACTGGGAATTGGCTTTCCCCCACTTCTTATTCAAAGAAAAGGTAATAGCAAAAAAGGAAGAATTTTTATTACTGACATCAGTGCAAATTCAGAAGTTCCACAGCAAAAGAATTAGTTCAATGACTGATTTTTTCCCCTGTATGCACTTAGAATTTATTTTTGCTTGATTTCAAAACTTACATACATCAAGAGTTCTCTAAGTAGAAAAAATATTTTGAGACAAATATTTTCCCTCCAAATTAATGAGCATTTAGCTATCCATGTGCTTTATTAAAGGAAATGATAATAGTGATAACAATAGCACAGTTCATTGGTCTTACAATTCTTATTAGAAATAGCTTGAAAAATCCAGGGAAATAACTGATTTGTAAAGTGTTTCAGCAACATTTCAGCAACATCAAAAATCTATTGCAACAGTACTGATTGGTTTACAGATCAATAAATATGCTCTAACTCTTAAGGCATATTTCTCCAAGAGTATGTGTATAGTCACATCATGAAAGAAATGGAATTAAAAACAGAAAGTTTTATATACACCGCCAGCTAGATCATATACCTTTATCACATGATGCTTTTCACGCAGGGTAGGTATCTTAAACATTTGACACCAGTAGGTTGTGTCTTGTTCTGGTATAGCCACCTGTCTTAATAAAATGGAAAGAAAAGACTAATATAACATCAAGTTTGTTTTTCCTCAGACAATTCAACATACAGTTCTGCTCCTCTTACATGATACTTAACCCAAGTAACTTACGTTTTGGTTTGCCAAGTCAAAATATGGCAGGGAGGGAGGGATAATGGCATTCTTCTCTGGGTTCAATAAACGAAGACTCTTTGTTCCACGATTAGAGCCATGGTAATTTTGACCTCCGTTTTTAAAGTCTTTGTCATGATAGGCCCATATTACTCGCACTGTGCTTTCCTGCAAAAAAAGAAACACTGCTGATGAGTTATGCAAAGACAAATCTAATTCTATGATCACAGCCTACCTGAATATATTTTCCACCTTGCAAGGGTTTGGGGGAACATATGGCTCACCAGATGTTGCCAAAGTAGAATTGCTTGTAGTTGCTATTAGCGTGACCAAAGTTGAAGAACACTGGTTCAGAAGTTCAGAAACTTCTGATGGGTCACATGTTTCAAATTCTGCTGATCACACTTCTATATCAATATATGTTGTAAAGGTATATTGCTTCAAATCTGAATGGGATTATTATTTCCCCTTTTATAATTTTACATTTTGCTTTTGTATTTTTACTGTAAAATATTTTGATACAAAAGTAATTTGTCCTGAGGTAACCTTCCATTTTGTTTATTGTAGCACACTCTACATAGGCTGGTATGGCTGTGAGGCTGTTATCAAAGGTTTTTAACTTGCCACATCTTCTGTATAGTTCAATTTTGTCCTGGAAAGTTCCTCAGCCCCCAGCCCCCTGCCCAGTCATTTCCATCTCTAGGGGGCTGTGCTTATCTCTGTTTCTTAGCCAAGGGAGCCAGTGTTGTCCAAAGAAACTTCTGTGGTCATGTGGCAAGCATAATGATATGCCAAGGCACCTAGAATGTTGTTAGCTTCCCATCAAAGTGGTACCTATTTATCTACTTGCATTTGCATGCTTTCAAATTACTAGATGGGCAGGAACTGGAGCAAGAATGGGGATGTCAATGCTGCTAACATTGGATGTTCTTGCTTTGACAACATATGGAGATGCAACCTTTTTCTTTCTTATGCTTTACTCTTAGAATTAGATGATACTGGGGAGGGGGAGGAATGTGATGGGAGTTAGTTAGACATAACAATATTGTAATAGTGTGTGAATTCAAGGCATTTGTAATAAGAGATGATAAGGCATGGCGGGATGAAGAACTGGGTGGAAAGCCAGCAATTCAAACTAATTGGAGAATGTGATTTATGACTGTAGGGGGGAATTGTGCTTTGATCTATGTGCTGAGGGGAGGGGAAGTCAGATTTTGGCTTGGACTATGTAAGTGCCGATATGTTGCTGCTCGAATAAAGATTCTTTAAGGTAAACAATGCCTCAAAGTTTTTTTGAAGAGTTTCATATATCGGAACCATAACAGGGAGCTTACCTCGTTGCGCAGCACTCGGATCTCGAACCCGGGCTGTCAGTTTTCCAGCTGACAAGCTCAGCATCTTAAACCAGTGAGCCATTGTGCCCCCGCAACAGAATAAATCCTCACTGAATCAGAGAAGACACTCACATCGTATCTACCCTAATCAGTACATACAACAATACAGACTATTTATTATGGCATAATTAGCATAATGATTAAACTGAGAATGAGAAGCTGATCCCAGAACTCTTTCCCTTCTTCCCTTCTTTTCTAATTTAGGTTCATCATTAGGTTTAGCATTTCTCTTTACCGTTAGGCTCTTGTCATTTGGGTCACAAGTGTGAAGCTGCCGGCTGAAAGCTAGTATTGTATGGGTATTATTTTCCATAGCATACTCCAGATGGTAATCCTGCTGAGAATCTTTTTTCAGTACTCTGTCTGCATTTGTGAAGCAATCCTGTTGAAGATAGAAATCAAAACATTATCCTGCTGTTCTTCTTTTTAAATGTTCTGAACTCCACAACCTTTTCCATTTTGTGGGAAAGAATGTATAAAGAATGTGTTGTAATTCTCTAAATAAATACTTTACATTAATCAATGAGAGAGAAATCTAATTATTTTTGATTCTATCCTTTTGAATATAATTAACATTGTATAAATTCCACAATCAATAAGTGTGATATAATAAAAGACCCTTACCTAAAGAGGTATCTATTTTGTAATCATAAGAGTACAGTATGAGTGGACATAGCAAACACATATTTGAAAGAAATATGATCGTCAAGAACAAATTATATAGATAGTATATCCCTGCATTATACTCTTCCTTTCAACATGACTTCATAGTTGTTTTATCTGGCTATTACATAATATATGCACTATTTTTATGTGTATCTTCATCTGTCTTAAGATATCTTTTACTGTTTTTCCCTATTGGGTGGTGGGTAAAATCAAGAAATATAATATTTCTACTCTTACTCTAAATCCGTTTTCTTAGTTCCCATGCACTTATTTACAAGGGGATAAGCATATCACTTATTGTGAACCTAATATATACTCTCTCTTGAGGAAACATTAAATTGGAATATGATATTGTATACCTCCTTATATTGTCAAACTATAGAAATGTTTTAGAGAGTCTCCCTGCTGTTTCAAGGACAGATTATCCTGGTCCTCATTGTAGCTGAAGATGATATTATAAATAAGCTGCATTAATAATGTACTATCGTTAACCTCTTCACCTCTGAATTCTGTGTTATAAAGTGCAGCTGCTTTTTTGACCATCCAGTTCAGCACAATTTTAGCAACTCTTGTAATTGCCATTCCAAAAAAAATTCCATTGAGATTAGGATAATATTGCTTAATATTCTTTCTAAGAACTTTTAAGAACTTTATGCAATTGTTCCTAGTTTGCATCGTGACCACCCAGAGATATAAAATTTGCAGATGTTTTAAGGAAGTGGCAAAGTTACCATTTAAAATTGGGTAAAATTAAATTATATTGATTTCTTATTTTTAGATGTAAATAAAAGGATACTGCTGTAAATATCTCCACTCCCAAAGCTTTTAGGCTAAGTGAAAGACAAGAGTAGATAAGGAATATTAATACCAAAAATCAACAGAATTGAAGTCTATGGCAAAATGAAAATTCCAGTGAACTTTTGTTGTAAGGAATTTATTTTAGCAATTGTATTGCCAGCTAGTTTTTTTTATAAGCAATAATGTGACATCATACTATCTGCAGTAATCTGCAATTATGTGACACTACCGGTTGGTAGAACTACAGGGAAACAACTTTATTTTGTTTGAAATTTAGTCACTTCCCTGGTAAGCAACCAATTTATGTTATATTGTTTATTTTCTTAACCAAACTGTAATTCGGCAAAATTAAACTCAATTTACATATTACCTTGAATAGCATATTTGTTGTCACCACTATTTTGGTTCTCAATAACATGGGTATCTTCTGCTCATGACATGGCAACTTAGGCCACTGTATTCCAGATATTTTGAACAATTCTCATTCATTGCTCATACTGTCTTCATTTTATGAGCTGGAGGATAAAACATCTGGGCTGCCTATTTAGCATGCCAGCTATCTCTAGTATGGCAAAGTTAACATGTTTTGCAGCAGTTACTGAAATTAACCTATATATATATACATTCACATACAATCACACACCCTACTGTAGGCAATTTTAGTCTGCTGGATAGAGTGAATGAATCAGATATGTTTCATTCAATAGAAGTCATTTAGAAATTGCAGTAATACACAGTAAGATGATTTTGCAGATCATAAAAATTCTGGTGTATAATTTCTTATAGATGAAGCCATGAATTGCTCCTCACATGCTGTGACCCTGCACTTGTTCTTTTAAAAAGAGAGTTGTAGTTGATATGGTTTCTGATTACTGCTATACAAAATGGCAGGGAGTAATTTCTTAAGGATGTAGCAAAAAGATGCAAATAAGTTTTATTTTAGCCCTTAAAAAAAAGAGAGCACAGCTGTAGAAGAAACCTTGAGGAAAAAAAATGACAGCTGCCTTCATAGGCCTGAACAGGTGTTTATATAGAGAAGAAATCCTCTACATCCATGCAACCTGCAGTAGATTTTGCCTTCATTTAACATTGAAGTCAGTAGTAAGAAAATACTGTTTAGGGCTCTCTAGCATAAAAGCTTACCAAGTTTATCTGAGACCTTGATTAACCAATTGTATGCAAGCCTTTATGCTAGCAACATTTTAATTATTGGACTGGTACAGTGGCTACTATGTTGGGCACGGAGGTAAGAAACTTTTATGAATGTAAAGAAATCTATATAGCATCATACCAGCATCTATCTCTATAAACCAACATTCTTTTTTGCAATGGTGAAGCAGATGGCTAGTTATTTTTAGCTTCCACAACTTGTAGCCCATAGTGTATTTCCATGAATATATGTCTATGAAGATTCTCAATCAACCAGGTCATGGTTGTCCCAAAGTGCTTTTCAAAAGGCAACTAGACTTTATTGATTTTTTTCCCCCTTGAAAACATTTTGCTTCTCATCCAGGAAGCTTCAGAACTGAAGAAGCTTCTTGGATGAGAAGCGAAACGTTTTCATGAATATATGAATCCATTTTAACTTTATTCAGATTTAAACCTCACTGTATAATTTGGCAATAAATCCCATATTTAATGCATTTAATGTAAAAGAATTCCTTTTACTTATTGGGATCTTTCATTCAGTTTCATAGGATTTTATATTCCAGTATTTTAAATCATAGAAAGTTTGTGTATGCCAACTTTCTTCACATAATGCAAAATTGTATTACTTATCCAAACTAAAATAAATAAATAAAAAGAAAGAAAGAAAGAAAGAAAGAACTAATGTTTTTGAGAATGTAGGATTTCTAACAGAGGTAAATGTCCATTAAATGGCTATTGGGATTTTACACATTCAAAAAAACTACCTAAAATATAAATAATTATATAAAGTATAAATGGATGTAATTGTGATAAAATGTCCACACTTTCTTCATACCAATTCATCAAACAACAGACTCTGTTCACTGAGGGAAAATCCAAATTGTGGATTGGAGTGAGAAAGACAGACTGAATGAAAAATCAATCCCATCAAAAATCTATTTGTTGTACTATACCAATACTTGCAATGGATATTCCATTTAAACAGTGGCAGAGGGATATTTCTAAATTTATATGGCAAGGAAAGAAACCAAAAATCAAATACAAGTTATTGCAAGATGCCAAGGAAAGAGGGGGTCTGGGTTTACCAGATTTGAAATTGTATTTTGATGCATGCTGTTTGGTTTGGTTAAAAGAGTGGGTGAACTTCCAGAATAAGAGGGTGCTTGATTTGGAAGGCCATGAATTAAGGTTTGGAGGGCATGGATATTTATGGTATGATAAAATTAAAGTAAATGTTGATTTTAATAATCATTTTATTAGACGCGCTAGTTTGGAATAAATATAAAACTTGCCCCTATGGGTGTCCCCCCCCAAGAAGCTTTTTTTAGAAAAGAAATGGTGGTGAAGCCAGACTGGTGGCTGTATGGTAAAATAGTATCTTTCAATTCTGGAGACCCCATTCTCAAATCTAAGGAAGAATTAGAATTAGAAGGTCACACTTGTCACTGGTTTACATATCAACAAATGAAGGAGATTTAAACTAGACAAAAAAGGCCATAGTTTTGAATTTGCTAAAAATGAATTGGTAATCCTACTATGTGGTAGTGATGATCATATAATTGCCAAGGTCTATAAAACATTATTAAAATTGAATTTGGAAAATGAACATATAAAATATTGTATGATCCAGTGGGCAAGGAATTTAGGGTATAATGTGATGGGAGAATATGTGGATAAAAGGTTTAAAATTCACATTAAATTATAACTTAAAATTTTTACAAAATGATGTATCACTGGTATTTAACACCAGATAAGTTATCTAGAGTGTATAAAAGGTATTTCAAATAAATGTTGGAAATGTAAATGTAAAGAAGGGACTTTTTATCATTTATGGTGGACATGTGATAAGGCAAAGAAATGTTGGAGTAGGATTCATATATTAATGCAGAAAATTCTTAAAGTGAACATAAGATTAAACCAGCAACTTTCCTTCTGGGTCTAATGGAAAGAGAACTGGAAAAAAATTAGAACTCGGATTTTATATATGGTGATGGCAGCAAGACTGCACAAAAGTGGAAGGATGCCTCAATTCCTATCATGGATGAATGGTTACAAAAACTGATAAAATTAGCAGAGATGGCCAAATTGACTGCACTGATAAAAGAAAAGAACATAAGTACTTTTGTTTCTCCTTGGAAACCACTCCTGGACTTTGTGCTTGAGGTAGAAAAAAATGATATCATGATTTTGGGTTTTATCAATTAGACTGATTTGCTGATACAGAAATGGCTAGTGCATACTACTACAGAAATGTAAAAAGTTAAGATTTGATTTTAATGTCTGATTTTACTGCAACAGAGAGAGTTGGAAGTCAATGCCTTTTGTTTCTTCCCCTCCCTTTCTTCACACTTTTTTTGTTTTCCTTTTCTTTACTGTTGTCCCCTACTATTTGCTTTTGTATTTTCAGATTTTATGTTATAAATGAATAAAACTAATTTTAAAAAAAACCTATTTGTTGTACTGAAAATTCTTTGGGGATGATCCAGAGCCTCAGATGTTGGTAGTGACTACGAAAAACTGAAGCACACCATGATTGTCTATTCCATGAGAAAAGATACTTAGTCAAGCAGAAGTATTTGTTTATTTGTTTTATTAAATTCAACATCACCCATCTCACCTAAGTGACTCTGAACAGTTTACAACAACATACAATATCCTTTAATTACATCCTGTTTCAGTTGTTACAATGCATTCTACATATGGCTACTTCTGAAACAGTAGTCAAAAATTCCAGCTTGCCCAAAATGCAGCTATTTTTGTGCTACCTATAAGTTCATATAGGGAAAATAAGTTACCTCAATTGCAGTGACTTCCAATTTGTTGCCAGATAGAATCCAAGTTAAGATTGTCTTTAGTTGAGCTTGATAGCTGGTAACTTAATGAACACATTCATGTGGTTTTCTTGGCAACAGTACGAAATACCTTATTATTGTCCTTTTACTGGACATTTTTTTTAAAATCCCCTCTCTACCCTACAACCTTTCTTCATACCAACCAGGTCAGCTTAATTTTTCATGATCAACCCAGAAAACTCTCTCTATACTGTATGTCTCTATGTAAATCATCAGAAGTGAACCTCAACCAAAAGGCAAATTTACATTACTTGCATTAAATAGTGTTTGTGGTGATGACATTTAAAGCACTGAAACATCTAAGGCCAGGACATTTGAAAGGGTGCTTCTTACTTATGAATTGGCTCTTGTTTGTTCAGCTTCTGAATCAACTTGTTTAAAGGTATGGAAAAGGCCTTTTGGGTACCAGCACTTAAATGTGTAATTTGTTTAGTGAAAAGCAGTTTTCATGTCTTCCTTAACAAACTTTCTGGAAGTTGGTTAAATGTTTCCTTTCAAGCATACATTCAGTCTTTTTTATATTTTTTGCCAAATATTTTTGTTCTGTTTCTGTTATTTACAATAAAACTGCTAGAAATCTGTGGAGAATAAATGGTGATATTCAGAGTTTTATTTTATATTTTTCTCAATAATCCCCAGTTCAGAATTTGCCATTTAATTTCACATTAATTTTTCCCCAAGCAATCCAAATTATTTTCTCTCATTAGTTGCTAACAAACTACACTTCTAGCAAGTATTTTCCAAAGTGGGCATCCATTTCCCAACTTTGCATGTTGTCATTTTTTAAAGATCTTTTGGCAGTTTTCCACTGTCCATTTTTAAAACATCCTAAATTATTTTATTTCAATGTTATATGGATTTTGTTTTAACGAGCCAAGATTATTTGTTATTGTTAATTATAGTTAATTATCCTGAATAAAATTATATGAATGTAAGCAGAAAGATTTAAGCCCATGATATTTATCTGATTATTTTATTAAAATATTTTGATAGAAAAAAGGCTGGTCTCTAGTAATAGATTAGCAGACGTTTAAGATTATCTATGTCTATAATCTAAATTAGTTACATAATACTGATATTTTCTTACACAATATAAATTAATGGACCTGAAGAAGGAAATGGTGGCCATTAAATCTGCATTTACATCATTGTTCTTTTTAATGTTTCAATTTGCATCATTTTACATAAATGATGTAAATTGATGCAAATAATATAAAGTAAATCAATTGCCTGGGCAGAGTTTGGAAATCAGTTGGGTCATAACATCTTAGAAATGATCAGACAAAATAAATAATGAAAAGTCTTATGATCCATTCTGATTTTTTTCTATTTTTAGCATAACAACAGACATCAGACTGACTTTTTCTGCCAGTTAATTATGCAAATAGAATTCAGCTAAGGTATTCAAATAGAGCTTTACCCTCTGCTTCCTTCTGTGTTCAAAGGAATGTAATGAATTGCCTTGTGGCCTAATTGCTCTACTAGTATGAAATTAACTTTCTCCTCCTCTGCAACATTATTGCTTCTGTTAACATGACAGCCAAACTTAAAATGTAGCCACAAATTAAATTCCCCAAAGAGTTAATCAAGGGCTTTAACTAAACTTAGCTGGCAACCTTTCACAACTACTACAACTCTGAAATTCAGATATTTTTCTCTCCCTGGATATGATAGACAGAATTATGTCTTCTTTTCATTCCAGATATCTGCACTAAGTAGATAGAATTGGGTCTTCTTCTCCTTATGAAAATCTGCACAGATTATATGAATTCTTCATTGTTTATTCTCCTCTTTTGTAATCTTGTGTCACCATGGAACATACAGTAGATTTCTTCAGCAGATTGGTGTTCCTTAACTTGATCTTTGGTAACTAGATGTTTTGCTTCTTCTCTGGTTCTGAATCCAGTTGACTTAGCTCATTTCCTCTCCCTCCATGAGAAACTCAGTGCATTGAAAAACCTTACCTGCCTTTCTTCCAGATCTCAGTCACTCCCATAAGTACAGTTTGTATGTCTTGGAGAGCATAAATACTGTAGAATAGTAGATGTTTACATTTTCCATTCCATCATAGATCTTGGTTATTTCAGGGGTGAGATCTGAATATAAATTTGGCCACTACATCCAAAATCCACTACATGGATGTCTGGAGAAACACAATTTTACTATAGAGAATATTACAAATATGAAATTCTATGTAATTCTAATATACCGTATACAAGACTGATGTAGATTATTGAACTGAATTGGCAACAGAAAGAACTGAGTGATTAAGGAATGTCATCAAGTTTAGAAACATACAAGCTGGATACATTTAAATTAAGCAGGAGTCTGCTTCTGGGGCCAAAATGCCCAAGATTTATCAGATTGCAGCATACAGTTCCACTTAGGGATCTTGACACGAAGAAATTTATGTTTACAAGCAGATTTGTGCATAATTGGCAATGAAACTAAAAAATCATATGGAATGCCAATAATCAAAAAGATACCAATTATATGGTAGGAAGATGATTGTATCATGTGAATGCTTGTCACTGTGCTCTAAATACAAACACATTCCTGCAATATTAATGCACTGTGATGTGTCAAAATAAATAGCACCATACATACATGTTCCAATAGTCAGAGGCAATCCAGGGTTATAATCTGGGATCTGACTTGTAATTTGAAATATTTCTAAGAAAATTAAACAGTTTAGCTTCTATTGTATTACTAATGTAGAATTTAAGAATTTGGGCTTAAATACATAATTTTCAAGTTTGGAAAGTTATGAAAAACCTTGAAATGTCCCAATAACATAGGCATATATTTTTAAAGATCAATACATTCCATTAATTCAACCACAACATATGGCTATTAAGGTTGAAATCTCTCACAGATTAAGAATGACCCGTGCATGCATTGTATTTCATCTGTTCTTCAAACGTTATGTGCAGGAAAGCAGAAGAAATGATGACTTCTTCCAGAAGGACCCTTGCACTAGCAGAAAAAAGCAATAGCTAAGTAGTATTAACATGCCTTAGCTGGTGCTTGGTTGTAGATATTGCATGCCCTTTGGGGAACAATTTTTAAGAATCTTTTTTTTTAACCTCACATGCCAGAAAAGATTCTTAAAGATACAGTGTGTTTCCCAAAGGCATGCAGTAGCCACAACCAAGTACCAGGTGATATTTAAAATGTGTGCCACCTTGACATTTCTCCTTGTTCTATCTTTCTGTTTCTTTATTAAAAACTTCTTTGTCAAGAGTATGTTTAAAAAACAACAGAGTTCCATTCACTGCTTTTCACTTTTTAAAATCCGATTAATTCTTAATAACGTATCCAAGTGATTTCCATGCATATGCTGTATTTGTTAAGCAGATATTCTTTATTTGGGGTACCAGAAAACTGGCGAGTGTGATGAATACAGAATTTTCAAACATTAATGAAGAGCTATTCAAAAAAATAATTCTCAAATGAGTATTTTTATGCAAGAGTTCAACAGAAGGCCCTTACAATGCAACCTTCTTAAATAAATCACACAAAACCCGCATTCATAAAGAAGGATTACTCTCTGCAAAATGGATACTGGGAGCTACAGTTAGAGATGCATAATTCCAGACCAGAAGAAAGAGGATCTGACAACTAAAGAGAAGGTTAAGAATTGAGCTGCAGAATGGAAACTCAAGGAATTTGCAAGTAAACCCTAAAGGTTTTTTAATAATAATAATAATAATAAAAAAAGGTTAGAGCTGCCTTGAGCGTTCTTGTGGCAAGTAGTCTGTAAAAAATTTACTTTGGCAATATTGCATGCATAATATAACTACGAGTCTGAATAGATTGAGCAATTTCTCTGAGGCAGCACCCATATTTATCCAGCCAGCATCTTTCCATCACTGCATTGTTGAGGGTGGGATTCTCCATACTTTAAGATATTCACAATAACCTCACCAGTCTGCATCATACAATGACCTTAAAACGTTCTCATGATTGGCCTTATAGAGTACATAGTTCTATAAACTTTCACAGTATTTTCCTATTAGCTCAGCTCTTTATTTTCCCCTTTATATATATATATATAGTTCACAAATCTGTGAATTGCATATTTGATAGACTCCTGCTATTTAAACATGGATCTTACACTTCCCAAATAGTGCTAGGTTCCCACTCTGTTGTCTAGAATGCTTATCATTAATACATCATCCCCTGCACGCTCCCTCTCAGCCATACCTTTGAAGAATGTGTCAGCCCTTTAGAAAGATCCTTTTTTGTGTTTCAGTCTTTATAACGTAATTGCACCCTTCAACCTGATTGATCTATTTGCAGGAGGCGACAGAAGAATCCTTTAAGCTGTACTCTTATCGTAGCACATTTTAAAGCAACAACCTCAGGTAGAACATAGCGACAACATGAAAAAGCCAAAGAAAGCATCATTTATGTTTTTATCAGAACCTTTGCTGATACCTAGAAAATAGATTCCTTTTAAAAGAAGATTCTGGCTTGTTTATGTAGTTGGTGTGTATCTGTTTGTGCTTCTATGTGCGTATCAACTACATCTTGTGTAGCAACTCATTTTCTAGTCATAGATGACCAAAAATTACAGACATATATGCATAGTTATGTATTTATTTATATCCCACCTTTATTATTTTCATCAGCAACTCAGGGTGGGAACATCCCTAATACTCCTTCCCCCTTTTATTTTCCACCGAGCAACAACCCTGTGAGGAGGGCTGGGCTGAGAGAGACTAACTGGCTCAAAGTCACCCTGCTGGCTTTCATGTCTAAGGTGAAACTAGAACTCATGGTCTCCTGGTTTCTGGCCATATTCCTGTGCTAACCGACTGCAGTGAAAGGGAAAGACTCTTCCTCCAGAACCAGCATGATCACTGGAAGGAAAACATTTTATTCTATTAGTAAACAGAAGATATTTTTTATTTAAAAAGGCAACTGGCCATCCATCTCAGAAATATGAACTGGCCATCTCAGTGGTATAGATATTTTATTTCAGAATTGATATGACCTGCAAGTACCTTGAGCCAGAGACCTACTTTTTTATTATTATTATTATTATTATTATTCTACTGAAACAAGGAAAGCACCACAAATATTGAATGGCAGTTGCAACTAGTTGCTTGACTTAAGGATAGAAATAAAAACACAACTAAAGAGAAAATGTGATTAAATATTTAAGTAAAGAGGCACTATAATCAATGCCCATTCTGTAAACATCTGGAAGCTTATTGTGAACACACTCGATGCAGAACTGAATCACTGAAATAAGATGGACCGAAGAACCAAAATTCACTGCTGCATTGTATCAGATTGCATTTCTAAGGAAACCGTATATATTTTTCCTTAAAAGTTAAATTTTCACAAGTCTAGAATACTTTAGCTTATTAGGAGCTTTTGGAGAAGCTAGTGCCTCCTGGTTTGTTATTTGTTCAGTATTTTTTTAGGAATAATTAATATCACTGAAAATGTA
Source organism: Protobothrops mucrosquamatus (assembly GCF_001527695.2). NCBI lineage: Eukaryota > Metazoa > Chordata > Lepidosauria > Squamata > Viperidae > Protobothrops > Protobothrops mucrosquamatus. The sequence goes on from NW_015386355.1 coordinate 265,543, forward strand.
AGTAAATATTCATATGTTAAACATGAAAAATTGATTCATTAATGCCATCTAATATGCATCCTAATGCTGTCAGTCTAAGTTAGAGTTGTCATTATAGAGCTAGGATGGTAGACAAAATGCTTGTCCAGCTGGTTCTACTTTTCAATCTCTAGCTGCTCAATTTATGTTAGGATTTCTTGTAAGAATCTCTATCAAATACTTTTAAGAATTATATCCAATCAATCTGCTCTCCCCACTTAAAACTATGAACAAAAACATGTATTTAATTACTGCATGGAGAAAGGATCAATCAACATACATAACCATTCAACCATCTTTAGGGTAGGATTAAGTTAGTATTAGTAAGCTTCTCTCATTTTAGAAGAACTTAGCTGCTAACTGAGCTATAAACACAGATAATTGCACTAAGGATGGAATTCATCTGTAGTTTGCTACCTTTCTGCCTAGGGCAGTTTAAATAAATACTTACACATTAAATGGTAACTTTATATTGTGACCTAAAAGCAGAGGTTGGATTAGATGATCTTTATAGTTAATTCCAACTCCACAGCTATATGATTCTAAGAGATTCAATTGTGAATGAATTCAGTCCACATATGTGTTTGCCATAAACTGTAATCATTTATAAGTTTGAATGCTAATTAACTATTAAATGAAAAAAGGCAGACATTATTCAATTAATTTGCTCTCCCCCAAGGACAGCTACCAGAGACTTGGCAAACAAGAGTATTTAGAATTGTTGTGCAATCACCTGGAAGCCCAAAGACAAATGTTACTAACAGTATTCATCTTTTATTTCTGAGAATCTTCTTGCAGATAAAGATTCATCTTTTATTTCTGAGAATCTTCTTGCAGATAAAGATAAAATATATTCAGTTAAATGCTGAAGTGTGTAATTCAAGATTCTAAGTTAAGGCTGAAATGAACTTTTACTGACTGAAAACATAAAAGGGACACAATTGTTGCCTGTTGATATGTGAAATGGATAGGAACTATTCCTATAATTGTGGTTTTGCTAGGTAGCATGTTGCCTATCTGGTCACTTTGCAATTAGACTTAGCCAAGTCTGAAAGGCACCTCCCCCCCCCACACTGATAAAAGGAAATGATAAAAGAAGCCAGTTGTTATTGTTAAAAATGGCTTTCACTCTTTCTCTTTGCTAAGTAGCATAGGATAGCGAAATCTTCCCTGCAAAGAACCTGATAGACAAAAAAAAGAGAGAGAAAGAGAGAGATAACCATCATAAGAGTCACAATGTAGCAGTTTTGTGTTGTCTTTTTATTGACCGTGCAATTGGATTTGTATGCCCGTGTGCGTTTAAACGTCTCCACTCGAAATCCGCTTGACACTAAATCAGTGGTTCTCAACCTGTGGGTTGGGACCCCATTTGGGGTCGATCGACCATTTCACGGGGGTCACCAAGCAAGGCTGTCCGCCATTTTTTTTGTCCGCCATTTTTTTCCCCTTTTCCGGCGGGTGCCTTACCTCCCTTGGGCTGGGCCAGCTGGTGGTCGGCCTGCTCCGTCTCTGCCGCTTGCCAGCTACGCCTCGGCCGGCGCAGGGGGCGGAACCACGCATGCGCAGCGCTCCCAGGCAGGGAAAGTCCTCGACTTACAACCGGTTGGGTAGTCCTCGACGTACGACCGGTTTAGTCCTCGACTTACGACCGGTTTAGTCCTCGACTTACAACCGGTTGGGGTCGCGGCATTAAAAAGGTTGAGAACCACTGCACTAAATGAATGACCATACTGAAGGGGGGGGATGCTGGAACCAGCCAACAAACTCAAAGTCGGAATTCAAGAATGTCCTACCGCCTCTGTTGTTAGCTGCTCTGAATCCAGTTCAAGCTTTAAGCTTTATGAATGAACTTCAGGTGGAAATAGGAAATATCTCTGAATATACGAAAAATGCTAGCGGGGGCAGGGGCGGGGGACAAAAAAACCAGAACGAACGATTGAATCTTCCTTCCCGGCTGACGCTCACCCGGGTTAAGAGGAGGTTGCCCTCTCCCGGCCTCGCTCTTTTTCCCCCGCTCGCTGCTCACCTGCAAATAGGGCTTGCCCCGGTCGAGGCCGCCCACCACCATATCCGCCGAAGCCATCGCTCCCGTGGAGGAGAAGCCGAAGCCCACGTAGCCCTGAGTGCGCACCTCCAGGCGGAAGGCGATGGCGTCGCCCTGGTGAGCCCACAAGAGCCGGTAACGGGACGAGCCGTCCAACATGGCGCTGTGAGGGTAGTGGCGCCCACCGGGCACAGGCGGCAAAGCCCAGAAGAAGAGCAGCAGCAGCAGCAGCGGCGGCGGCGGCAGCCGCCAGCAGCGCATCCTCCCGCCCGCGCGCACTCCAGGACGCAGAGTCGGACTTGGCGCCAGCGCGCCCTTTACTGCGCTTCGGCTTGAAGCTGCCGCTCTTGCCGTCGCCGCCTCTTCACGCCTCTCCAGTCGCTGAGCCTCCTCATTGGCGGGCTCTCGCCTGGCCTGGAGGGCTGAGCGGGTGGGCGCAACTGGAGGTGGAAACCTAGACGTGAAGCCGACCGGGTGGCAAGCGGGAAGCGAAGGAAGAAGAGGGGAGCCCGCGGAGCCACCGACTGAGAGGGAAAAGCGGGCAGAAGCTGAAGATGGGATGGCTATCCCACCAATGGAAAGGCTGGCTGTCTCTCCTCGGTTCTGGAGAGAGTCAGCAGCTCGTTCAGCAAAAGAACGTGTTTCCCCTTCTCCCCGTCCTCAGGCTGGGAACTCTTTCCCAGTTGCTGAGGAAGGGCTGAGGGCTTTATTTTGCTTCTTTAAGGCACAGGACAATATGGCATCCTTATCATTTCCCTCCTGCACCTCGCGGGACATAAGCCTGATACCCAAGTAAGGCGGCCAAGTTGTTTTGGCACGCGAGGCAGGAAAATCCTACAAGCTCTTCTCCTGTTGCCTGGCAAGGAAATAATAATTAAAAAAAAATTTTTAAACAAAATGTGTCGCCCATTCAAGGGACGGGGCGGGGGGGGCTACCTGCCACTTCGCTTTGCAGAACAATCCTGTAAAAGAGGGGAAACTAAGCAGAGGGAAAAACAGGAAAGATAGGCTTGAATTTTCTCTCCAGAGTGAGGTGAAAGATTCAGGAGACTCACTGCCTCATGAAGACAACATCATACTGAATTTTCCTAATCCAAGGCTACAAGGAGGGTGTGATGGCAAGTGGGAATGACTGTCGGAGACAGGGGGAAGAGCCAAAGCCAATGGGATAAGGGGCACAGAAGGAATGTGGGCATGGCAAAAGTTTCTGAAGAGCCCCTCCTTGGTTTCTTGGGCTGCAAGGGTGACAAGGGGAAAAAAATACATTTTCAGACTTGCAAGAGTCTCTTAATAAAGTAGAATTTAGTTCGTCTGGGTTTATTTCCTATCTGGACTATCTTACAAGGTTGACAGAGAGGTTCAAAGGCTCAGCAGAAGCAGAGCAAGGGCCTGTGATGGGAGAAGACACCGAGGACGTTATGGTGAAACTGCTCTAAGTTTGGTGCTGCAAGGAGAAACTTCCTTCAGATGTTGGGTGCCGAGAATTGACATGCCCGATTCCTTCTGTGGAAGTCCAACAAGCTGATAAGGAGGTTAGGGCATAATCAGTGTGATTCGGAAGAGGGACTTTTATAAATGAATGAATGAATGAATGAATGAATGAATGGATAAACAAACCCCTTTACTACCTAAAAACGAATCAAATTATGACCACTACCCACTTTTACTGGCTGGGCTACCATCCAGACTGTTTATCACTGTTCTAGCATTGAATCAGCCATGAGGTAAGCTGCAGTCTGGACAAGTCACGGCATATCATGCAATTACACAGGGTGGAAACATTTCTTATTTTGACATTTTATGCTATTGTATCTTGAGAGCTAAAAGGCAGGTCATAACAGAGTGAAAGCTGCATCCCAAAAGATTTAAGTGAAAATATGTGAAAAATACTCATTATGCGTACTCATTTTAACTCCTAATTAGGTACTCATTTCTAGCTTTATTTACCAAGTAAAATGGATACCAAAGTGGTTTATTCCTCACCACTTTTTTTCCTATGCAATGTGTATAAAATATATGAGAAACTTAATGCAAACATATTTTAAAAGAATTTTCAATGTAACAGCACTCTGAATAATGTTAAAGTTTAAGAGTGATAGTCCAGACACTATATTTGAGTACTCCTGGAAAATTCAATGGACGAACTCAAGCAAAGCAATGTTTATTGCAGAAGATTATGTGATACTGCTATAAACTCTAGGCACCAGAAAGGGCTGCTACATATAAACAATTTTTACTTCTTAGACATAGAAGAGTTATCTTAAACTTGATTTTTCCAGTCATTCAAACAAATGTTGAAATCATAACTGATAGCATCTTGGAAAATTTCTGAAGCAAATGCTGAACCCAAGGGCTAGCAAGCTGTTGAAATTCACAAAAGCACCAATTGAGTAATAGAGGTGTAGATTTGATTAGACCAGATGGACAAAGAAAAAAACAGAAGGTAAACCGCAACCGTTGCTTTTTCCAATGCATGTTGCTCCACCAGACTGGAAGTAGGATTGGGGTCTTCTTTTCTAGAGACCATTAGGATCAACTGCCCTGTTAGAAGAAGGAATAAAACAATATCTCTGTCACCTCATTAAGTAAAGCTTGTTTTAACAGCACATTATTGAGTTACTGTTCTTATGATAATGTTCTGTAAGTCTTGCAGCTGAACCTATTTAAGAAGTTGCTTTATGATGACTTAGCCCAGTGATGGCAAACCTTTTAGAGACTGAGTGCCCAAACTGCAACCCAAAACCCACTTATGTATCGCCGGGTGCCGGGTGGGCGTGGCCTGCTGGATGTGGCTACGGTGGTCATGGCAGATGGGTGGGCATGGCCAGGGTGGGCGTGGCCAGCTCAATGTTGCTCCTGGGGAGGGACGCCTGTGGGGGCCAGGCAGGGTTGGGGGAGATCCAGGGGGTCTCTGGCGGGTGGGGCGGTGGGCAGGAGGCTCGTCCTGCAGGGTCAGGCGAGGCAAGACGAGGTAGGGCGGGGGTGCCATTGTCGCAGGGCAAGGCGAGGCAGGGGCTGGGCGGCTGCTGCCTGACACCATCAGCCCCCGCACACAGAGGCCAGTGAGCGCATGGGTGCTGGGATGCATCCGGCCACGTGGGACCTCAGCGAGTTAGCAGGTGGCTGGTTGAAGAGGATGGTTGCCATCTCCAGGGCATGACGCGCGTGCCCACAGAGAGGGCTCTGAGTGCCGCCTCTGGCACGTGTGCCATAGGTTCGCCACTACTGACTTAGCCCATCCCACCTAGTGGCAGCTGGACAGTTTTAGTTTAGAGATGTGAGTGACAGCATCACATCTGGGCACCAGAATATTAAAATGACAATACCAAGATTCTGCAATCCCTATGCTTTGAGTGAGGAATGTTAAACTTAGTACTTAGGTCTTATTTCTACTGTTTACTAGTATTCTGGCTCAAACAAGCAGGAACATTTAAAGACAGATTTTGCTTTCAGAGGGGAAAGAGGAGAGAGTTTTGTGATTCTACTTTTGTGTAAACTCAAACACCTTCTTCTAATTCATTCTCATCTTTCTTCTAACATAACTTTTATTTATTAATCTGCTAGAATTAATTGTCCTGGTACTATCCCCTATTCTCTATATGTTCATATTGGTCCTAGTTCATATGAAATGTTTTATTAAGTGACATGCCCAGTTTTCTTCCTCTATAATGTATTTTTCAGTTCAAGTTAAATTACCTGGTCTTTTTCACAGCAACCAATTTGTGTGACCGCTCATGCAACCATATGATATTAAAGCGGTGGGTGAACTCTTATACTTCTTTTCTTGCTGTCTCCAAAGTCTATTGCAGTTAAGCTTATCATACACTTCCAAACTGAACAGGTTCAATTTCAAGGAACATTTAATGATTTAGAGGTGGGGTGAGGGGGTGGGGAGAAAAATTACTAAGACACCAAGAATAAAGGCATTTTTGGCAGAGGAATTGTAGACTAATCAAATGAGTATGGAAGAAAAAATATACACCTCATTTGGAGTAATGGATTGTTGATATAGTTCAATTCAACATTTGAATTATTATTTTTCTACAAAAGGAAAGGAGGTTGTCTTGCAATATAATCATTTTTTTTTAAAAAAAAATCCTGTTTATTTATATATTACAATTATAGTGTCCTGACTCTTGGCAGTTTACAATAGAGTTTAAAAACAAAGTAATCAAAACAACTCAGAGAAATCAAACTCTCAATGTTTGTTCAGACAAAATTATCTTAACTACCTAGTGGAAGACTGATAGAAAAATACCAGGTCCATATCCAATGCATCAAGACCACAACCAAGAAGGATTGTTTTGAGATTTGATTCCAACTGAATTATCCTAGGATGGGATCTCTGCATGTACCCATTGGCTAGGCATACTGTATCTGGACAAGATGATTCCTAAGGAATATAGAGCTAAGGAATATAGGTCAAAACCAGTACTTTGAAATGTTAATAAAATTTTCTGGCCCTTCCTCCTGTTACCATCATCATCAACATCATCATCAACTTTGAAGTTACATTATATTGTAAATACCAATAAATACATATGGACTCTTTTTTTCTGCTAATTAATTGGAGCAGACAATATTCCTTTCATAAAACCTGCCTAAGCAATGTTTTCATGAAACTAAACAATGGAATTTTAGAGTTACCAACTCTTGTTTTATTTACCCTAACCCAACTGGATGGCTTCCAAATAAGGCCAAGTCAGTTTCAAAGTTAGGACCCAAAGACAAGTATGTATGAAGTACCATATAATTTTTTTAATTTTTTTTTTAAAAAAAACCTTTTAAATTCATTTCTGCTTTTGTTTCAGCTGGTAGAAGCATTTGATCAGGGCCCAGAAGCTAAGCAAGACCTTAGTACTTAAATGACAAGAGTTCTTTTCCAGGCAGTTTGAAGTCTCCACGCTAGCCTGGGAATTTTAAAATGTTCTAGAAAAGGACAATGGGAAACTGCTTCTAAACTGAAAGAAATTGAGAAGGAGATGCCCAGGAAATCATCAGAAATCAAGCTGACATGAAAGAAATTGTACCCAGAGAGCTCCAAGCAAACTTTGTTTATTGCCCTAAATGTCTATGGAGATTCTCAGTCATCCAGGTCATGGTTGCCCCAAAGGTACTTTTTCAGGAGGCAACTAGACTTTCTTGTTTTTCTTTGAAGACATTTCGCTTCTCATATAAGAAGCTTCTTCAGCTCTGACTGGATGGTGGGGAATGGAAGGATTTATATTCCTTGCAGACAGCTGGTCATTTGCATTCCTTTTGCCCTAGTTAACATGTTTGCAATTGGATATCTGATAGTAGGAAATATTATTTCTGATGTAAGAATTTTGCATGTCAAGAGTAATGTCTCATTTTGTTTATTACAGACAGGGAGGAAGAATCATTTAGTCCTGTTCTTTCCTAAGTTCCCTTATAAAAGATCATTATGACAGGTATTTTTGATTTCCCAGCAGCATGCAGAAATAATAAACTTAATCTTCAGCGAGTCCTGAATTGTAGGTCATAGCTGCGTAACCATGCAATCATACACAAGAGGAAGGTTTTAATAGAAACATCTTTTATTAAACCAAAGCAGCCAAATCTCTGGGTATAAAAATGGATTTTCTGGGGGGAAAAAAGGAACAAAATAAAGCAGAAGAGACTTCCAAATAAAATAATATAGTCAATTCCTAAGCTCTGCTCCGTAGACATTTTCACCTGAAATATTTTCTGTTCCAGGCCCTCACAACTTCATCTCAAACACCTTCATCCACAGCTCATAGTTCAATGGAGCAGATGTTCTGAACATATTTCTGAAACTTGAGTGTCCCCCGAGCATTTCAAAGAGCATTGCCTTCAAGCCAGCAGGCTTTTTCCACGCACTTGTTTCCTAGATCTAAAATGTGTATTTCCATCAGAGGCCTATGTGCTAATTTGTTTAGAAGCTAGCAAGCCTTGCAGAACTGTATCCACTGAAGAGGGAAAAGATCTTTGAATAAAAGTGGAGGGGGCAAACTTCAAAATAATGAAGGAAAACTGTTTAAAATATTGACTGGATTAAAGTGCTGCTAGAAGTATGAGCAATGCAGAATTCTGGGGAATATGTTTGACCCATTAAAGAGGATATATTGAAAAGCTACTTAAATCTAGATAATTGAAAGATATTCTGAGTCAATTTATCCACAGTAACCATAGTTTCTAGAATACACTATATATACTTACATACATACATACATACATACATACATACTGTACATACATACATACATATAAGGCATAAGGAAATTGTGCACACACAAAGAGAGACATATATGTCTCCATATATGTATGTCTCTTTTTGTGTGTGCATACATATATGGAGAAATCTAGATTAATTATCTGAAATATATATATTTCAGGAGATATATATCTATATCTATACGTATACGTATACATATATTCAGATAATTAATCTATATTCTCTCTCTCTCTCTCTCTCTCTCTCTCTCTCTCTCTCTCTCTCTCTCTCTCTCTCTCTCTCTCTCTCTCTCTCAGGATATATATATTTCAGACAACTAATCTAGATTTCTCCATATATGTATGACTCTCTTTGTGTGTGCACAATTTCCTTATGCCTCAAATCTGTTTACATAGACTATCAAAGGCAAGTAAGTTGGAATTAGTCTGCCACTAAGACCTTTCCCCCCAATCTTTTATTTGCCTAAAATTGCCTGAAAATAATGTCATTGCTATCCCAAATGGAAAGAAAGAAGACTGAGGTTGAACACCACTGCCTTTCTGAATAATCGATTCAACTTTTCAAACATTTCTTTTTGTTAAAATTGTTTTCCTGATATTCAAATTTCCATTTTTCTCTATCCTGCACTATGATAGAACAGTTTTTCAGGTACCGGAAGATAATAGCTGTCATACTGTCCCAACTCAGTACCATCTTCTCAAGCTTAAACATCACCAGTTCCTTTATTCCTAGTGAATTATGAAACCTTGATCAGATTGCCACAATGTTCTTTGGACTAATCATAATATAGGAAATAATGATGTCTTTTGTGGTTGATTTTTTTAAAAAAAATTGGTATTATTTATTTTACTATTTTACAATAAATAATACATGACATGAAAACATATATAAAAACAAGAAAAAACTATATCTAAAGAAAAGAACTTCCTTCCTGCCTGCCTTTGTTCTTGTTGGAAGAAAAGTCTTCATCATGATTCAGTCCAAGCCGGGGAATAAACAACATGGCGACTGCTTTAGAAAGAAGGTTGCCATTTATTGAAGAGGAGAGCCAGACAGAAAGATGGCTCTGGCAGAAAAAAAGAGAGTGAGCACATGTAGGGAGTGGGTTTTTATACCTTCGGGAGCCTTTTGTTTGGAGTTGTTTCTGTGGCATGAACTTTTTTTTTAATAAGTATTTTATTAAGTTTTATAAAGGTAATAAAGGAATGGGGTCAAAAAGGATAAGACAAAGGGAAACATACAAAAAGGTTAGACCAGGGGAAAGGGGTAACACAAAAGTGGGATTAATCCCACAAAATAACATTGCTTCAGCAAGTCTACCAGTCCGGGTTTACATATTAAATCTTAATAATTACTCTATTATTAAATAACTTTCAATATAATCATCTGTGGCATGAACTTTGATCTGAATCTGAGTGTGCCCTTTGGTATCTCTGTGTTAATCCTATTATGTCCTGTCTTAGAGTTTGGGTGGGGTATGTAGATTTTAGGAGTCTTTGTCTTCCTAAGCTTCTAGCTTCAATCTTCCTGATGGTTTACATCTGCATTTCTATAGAGCTGGTTTCTGTTTGGGGAAGGGAGACTTGGGGCTATTAAGAAAAACTGGGCATGCTTTTCTGCCTCTTTAAGATCCTTTGAGGAAATATATTTTCCTGCCCTTTTAATATTTCCTTCTCTGGGGGACTGACTTCCCGCATTCTGTTATTTTTCTAGGTTTTTCTTGTAATTTTTATGCACCCTTTGTGCAGGCATGGCAGTGGAAAAATAAGAATCCTCTCTTCATATCCTACCTCATCCTAAGAATCATGTTCAAAGACTGCCTCATTTCCATTAACAGGGTTGTTACATGTCTTCCAAGGACACTGCTGAGAAGGAGAGATCTCTTTGCCACGGGAAACAAGTATTCTAAAGCAAGATTGCTGCAAAATAGGAATATTGCTTGGAGCGTGGCAAATGAGTTTGACAGGTATAGGACTATGCATGAGTGTGTGCATGCATGTACATATCCACCCCTCAAAGGCACAGGCAATGTTCATCCTACCCTGTTTTGTTACCTGTTCAACTGATAATATTTATGGGGGCGGGGGCGAGAGTTTTAGAGCTGCAGTTGCTTCTTCCCCCTTGAATATATGTCTGAAAGAGCCTGTATATATGGAATCTGTAATCTTACCCATACTGTGGTGGGTAATGTTTGAATAAGTTGAGTTGCGGAATGTATGGATATCTCTTATAACCTCAGTGTGTGTATGTGTGGGATCTTGCGTATCTGCACTCTACTTGAAACTCAAGTACACTTGAAACCGCAAATACACTAAAAATTGAACATAAATCACCCTTGGATATATCATGGATTGAGATACCTTTCTTTGAATTAATTATATAAATATGAGAATGGCTGAGTTTTGGCCAATTAACATGGCCATATTTTGTTCGGAATACAACCTGAAACAACATGTATAGACTTCAGCTGATTGTTGGTTTTTTTTTTTTTATAGGCTCAGTTTATAATTCAATCTGTAATTTTGCCATTTAGTAAGAATGCTAATTATTTGTGTTAAGATGCACAGATAAATAATCATATAGTTTTGTTAGGAATGGCAAAAGCTAGACAATATGCTAGGCATTACAGATATGAAATCATCTAGTGTGTGTGTGTGTGTGTGTGTGTGTGTGTGTGTGAGAGAGAGAGAGAGAGAGAGAGAGAGAGAGAAAGAAAGAAAGAAAGAAAGAAAGAGAAAGAAAGAAAGAAAGAAAAGAAAAGAAAAGAAAGCCAACCATTGGAAACTTTTCTGGGTAAGTGGGAAAAGGGACATCTTGATTTCATTCTTTTATTTCAACATGTTTAAAGACAAAAGCCTTGCCAAGACAGCATATACATGTTTCCCATATTTTGGCTAAACATTTCTTAAAGTTTTTGCTCCCTAACAATTAGTTGAGGAATTTTAAGTGGAAAAATTGCAGGCAACAAAGGGTTAAGTAATTATAGCCCTCACTATTTTTTTTTTCCTGTTCCAGATGCTTCTCGGGTTGCTGCAAGTTTGAGCAAAGAAATAGCCAGCCTTAGTCTCCCATCCCTGAAGATACATTATCTGCTCTAAAATATTTTTTTTGGCTTGAGATGAATGATGAGTTAGGATAATCTTCCTCAGCCTGGCACCTTTTTAGGTGCTGAAGTCTAGCTGTCATAATCCTCATTTAATAGAGATGACGGGAGATGTTGGCAATGTTGAGGAAACCAGGATTGGGGGGGCAGGAAAGAAAGTTTGGGCAGTTCTCACTGCAGTGAACTGTAAGCACCTTTCATAGCTTTGAAAGACCTGCTTTAGATACAATCCATGATTACTGCTTTTTCCCTGCTCAGTTCTTCTTTTAATGGACAGCGCTAGAATCAGAAAAAGGAAGCCTTTAAAAAAAAATCTTAATATTGACAGTAAAATTTAAATTAAAAAGATTTTTTTAAAATCAGTTATAAAAATCTGCCCAATTCATAGCTGTAACAATTCTGTTGTAGAAAACCTGAATTTAAAAAAACCCCCATCATTTTGACATATAAAGATATGCAAAGGGTTTTTAATGAGATTCAAAGTGCTGAAATTAAGGAAAGTATTAGGTACCCAATTAAAGCTACCCACAGTACCATACGTGACATATTCACTTTGGGAAGTATTATAGTATTATATATACTTGATTCTGACCTCTCCACTTATGTAGTATACACAGTCACACCCTCTGTTCTGGTCTTTAATTCATATCTCTCTTCTGTAAATGGTAGAGGGAAAAACTGTGTAGAGCTAAGGCTGAAATTGTATATTTAGCTGAAAATAAGCTCCACTCAAATTGGTTCTGAATAAACAGAGTCAGCACTGTATTGTAACCAAAACTGAAAGTGATGGGAAAGGTACTTGTCAATATTTTGAGCAAAACAGGTGATGGAGATGCCACATTTTTTCCCCTAATCATAGCCTTCCTATATTTACCATAATGACCGATCTGAACAAAAAGAAAACATGTAACTTTAAAAGATGAACACAGGTTTGTTTTCTACACGATCAGAAAACTTTGTTGATGAGGAATATCAGCTGTGTTGAAGGTTGTAACTGAAAAGTTAATGGTGAAAAGTGAGAAATGAACACACTTATGATTAATGAATCCTGAGTCACACAAGATACTCCGGGCAGACTCAGAACTGACAAGATATTTCATGGAGCATGAAACCTGGTTCCCTGTGAAATCTATTCTGAATTAACATATTATATCATCATATCATGTATACATGACAGGAAGATTTGTAATTTATTTATTGAATAAAACCTCTGAGAGGGTCTTCAAAATCTGCCACATGAAGAGCAAGGTCCAAAAGCTGACCAAAGTCAAATGGCTGCCCTGAGGACTTCCTAGTCCAAAAATGGATGGAATTGGTGCAAAGATGAACTTCTGCAAAGACCTTCTTGGCCATAACTACCGTTTGCTCCTCAAGCATGGGCTGAATCTGGATATGAGGGCAGCATCTCTCAAATTTCAGTTCTGGAAGATCCTACAGCCAGTCAGTCTGGGATTCAGTCTGATTCTGTTTCTTCCTTTTCAGAAGGAAGCCTCCAAACATCCAGCCTCAAACATCCAGCAAGACTTAGCCTCCAAACATCCATAGCCTCCAAACATCCAGCAAGACTTTGATATGGGACTGTGAGATCTGCTTCCAAAGCTTCAGAAAGTATATTCAGGTATATTTTCTTACCTAGCCAAATTCAAAAGTTAATATTTGGGGGGAATTTGAATGGATGGGAGGAAGGAAGGAAATATAGGCAATAGGTCAGTGAAAATAAACATACAGTGTCTTCAGCCATCATGCAGCAGATCAAGATCAGGAGAACAACCCTAGAAAAAGCAGAACATTACTCCAACCATAACTGCCAAGAGGGGAGGGGTAAGTGATATATAATCTGTCATTGTATATCTGGAAAATATTTACACTGTTCTTCCAATTGCCCATTGCTTTGGAGTAGCAGAAGCAAGAGGAAAAATAACTTTAGTCTCATTCATCTACCAAAAGAATCTGGATCACCAATTGCTACTTGAGTAAGAACACTTGATAAGGAAAGATCAACCTAGTCCAAAAGCCAATTTTTAAAGCATCTGGTTTTGGGGTTCAGGAATTCAGTTCCCCCCCTTTTTCCTTTCCTATATCTGCTAAATACCAAGACCCAGGTGTCTCCTAAAGCAACTGCATTGTATATCGTGATCTCAGATGTAATTTTTCTGGTAGAGGGCTTGACCTCCATATAATAACATCTGGCTTCTCACATCATAGGAATCCCCCAAGGAATAAAACTGACCATGTGAAACCTACCTCCTAATGATCAATTTTCTAATATGCTTACTCTTTTTAATTTCCAAATCTGATTGGAAGCTTAGTGTCTTTCTCTTTCAACTCCGTTTGAATTGCAATGAGCCACTAAGCAGAAAAAACAAGTTGAGAGAAAGATTAGAACAATCAAAATAGGGGAAAAGAGTACTGTAAGATTGTTAGCCTGATCAATTGGAAGGGCACTTGTGTCCAGAGCAATTCTGTTTATTGTTAGCCAATTCTACTAATCTACTATATTCCATAGGAACAAGGAATTTTGCTTACAGAAAATATAACTCACCATGTTAAGAACACAGTAAGTTACCCAGAGTTAGCTGGGAGTCTTGAAATTGCTTGAGAGAAGGAGAGATCATTACATAATATGTGAGGTAAATGAGGCACATTAAAACAATGTTATAATTTAGCCAACCCAGCATTACCAATATTATTTTAGATATTATGATATACACTGGTTGAAAGGCAGCACAAAGAACAGTGGAACTTGCAGATGATTAAAAGTGAAACACAAACTGAGGAAATATAAAGTTCCTCCTTAATTGAAGTTGCTGTAAGCTTCTGACAGACTATAACCTTAAAATATTACTATTTTAAACCAAATCAAATAACTACGTTCACAAGGCCTTGAAAAATTTGCTTTGGGGTCAAAAAAGTAATTTGGCTGACATAAGTGGACAGCTGTAATAATATGTGGGAAAGGCCTTGGGAGACAGGGGAAAAAGCAGCAGGCAGACCAGATTAAAGGCAATTTAGCCCACAGAAGGAATTACAAATTGCAAGGGATCCTCCCTATTTCTTGGGCTGTAAAGGCAATAGGAGAAGAAATGTACTTTCAGATTTCCAAAATTCTGTTAATGTAATCCTACAATAAAGCAGAATTAGTTTATCAGTATGAGCACATATACTTGCTTCTTTATGCAATGTTTTTAAAAACATGCTGCAAGATTAAAGAAATAAATCTATCAAAAGCATTGGCTTGATTAGAAAGCATAATAATAGAAATTGTTACCATGAAAGCTTAAAATTTTGGTGGTAGACATTAAAACCGTAAAAGAAGAAAAACCAATAAAATCCTGAAAAATCTCTTGAGAATCAGAAAGCAAAAAAGGGAAATGAGGCAGATGTCCACCTGTATTACTTCCAAATGTTTTCAGCTTCAGGCAGAGACATATATAGAGATAAATTGTTTCCCCAATCAAATAAAGCAGATCTTTCTTTCTCATGATGTAGAACAGGGGTGTCAAACTCAATTTCATTGAGGGCCACATCAGCATTGTGGTTGCCCTCGGGGGGCCAGGTGGGTGTGGCCAGGGTGGGTGCGGCCTACTGGGTGGATTTGGATGGAGTGGGTGTGGCCTACTGGGTGGGCATGGCCAGCTCTACATCGTTTGCATCAAGGGTGCCTGTGGGGGCCTGGGTAGGAGTGGGACAGATCTGAGGGTCTCTGGCAGAAGGGGGTGGGACCGGGGCAAGCGCCAAGGCATGGTCCATTTCTTCATTCCTCACAAAGGGTGACACCTCCCCGGCATGCACCCAGGGAGCGGGGCCGACGCGGCAGGGGCTAGTTTCTCGCTGTTTCTAGATGGCCTTGTGGAGCTAAGACTGAATGCGTATCAGTATAGATGGCCACCACAAAATTGTACATTGGCTCCCGGCTGGCCTGGGCCAGGACCAAGGCAGCGGGGGCCGTTCCATCACTGTTTCCAGGATGGCTTCGTGGGCCACATGAAACCACTTCGCAGGCTGCATCTGACCCCCGGGCCTTGTGTTTGACATGTCTGATGTAGAAGGAATTGGAAACGAGGGACTAGACTGGCTTTTCTTTGAATTTGTGTAATGAAGGGCAGCTTCTGCTCCATGGATTCACTGAGGCCCAACTTTGCAAAACCACAGACCCTCCATATGCAAGTAAAGGTAGCATCCACAATACAGTCAGTGTGGGAACAGATGAATGATTACAGGCTGGAGCGGCAACGCTGAAACCAGACCTTATACAAGTTGAGTTCCAATTTTGAATTCTGGAAAAATTTTAAAGATCAGAGAAAGGAAACTGATTTTGCCATCCACTATATCTGCAACTATACATTTAATTTTATCTGTGGTTAACCCATTTATGGTAACCTGCAAATGCAGATGCCTTCAAATATTGGGAAAGAATATACTCTTTCTGATTCAGAATTTGTTTCTGAACTTTGGAATTCTCCCCTGTAAGTACAGCAGTCAATGTTGAATGAGATGAATGTGACATTTTAAAGTCTGGTTACATGAAAATATATTTGCATTTACTTGACCCAAAGTTCTCATAAGCTTATACATACATACACCAAGGAAGTACGAATGCAATGATGTGAAATCTCAACCAGTTTTGGGGTTTTTTTAAGCAGCCTTATGACCAACATTGGGAGCTCTGCTTTCATAAATGCAGTTGGTGAGGCTTTATATGCCATCTGAAAAGAGCTTTTAAGGCAGAAGAGGAGAAAGGGAGAAAAATGTATTGCACTGAGAAATTAAGGATGATTATTTAACAGTATTGACGGCACTGAAATTCCCTTTTTCTTATATTGCCCAAAGTAGCTATTGTTAAGACTTGTAAAATGCAATAAAAATAAGAAGCATGGATAAAAATAATGAAAAAATAAAGTTTGATGTTTGATTTTAATCAAAATGCAATTAACATGTTACTTTATTAGTCCCTATGTATTTTTTTTTCTAGATCCAAAATTACAATTCAGTGGAAACTTTAGGTAGGTTTACATAATGCGGTCATACAATTATCATTCATGTGATAAAAGAGATGAAGCTTTTTGAAATATGAAATGTATAAATCATTAACTTGTCTTATTTTATTCCTGGTCAGATGAATACATTTAATATGTGGAATGATGTGTCAAGATTAAGATATTGACCTGGGCAGATTCTGCTTCCTAGAATTAATGCTAGTAGAAAAATTATAAGGGGGGGAGATGGAGAGAGAAGAGAGAGAGGAGAGAAAGAGAAAAAGAAAGAGAGGAGGGAGAGAGAGGGAGAGAGAGAGAGACAGACAGACAGAGAGAGAGAGAGAGAGAGAGAGAGAGAGAGAGAGAGAGAGAGAGAGAGAGAGAGAGAGAGAGAGAGAGAGAGAGAGAGAGAGAGANGGAGGAGGAGGGGAGAGAGAGAGAGAGAGAGAGAGAGAGAGAGAGAGAGAGAGAGAGAGAGAGAGAGAGAGAGAGAGACTTCCAATTTCCCATAAGAGATGATCATAGTAGCATTTGAAAGTATAAAATAAGATTAACAACAGGAATGTCTGACAAATACCAAAAAATCTAAAAAAATCTAAAAATCTCCAGCTAAAGATATAGCTTGAGGACAGAAACAGAATGTATTCACAGCGGTGAAAGCAGTGAATACATTCTGTTTCTGTGCTCAAGCTATATCTTTAGCTGGAGATTTTTAGCTACTTTGGTATTTGTCAGACATTCCTGTTGTTAATTTTATGGGATTCAAGCCAACTTCAAGGAACTGAACTCATGGACCTTCACACTTCAGCTGATCATATACAGTGCGTTTGCTTTAGGCGCTATCTAGGCCCTAGTATTCAGAGTTGTGGGAAAAGATATAGACAATATAGAAGCTCTCAGAATGGCATATAATCTTCCCTCATGTTCTCAGACCACAAAGATACAGATTTTATATTATGCTATTCCCCGTGTACAGGTTTAACATGATACCACTCCTTCTGGAGGGGAAAGATTTTTTTATTATTATTATTTCTCTAAGAAAATGTATGTTGCAGACCAAGTTAAGAAAGCTGTTTATAGCAAGAATTTAAAATGTTTGTAGGGAAAAGTTGACATTAAATAACACATACAGTCAAGAGAATAGACAAGAGAATAACATTTTTTTCAAAAGACACCTACACATCTTAAAAGTTGGTAACAGAGTTTGTTCAGATCACAAAGGCTAGGTAAGTCTACATCTGATGCATTCACCAGTCACCTCTTGCATAATGTGCAGCTGTACATAACAGAGAGAATCCACATTTTAACATCATGTCTATAGATGATAATATGAATAACATTGGATTTAGACTAGGGAGCTCTGGATTCAGATGATACGCAGTCAATAACATATCTTCCTCCACTTTGGCCAGTTCTTAAAATTCAAATTATCTTTATGAACTTAAGGTTGTAAATCGTGATGTCCAGAACAGAGCAACCATAGCTGCATGTTTAAAAATATTTATCCCTTTTCTACCTAGGTTCTCCGATAGATAAAATTCATGACTGACTTACAGCCATGCATGTTATTCAGCTTATTATTCAGCAGTATCTGATTAAATAAGTAAGATTCATTCACATGGAACTGTGCAAAGGTTTGCCCCACACACATATAGTGAGTATTCCAAGGAAACATATTAATTATCCTATCAAAATATATCAGTCCTCTTCTTGCTTACCTATTATATATATGCGGTAAGGATTGTGTACACATTCAATCTGAAGCTTCAGTTTATACAAGATTCAATTAAATTGTCACTTCAAATCCCACCTCGAATTCAACTTGTTGAATCCAGTGCCTTCAAATAATCAGTGAAGATTCAATGAGTTCCTGTACATACACACATGCATACTCATTGAATCAAAGCTTAAAGTAAATTGATTTATATTATAATTTTGATCATGGCTGACTGCCCACCCTTAATCCTGATTTTTTGTTAGTTATTTAAGATATACATGTCCATTCCAGAATTTGTCCTTGCAATGTAAAAGACAAAAAATGATTAAGAGATGATTTAAAAAAAGAAAAGAAAGCTTACACCCTAAGTAATAGGAATAACACTGGAGTAAGGTATGGCTACAATCCTGATTATTTCACCAGTGCTTAAAAAGTTAGGAATTTAACTAGCCATTTGCCTTTAATACCCATAATAACCATCTTTTCAATTCTTGAAGGGTTCCACTTTCTTTCCCATAATCGTTCTTTAAATGCTGTGCACTACATCCAGATGCCACTATGTCCGCTGACTGTCATGAAGAGTTTGGATTGCTTGATAACCCTCACCTTGGTGAATATGGCTTCTGCCAGATTGCAATTTGACAAACAATGCATAAGAAAAAGGACTGTTTCAGGCCACAGAATTTTATCCTAACTCCACCCCCACACCAGGATACAAGGAAGCTTTGTGTTTCTACAGGTGAAGCCTGCACACACAAAGCGCTCTGAAATTATTATTTTCTTTTGCTTCAGTAATTACTGCAGCAAGAAAAAACATCTCTGTAACCTCCCTGCCCTTAAAGTTCAAAGAATATGCAACCACATGTGATTCTTTTTCCTGTACACATTGATGCCATGCTTCACGTTGAGACCTTAAGTACGCTAGAAGGTCTGCTTTCTCTTAAAAATAGTCAATACCATTAGCTTCATAGCTTCATCTAAAGCTATCTTCAAGCAAGCATGAAATTACCTCCTCATGGACATTTCTTAAGGTTGTAAGATACTAAAAATGTTTTACAATATTGATCAGGCTAAAATATTTGTATATCCCATCTTTTTATTCTTTTTTACACTTAAGGGCTAGGAATTGAAGCAAACAGATGCAAATTCCTTTTAAAGAACTAAAATGCAATGTCTGAGGTTTTACTGTGTTGAAATCAAATGGTGTTTGTTTGTTTTAAAAAAAACTTAAATCCTAATGCATATAAACTCTAAACTAATCAAAACAAGTATTGCCTACTGAAGAAGCCGGGACTCAAGCATGAGTGTGATGCAGTTTTATTGTTCTTTGATCATGGATATGTAGAAGAAAACACTATGGAAGTATTCTGGGGGGAAAATAGTCATTTGGAAGCAGTTCTTGCAAGTGAAATTGCAAAAGGTAGAAGCTGGGAGAAAAACTTGGAAGACACACGAGATTAGTTTTTTTTACTTTATTGTTTGTTATAGCAGGCCTATAGATGATTGTGTGAATATTGTTGGGTTTAGACTAGGGACCTCTGAATTCAGATGCTGCTTAGACATAACATTTCAAGGACACAGGATACAAATACCTACACACACACACAAAATATTACTTTCTTAGATGAGTAAAAGGTGTTCAAACAATACTTATCCCATGGGATGGCAGAATAATGACAATAGCAGAAGACTTAACAAGATTCCGGGCTATGTTACAATGCATCATATTGACAACTGTTCTCCTTGAACTGCACAGGTCACTGAAAGGACTGCATATAATGTACTATTCCATTTTTCCATATGTGGAAGGCATTCAGAGTGAAAACTCTACAGTGGAAAGTCATTCATTAAGAGAGACTCAAAGGCCAAGCAACTATCTTGTTGGCTTCAGCAAATCATGTTTTTAAAAAACCGGGCTCCCTAAATAATAGATACAAGGGACACAACTGTGTGCTCTTAAAAGTGTAGATGGGCCAATCCTTGGTTTTACTATCTAAGTTACCGTAAAGACTCATGTGCAAGAATTAGTAGTTACAAATAGATTGAGCTTGTATTTAGAAAACAGATCAAGGTATAAAGTTTCCGAACACTTTTTCTTCAGTATAATTGTGGTGACAAAATATCAAGTCTGAAAAAGTGGAACTCCTAAAATAATATTCAAACATGACATTTTTCAATTTCTTGCGAATAGGGAGTTCTTCCTTGATTAGTGTGATAAATAAAGAACTAAACTATATTGGAGCAGTCATCTCTTCAACTGAAGTTGTACAAGAACAAGATTCTCTTTGTGCGATTCAAGGCCACACAACTTTTGGCATCTATAGAATGTTAAAAGTGTGCTTTATGTGTCCTCATAAACTTCAGCGGTTGGCTGATTTTCAAAAATGGCTGCTTGGTGCATATGGCAAGTCACAGGCCACACTTTAACAAAATACAATGAGGTTGATGATTGCCACTTTTCTAGTCCTTCTAGGATGTTCTAGCAGTCTACAATTTTCATTTACCTTGTTTGCTAACTGGTAGCAAGCCATTATTTTTGTTATGCCATGATGGTTTATGAAAGAGCCCAGGGACATCCTTGAAAAAAAAAAAAAAAGCAAACTTTAAAATCAGATAGGACAGGAGCCCAAGAATGCCAGAGATTATGCCCAGAAGCATTTTTGGTCCTTCTAGCCACCATTATTCTGATTGAATTCCATCATGATAGCTCTTTGTGGCTGGAGATTCTGAAGCTTCTCATTCATACCAAAATAAATGTTTCATTATATCTGATAGAATTGTTTGACTAGAAGTCAGAATTGGGATTATTGGGGGGAAAAAATCCACCTAGAGCTTTTCTGCATCTTGATTTAGCCAGTTATCAAAATCACCAGTAATATTTTAATATAGACAAGTATTCATGTACTTATATCCTGCCTGTCTTGTTATCCAAAGGGACTCTGGGAGGCAAGTATCCCTCTGTATTCTCCAATCTTCCAGTTTCAACTGGAAATAACAGAGCTCGTTCCCCCCCCTCTTTTAGGGTACACCAAAGTCAACCCAATTTTTGGTTTATGGAGGAACTCAATTAAGATTGGCATGCCAAATGTAAAAGTTCTTGGTCATGCTCATCCACGTTATTGCTCAAGTTATCGAGCTACATCAGTTGCCATATTTTCTGAAATGCATTCACAAAATGAATTGCACATGATTTATCCTGGCAGGGGCTTTAATGTTCTTTCCACTCATGCTTGATTCAGCAGAAAAGACAGTTTAGTTTGAAAAGTGGGGGGAGGGGGGAGGTGGTTAGTTTTTTTTTTAAATTCCACCTTTATAAGTAACCCAAGGCATTGATCACACATAATATTCCTAATATTCCTTCCTCCTCCTATTTTCTCCACAACAACCCTATGAGGAGGGTTGGGTTAAGAGAGAACGTCCGGTTCAAAGTCACACAGCTGGCTTTTATGCTTCTATGTATTAAAGAGACTTAAGCAAGGCTGGTTTTAGGTCTAGGCAACCTAGACAATTGGTAGGGGTCCCAAAATTAAAGATTTGTGAAATACACAATACAAAAGTGAAAAGTGGTAACAGCACAACCTCTGTGCAGTATGCGCCAAAATCAAATATAATTTTGCAAAATTATTGCCATATGAAAACAGGATGTGCTGATGTAATTAAAATTGGGTGAAAAGCCAAACGCCAACATGGTTTTGTCAAAAATAGATCATACCAGACAAATTTTATTGCAGTCTTTGACCAGGTGACGAAATTAGTGGACCAGAGGAATGCTGTGGATATAATTTACTTGGACTTCAGTAAGGCATTTGATAAAGTAGACCATAACCTACTATTTGATAAGATAGAAAAATGTGGGTTAGACAGCATCACCACCAGATGGATTTGTAGCTGGCTGATAGGCCATATTCAGCATGTGGTCCTCAATGGAACTGCATCTACATGGAGGGAATGTGTAGTGGGGTGTCCCAGGGTTCTGTTCTGGGTCAGTGCTCTTCAATATCTTCATCAATGATTTGATGAGGAGATAGATGGGGAACTCATCAAATTTGCAGCTGACACCAAGCTGGCAGGAATAGCCAACACTCCAAAAGATAGGCTTAAGATACAGAAGGATCTTGACAGACTTGAACATTGGGCGCTAAAAAAATGAAATTCAATGGTGAAAAAATTAAGTTCTATATTTAGGCAAGAAAAACCAAATGTACAGGTATAGTNCCTTGAAAAATTTGCTTTGGGGTCAAAAAAGTAATTTGGCTGACATAAGTGGACAGCTGTAATAATATGTGGGAAAGGCCTTGGGAGACAGGGGAAAAAGCAGCAGGCAGACCAGATTAAAGGCAATTTAGCCCACAGAAGGAATTACAAATTGCAAGGGATCCTCCCTATTTCTTGGGCTGTAAAGGCAATAGGAGAAAAAATGTACTTTCAGATTTCCAAAATTCTGTTAATGTAATCCTACAATAAAGCAGAATTAGTTTATCTGGGAATGCTTCTTATCTGGATTGCCTTGCAAGATTAATAATAGGTGACAAGGTACTATAGCTGCTTCACCTCAAGAAGAAAGACAATTTAGTTCAGTAAAGCAAAGGTGACATTTGTAGGATGGACTGGTAAACCGAATATGCCTGACGATAATGGAATGAGGGGCCAGCAAGCAAAACAGCACCTTAAAACCCCTCAATTGTAAATGCTGATAAATGTATGCAGTATGAGCACATATACTTGCTTCTTTATGCAATGTTTTCAAAAACATGCTGCAAGATTAAAGAAATAAATCTATCAAAAGCATTGGCTTGATTAGAAAGCATAATAATAGAAATTGTTACCATGAAAGCTTAAAATTTTGGTGGTAGACATTAAGACCGTAAAAGAAGAAAAACCAATAAAATCCTGAAAAATCTCTTGAGAATCAGAAAGCAAAAAAGGGAAATGAGGCAGATGTCCACCTGTATTACTTCCAAATGTTTTCAGCTTCAGGCAGAGACATATATAGAGATAAATTGTTTCCCCAATCAAATAAAGCAGATCTTTCTTTCTCATGATGTAGAACAGGGGTGTCAAACTCAATTTCATTGAGGGCCACATCAGCATTGCGGTTGCCCTCGGAGGGCCAGGTGGGTGTGGTCAGGGTGGGTGCGCCCTACTGGGTGGATTTGGATGGAGTGGGTGTGGCCTACTGGGTGGGCATGGCCAGCTCTACATCGTTTGCATCAAGGGTGCCTGTGGGGGCCTGGGCAGGAGTGGGACAGATCTGAGGGTCTCTGGCAGAAGGGGGTGGGACCTGGGCAAGCGCCAAGGCATGGTCCATTTCTTCATTCCTCACAAAGGGTGACACCTCCCCAGCATGCACCCAGGGGGCGGGGCCGACGCGGCAGGGGCTGGTTCCTTGCTGTTTCTAGACGGCCTTGTGGAGCTAAGACTGAATGCGTATCAGTATAGATGGCCACCACAAAATTGTACATTGGCTCCCGGCCGGCCTGGGCCAGGGCCAAGGCAGCGGGGGCCGTTCCATCACTGTTTCCAGGATGGCTTCGTGGGCCACATGAAACCACTTCGCAGGCCGCATCTGACCCCCGGGCCTTGTGTTTGACATGTCTGATGTAGAAGGAATTGGAAACGAGGGACTAGACTGGCTTTTCTTTGAATTTGTGTAATGAAGGGCAGCTTCTGCTCCATGGATTCACTGAGGCCCAACTTTGCAAAACCACAGACCCTCCATATGCAAGTAAAGATAGCATCCACAATACAGTCAGTGTGGGAACAGATGAACGATTACAGGCTGGAGCGGCAAGGCTGAAACCAGACCTTATACAAGTTGAGTCCCAATTTTGAATTCTGGAAAAATTTTAAAGATCAGAGAAAGGAAACTGATTTTGCCATCCACTATATTTGCAACTATACATTTAATTTTATCTGTGGTTAACCCATTTATGGTAACCTGCAAATGCAGATGCCTTCAAATATTGGGAAAGAATATACTCTTTCTGATTCAGAATTTGTTTCTGAACTTTGGAATTCTCCCCTGTAAGTACAGCAGTCAATGTTGAATGAGATGAATGTGACATTTTAAAGTCTTGTTACATGAAAATATATTTGCATTTACTTGACCCAAAGTTCTCATAAGCTTACACATACATACACCAAGGAAGTACGAATGCAATGATGTGAAATCTCAACCAGTTTTGGGTTTTTTTTAAGCAGCCTTATGACCAACATTGGGAGCTCTGCTTTCATAAATGCAATTGGTGAGGCTTTATATGCCATCTGAAAAGAGCTTTTAAGGCAGAGGAGGAGAAAGGTAGAAAAATGTATTGCACTGAGAAATTAAGGATGATTATTTAACAGTATTGACGGCACTGAAATTCCCTTTTTCTTATATTGCCCAAAGTAGCTATTGTTAAGACTTGTAAAATGCAATAAAAATAAGAAGCATGGATAAAAATAATGAAAAAATAAAGTTTGATGTTTGATTTTAATCAAAATGCAATTAACATGTTACTTTATTAGTCCCTATGTATTTTTTTTTCTAGATCCAAAATTACAATTCAGTGGAAACTTTAGGTAGGTTTACATAATGTGGTCATACAATTATCATTCATGTGATAAAAGAGATGAAGCTTTTTGAAATATGAAATGTATAAATCATTAACTTGTCTTATTTTATTCCTGGTCAGATGAATACATTTAATATGTGGAATGATGTGTCAAGATTAAGATATTGACCTGGCCAGATTCTGCTTCCTAGAATTAATGGTAGTAGAAAAATTATAAGGGGGGGGAGATGGAGAGAGAAGAGAGAGAGGAGAGAAAGAGAAAAAGAAAGAGAGGAGGGAGAGAGAGAGAGAGAGAGAGAGAGAGAGAGAGAGAGAGAGAGAGAGAGAGAGAGAGAGAGAGAGAGAGAGAGAGAGAGAGAAAGAGAAAAAATANGAGAGAGAGAGAGAGAGAGAGAGAGAGAGAGAGAGAGAGAGAGAGAGAGAGAGAGAGAGAGAGAGAGAGAGAGAGAGAGAGACTGACTTCCAATTTCCCATAAGAGATTATCATAGTAGCATTTGAAAGTATAAAATAAAATTAACAACAGAAATGTCTGACAAATACCAAAAAATCTAAAAAAATCTAAAAATCTCCAGCTAAAGATATAGCTTGAGGACAGAAACAGAATGTATTCACAGCGGTGAAAGCAGTGAATTCATTCTGTTTCTGTGCTCAAGCTATATCTTTAGCTGGAGATTTTTTAGCTACTTTGGTATTTGTCAGACATTCCTGTTGTTAATTTTATGGGATTCAAGCCAACTTCAAGGAACTGAACTCATGGACCTTCACACTTCAGCTGATCATATACAGTGCGTTTGCTTTAGGCGCTATCTAGGCCCTAGTATTCAGAGTTGTGGGAAAAGATATAGACAATATAGAAGCTCTCAGAATGGTATATAATCTTCCCTCATGTTCTCAGACCACAAAGATACAGCTTTTATATTATGCTATATCCCATGAACAGGTTTATACCACTCCTTCTGGAGGGGAAGGATTTTTTTATTATTATTTCTCTAAGAAAATGTATGTTGCAGACCAAGTTAAGAAAGCTGTTTTTAGCAAGAATTTAAAATGTTTGTAGGGAAAAGTTGACATTAAATAACACATACAGTCAAGAGAATAGACAAGAGACTAACATTTTTTTCAAAAGACACCTACACATCTTAAAAGTTGGTAACAGAGTTTGTTCAGATCACAAAGGCTAGGTAAGTCTACATCTGATGCATTCACCAGTCACCTCTTGCATAATGTGCAGCTGTACATAACAGAGAGAATCCATATTTTAACATCATGTCTATAGATGATAATATGAGTAACATTGGATTTAGACTAGGGAGCTCTGGATTCAGATGATACGCAGTCAATAACATATCTTCCTCCACTTTGGCCAGTTCTTAAAATTCAAATTACCTTTATGAACTTACGGTTGTAAATCGTGATGTCCAGAACAGAGCAACCATAGCTGCATGTTTAAAAATATTTATCCCTTTTCTACCTAGGTTCTCCGATAGATAAAATTCATGACTGACTTACAGCCATGCATGTTATTCAGCTTATTATTCAGCAGTATCTGATTAAATAAGTAAGATTCATTCACATGGAACTGTGCAAAGGTTTGCCCCACACACATATAGTGAGTATTCCAAGGAAACATATTAATTATCCTATCAAAATATATCAGTCCTCTTCTTGCTTACCTATTATATATATGCGGTAAGGATTGTGTACACATTCAATCTGAAGCTTCAATTTATAAAAGATTCAATTAAATGGTCACTTCAAATCCCACCTCGAATTCAACTTGTTGAATCCAGTGCCTTCAAATAATCAGTGAAGATTCAATGAGTTCCTGTACATACACACATGCATACTCATTGAATCAAAGCTTAAAGTAAATTGATTTATATTATAATTTTGATCATGGCTGACTGCCCACCCTTAATCCTGATTTTTTGTTAGTTATTTAAGATATACATGCCCATTCCAGAGTTTGTCCTTGCAATGTAAAAGACAAAAAATGATTAAGAGATGATTAAAAAAAAGAAAAGAAAGCTTACACCCTAAGTAATAGGAATAACACTGGAGTAAGGTATGGCTACAATCCTGATTATTTCACCAGTGCTTAAAAAGTTAGGAATTTAACTAGCCATTTGCCTTTAATACCCATAATAACCATCTTTTCAATTCTTGAAGGGTTCCACTTTCTTTCCCATAATCGTTCTTTAAATGCTGTGCACTACATCCAGATGCCACTATGTCCGCTGACTGTCATGAAGAGTTTGGACTGCTTGATAACCCTCACCTTGGTGAATATGGCTTCTGCCAGATTGCAATTTGACAAACAATGCATAAGAAAAAGGACTGTTTCAGGCCACAGAATTTTATCCTAACTCCACCCACACACCAGGATACAAGGAAGCTTTGTGTTTCTACAGGTGAAGCCTGCACACACAAAGCACTCTGAAATTATTTTCTTTTGCTTCAGTAATTACTGCAGCAAGAAAAAACATCTCTGTAACCTCCCTGCCCTTAAAGTTCAAAGAATATGCAACCACATGTGATTCTTTTTCCTGTACACATTGATGCCATGCTTCACGTTGAGACCTTAAGTATGCTAGAAAGTCTGCTTTCTCTTAAAAATAGTCAATACCATTAGCTTCATAGCTTCATCTAAAGCTATCTTCAAGCAAGCATGAAATTACCTCCTCATGGACATTTCTTAAGGTTGTAAGATACTAAAAATGTTTTACAATATTGATCAGGCTAAAATATTTGTATATCCCATCTTTTTATTCTTTTTACACTTAAGGGCTAGGAATTGAAGCAAACAGATGCAAATTCCTTTTAAAGAACTAAAATGCAATGTCTGAGGTTTTACTGTGTTGAAATCAAATGGTGTTTGTTTGTTTGTTTGTTTTTTAAAAAAACTTAAATCCTAATGCATATAAACTCTAAACTAATAAAAACAAGTATTGCCTACTGAAGAAGCTGGCACTGAAGCATGAGTGTGATACAGTTTTATTGTTCTTTGATCATGGATATGTAGAAGAAAACACTATGGAAGTATTCTGGGGGGAAAATAGTCATTTGGAAGCAGTTCTTGCAAGTGAAATTGCAAAAGGTAGAAGCTGGGAGAAAAACTTGGAAGACACACGAGATTAGTTTTTTTTACTTTATTGTTTGTTATAGCAGGCCTATAGATGATTGTGTGAATGTTGTTGGGTTTAGACTAGGGACCTCTGAATTCAGATGCTGCTTAGACATAACATTTCTAGGACACAGGATACAAATACCTACACACACACAAAATATTACTTTCTTAGATGAGTAAAAGGTGTGCAAACAATACTTATCCCATGGGATGGCAAAATAATGACAATAGCAGAAGACTTAACAAGACTCCGGGCTATGTTACAATGCATCATATTGACAACTGTTCTCCTTGAACTGCACAGGTCACTGAAAGGACTGCATATAATGTACTATTCCATTTTTCCATATGTGGAAGGCATTCAGAGTGAAAACTCTACAGTGGAAAGTCATTCATTAAGAGAGACTCAAAGGCCAAGCAACTATCTTGTTGGCTTCAGCAAATCATGTTTTTAAAAAACAGGGCTCCCTAAATAATAGATACAAGGGACACAACTGTGTGCTCTTAAAAGTGTAGATGGGCCAATCCTTGGTTTTACTATCTAAGTTACCGTAAAGACTCATGTGCAAGAACTAGTAGTTACAAATAGATTCAGCTTGTATTTAGAAAACAGATCAAGGTATAAAGTTTCCGAACACTTTTTCTTCAGTATAATTGTGGTGACAAAATATCAGTCTGAAAAAGTGGAACTCCTAAAATAATATTCAAACTTGACTTTTTTCAATTTCTTGCGAATAGGGAGTTCTTCTTTGATTAATGTGATAAAGAACTAAACTATCTTGGAGCAGTCATCTCTTCAACTGAAGTTGTACAAGAACAAGATTCTCTTTGTGCGATTCAAGGCCACACAACTTTTGGCATCTATAGAATATTAAAAGGGTGCTTTATGTGTCCTCATAAACTTTAGCGGTTGGCTGATTTTCAAAAATGGCTGCTTGGTGCATATGGCAAGTCACAGACCACACTTTAACAAAATACAATGAGGTTGATGATTGCCACTTTTCTAGTCCTTCTAGGATGTTCTAACAGTCTACAATTTTCATTTACCTTGTTTGCTAACTGGTAGCAAGCCATTATTTTTGTTATGCCATGATGGTTTATGAAAGAGCCCAGGGACATCCTTGAAAAAAAAAAAAAGCAAACTTTAAAATCAGATAGGACAGGAGCCCAAGAATGCCAGAGATTATGCCCAGAAGCATTTTTGGTCCTTCTAGCCACCATTATTCTGATTGAATTCCATCATGATAGCTCTTTGTGGCTGGAGATTCTGAAGTTTCTCATTCATACCAAAATAAATGTTTCATTATATCTGATAGAATTGTTTGACTAGAAGTCAGAATTGGGATTATTGGGGGGAAAAAATCCACCTAGAGCTTTTCTGCATCTTGATTTAGCCAGTTATCAAAATCACCAGTAATATTTTAATATAGACAAGTATTCATGTACTTATATCCTGCCTGTCTTGTTATCCAAAGGGACTCTGGGAGGCAAGTATCCCTCTGTATTCTCCAATCTTCCAGTTTCAACTGGAAATAACAGAGCTCGTTCCCCCCCCTTTTTAGGGTACACCAAAGTCAACCCAATTTTTGGTTTATGGAGGAACTCAATTAAGATTGGCATGCCAAATGTAAAAGTTCTTGGTCATGCTCATCTACGTCATTGCTCAAGTTATCGAGCTACATCAGTTGCCATATTTTCTGAAATGCATTCACAAAATGAATTGCACATGATTTATCCTGGCAGGGGCTTTAATGTTCTTTCCACTCATGCTTGATTCAGCAGAAAAGACAGTTTAGTTTGAAAAGTGGGGGGAGGGGGGAGGTGGTTAGTTTTTTTTTTTAAATCCCACCTTTATAAGTAACCCAAGGCATTGATCACACATAATATTCCTAATATTCCTTCCTCCTCCTATTTTCTCCACAACAACCCTATGAGGAGGGTTGGGTTAAGAGAGAACGTCCAGTTCAAAGTCACACAGCTGGCTTTTATGCTTCTATGTATTAAAGAGACTTAAGCAAGGCTGGTTTTAGGTCTAGGCAACCTAGACAATTGGCAGGGGTCCCAAAATTAAAGATTTCTGAAATACACAATACAAAAGTGAAAAGTGGTAACAGCACAACCTCTGTGCAGTATGCGCCAAAATCAAATATAATTTTGCAAAATTATTGCCATATGAAAACAGGATGTGCTGATGTAATTAAAATTGGGTGAAAAGCCTAAAGCCAACATGGTTTTGTCAAAAATAGATCATACCAGACAAATTTTATTGCAGTCTTTGACCAGGTGACGAAATTAGTGGACCAGAGGAATGCTGTGGATATAATTTACTTGGACTTCAGTAAGGCATTTGATAAAGTAGACCATAACCTACTATTTGATAAGATAGAAAAATGTGGGTTAGACAGCATCACCACCAGATGGATTTGTAGCTGGCTGATAGGCCATATTCAGCATGTGGTCCTCAATGGAACTGCATCTACATGGAGGGAATGTGTAGTGGGGTGTCCCAGGGCTCTGTTCTGGGTCAGTGCTCTTCAATATCTTCATCAATGATTTGGATGAGGAGATAGATGGGGAACTCATCAAATTTGCAGCTGACACCAAGCTGGCAGGAATAGCCAACACTCCAAAAGATAGGCTTAAGATACAGAAGGATCTTGACAGACTTGAACATTGGGCGCTAAAAAAATGAAATTCAATGGTGAAAAAATTAAGTTCTATATTTAGGCAAGAAAAACCAAATGTACAGGTATAGTATAGGTCAGGGGTAGGCAACCTTGGCTCTTTTATGACTTGTGGACTTCAACTCCCAGAATTCCTGAGTCAGCATGGCTGGTTCAGGAATTCTGGGTATTGAGGTCCAAAGTCATAAAAGAGCCAAGGTTGACTACCCCTGGTATAGGTGGTACCTTGCTCAATAGTAGTAACTGTGAGAGGAATTTCGGAGTCCTAGTGGACAATCACTTAAATATGAGTCAGCAATGTGCTGCAGCTGCCAAAAAGGCCAACACAGTGCTAGGCTGCATTAACAGAGGGATAGAGTCAAGATCATGTGAAGTGTTAATACCACTTCACAATGCCTTGGTAAGGCTACACTTGGAATACTGCATCCAGTTTTGGTCACCACGATGTAAAACAGATGTTGAGACCCTAGAAAGAGTACAGAGGAGAGCAACAAAGATGATCACGGGACTGGAGGCTAAAACATATAAGGAACGGTTGCTGGAATTGGGTATGTCTAGTTTAATGAAGAGAAGGACGAGGGGGGACATGATAGCAGTGTTCCAATATCTCAGGGGCTGCCACAAAGAAGAGGGAGTCAAGCTATTCTCCAAAGCACCTGAAGGCAGGACAAGAAGCAACGGATGGAAACTAACCAAAGAGAGAAGCAACCTAGAACTAAGGAGAAATTTCCTGACAGTTAGAACAATTAATCAGTGGAATAACCTGCCTCCAAGGTCCCTTCCAACTATATTATTATTATTATTATTATTATTATTATTATTATTATTATTATTATAATAATAATAATAATAATAATAATAATATAGTAAATATGATGAACATATCAGAGAAAAGGGGGAAAAAACTGAAAATCGTTAGTATAAAACTCAAAAACTAAAAACAAAACCCCTAGAGGGACCCTTCCTGAAATTTCTAACAAAGCCAGAAGATGAATCAAGCTATAGGGGATGTCAGAATATGACTTCGCCTAGTGCACCAAAATGTCTAGAGGTGACCCTGGACCTAAAGAGGCTTCCATGGGACATTAACTTTGATTCTTAAAGTACCAGCCTCCCTTTAGGTTGATATTCCTATTAATAAAGCCTAGAATACTGGGGGAAAAATGAAGTTAAATGGAGGGTCTCATATGCAGCTGAGACAAAATGGATGTAAATTTGCATTGTCCAGTCACCGGACAGGAAGGAAAGTTTTTACATGGCCATTTAGAGTTGAGCAGGTCACAGTCCCGGAAAAAAAGCCACTCCTTCCATAGTCAAACAACTAATGATGATTCTACATTGCCTCAGCAGTGGGTGGAGAATGAAGTAGAGGTGACATCATGAGCTCATGTCTGTCAGAAATAATTAGTAAGGAATGTTTGTGCCATGGTAAGCAGAATGCAAGGACAAGAACACAGATTAACTAATCTAGGCAATTTCTATTTATGTTCAGGGAACTCAACCAAAATGTGTTCTGGTTCTCCCAAGGCTCAAATGTGCTTTTAGGAATTTAGACCGGAGAGTTCTTAGTGATGTATAGTTTTTACATTTTTTCCTATAAAATGACAAACAGAATTGTAGTTGACTCTCTGCACGAGGGGAAATATTGCATGTACGATCTTTAGCTAAACTGCTAGGGTCCCTTGAGACAAGGGGTCTGCCTTATGGCAAAGACCCATCTATAAAAGAGAATCAGTGTAACAGCACTACCACCATCAGGACATTTGTAGAAAATTCAAATAATGCAGCATTATTTTTCCTAGCCTTGTTGGTGTTCTTTTTCTGGAGGATGTTTCACCCTATGATCCCCTCCTTCCAAAACATTACCCATAAGATATAACAATAAAACATAAATAGCAACATATTCACTTTTTAAGGTATCTTTATTTAGATGGTATAATCCAGGTTTGGTTTTAGTTCCCCCCAAAATCTTAAGTCTCAAAAGAGTTTATCCGGTAAACTGCTGTACAAAAATGTAACGTTTATACAGTAATTTAATAAGTTTAATTTATATAGTACAATTCAATACATTTTAAAAAAGCAAAGAACTGATTAGCTGGCAAATAACATCTTTTTAAATTTAAGTTATCTCAAGATGGCACCCCCAAAAAAGCAGTTTTAAAAACCTTTAATCTTGAGACAATTAAACTTTATATAATTATTCAGAAATCAAACGTTTTAGTACCCAAGTAGTTACATGATGAGGAAAAGAGGATTAACTGCTTTATTAAAAATGGGATATAAGATCTGCTGTTCATAGTGGCAGTTGTTTGAAATAATTCAAGTATAATTCAAATTGTTCTTGATTGCTCTACGCAAGATCTCCCCCTTTAATCTGAAGTCATGCAGATAGGGAGCCAGATGATTTGAGTATGTTTCACTCCCAGTTTAAAAGTTTCTTGGGGGCCCTGTGGGTCACAAATATACACAGGAATGTAGGATTTCAGATCCACTCAGAGAGCTCCTATTGCCTCATTCAGTTGTGTCCCACAACATAACTAACAATAGTTCTCTAAAGAGAGAAGTGCAGACTACGGGCATCTA
Source organism: Protobothrops mucrosquamatus (assembly GCF_001527695.2). Lineage (NCBI taxonomy): Eukaryota > Metazoa > Chordata > Lepidosauria > Squamata > Viperidae > Protobothrops > Protobothrops mucrosquamatus. The sequence goes on from NW_015386355.1 coordinate 298,567, forward strand.
AACCATATAAAGTTTAGGTAAATTTGAAGCAGCTATACACGTTAACTTTGCCCATAGCCTTTAACTTCAACCGCCTAAGGAGTGCACAAATGAAGGTGCAAACAACTAATTTTAAGTGTGTCCCAAATGCTCAACTTTAAAGTTACATACAAAAATCTACATTCCCCAAGCTTTCTTGTTCAATGAGAATTGGTCAGGCTTGCTGATACCCAGTATCATGTTTATACATCGAAATGTGGCAATAGAAAGACAACATTTATAAGCAAAAGAGAAACAGGAGAAATGCATTTCAGAAAATGACAATACAAGAACCTATTAGAACTAAGCTTGGCACAGAGTGAGCTAAATGGACGTAGATCAGTGTTTCTCAACCTTGATAATTTTAAGGCATGTGGACTTCAACTCCCAGAATTCCACAGCCAGCAATGCTGGCTGTGGAATTCTGGGAGTTGAAGTCCACATGCCTTAAAATTGTCAAGGTTGAGAAACACTGATGTAGATAGTTCTATGATTTATGGAGTCAATAAACAATACATGATATCTCAAAGATGAGACATATGACATGTCTATCAGAAAGACAGCCTTTGTTTTTTTAAAAAAGTATTTGTTCCTATAAAGTTGCAATTAAATTGATAGATTAAATTGGTGCTTGACAACTGACAGCACCCACCCTCTATCTAGCTTTTGATCCATGTGTGAAAGGTTGACCCACTTGATCCAATGAGGTAAAAATGTCCTTGTATGCAGTATTCCAAGTAGTTTGGCCCAGAGGAGAAGAAATGAAAAGGAGGTACTATATAAAAACTTGCCTATCCCAGGGTTAAATATTGGTGAATTAGATAGATGTGATAATTTCAAATTAATCCTAATATAGAAGCCAAGAAAAAGCACTCTTGGGATTAAAAATGCACCTTGTGATAAAGCAGAAATTATCAAGCTTGACATATCATTTACTGAACAGCTTTCACAATGGGACATGACCAGAAGCTCTTGCATAATTTATCCTTACTTTACTGATGCCCATATAATTAGCCCAAGGACCGTTAATCCTATTGCAAGTATAAGAATGAGGATGCATATTTTCTTCCGGGACTTGCGCTGAATGAGAGTAAAAAAAAAAAAAAAA